>NC_062288.1:102935210-103243240 GCF_902655055.1 Lutra lutra | reverse complement strand
CTTTCCCCCACCCTGGGGTGGGGCTCCTGTGGCAGATAGTTTGACCCAAAAGCAAAACCCCTTTCCCAGTGTGAACTCCACAGACTCCCCATCCTAACCGTGACGCTGCTGTGGCAATAGTGACCCCGACTGTGCCCTCATAATCCGCCCCCCTCCCTCCTGTCCCGCTTCTGCCCCCAACTGACCAGCTCCCCCTCCCCTGTTCTCAGCCACCATCAAGAATCATGCCATGTGGGGGCGCCTGGGCGGCTCAGTAAGCGTCCGCCTTCGGCTCAGGTCATGATCCCGGGAAACTGGGATCGAGCCCCACGCAGGCTCTCTGCTGAGCAGGGAGTCTGCTTCTCCCTCTCCCTGCAGCTCCCCCTGCTTGTACTCTCTCTCTCTCTCCGTCTGTCAAATAAATAAAATCTGGGGGGAAAAAGAGAGAGACTCAGACCAGGTGAAAGCAGCACAGGCCTGAAGCCAGGACGCAGGCCTCTGCCCCCCATTGCTCTTCGCACCCCCCAGCACCCCTCCCCCAGCCCACAGTTGTGTTTGTGGTTTGTGCCCTGTGAACTGCTGGAGGGGGCTGGGACCCCACTGGGCCCCACGCGAACCAGACTGGGTCCCTTTATTCAGGAGTTGGGTTGGAAATACTGAAGAAGCGAGTCCGCTGGCCCTGGGAGGCCGGGGGTGTACGGGCCCCATTACAGTTGCAGTGGAGGAGAGCGAGCGGCATGCGTGAGGAAGCCCGCGGGCTGAGGATTCAAACCATCACTCACCCGTGCCTGGGCCCCCCAAGCTTGGTGCCATGGCACTGATTTCAGGGGTCTCAGATTTTATGTAGACGGGGGCCCTGAAAAAAATGTTTGCCTAAGACTGGGTCTGGGACTCCACTTGCTCAGCTGTGAAATGGAGTAACTACAGAACTAGCGGGCATGTAGGTGTGTCAGGAGTGGCCCCGAATAAACAATGAGAATGCATTAAATATCAAAGGAAAAAGAAAAGAAACAAATCACAGTCGTGGTCTCTCCCCCTCTCTCAACGCACTGCTCACTCTGACCTGCCCCTCTGCAGAAGGGACTTTATTTGCCTCTTTCCCAGATTAGGCGACTGAGGCTCAGGCCCAGCGGCCAATCCAACGGCGGCGTGGCTTGGTGGGGCGGTTCTTTCTGGGTCCCTGCAGGCTGGACCTTGTGGAATCTCAGGACACCTGAGGTCCTGCCCTGGGGGACGGGGAGGGTGACACCAGTCTTCTCCAAAGATCTGCCCTTTGCTGTGCTGTCTTGGAGCTCTGTCGCAAGGTGTCCAGATGTGCTTTCTGGTTATTTCTACATACGTATCTGGCTCAGAACTCAGTATTCCGAGCGCGCTCTCAGAGTCCAGGACTGCCTTCAAGGCTTGAGAGTGCAGAGACCCACCACCTCCTCAAGTAGGGCTTCGCTGCTGCTCTTTTGTTTTCTAAAGATGTGTTTGTTTGAGAGAAAGGTGCGGGGGAAGGGTGGGCAGGGGCAGAGGGAGAGAGAGAATCCCAAGCAGATTCCAAGCCGAGCAGGGAGCCGGACGCAGAGCTCAATCACATCACTCTGAGATCTTCACCTGAGCTGAAACCAATTTCAAGATTTTTATTTATTTATTTGTGTATTTGATACAGAGAGAGCACAGCAGGGTGAGCAGGAGGCAGAGGGAGAACCGGACTCCCCGTTGACCAGGGAGCCGGATGCGGGACTCCATCCCAGGACACTGAGATCATTACCTGAGCCCAAGGCAGGCGCTGAACCAACTGCTGCTTTTGCTGGCTCTTTTCTGGAATGTCCTTTAGTATATGTTGGAATTATCAGCTTTCCATTCATGTCACTTAAATGTGTTCTCATAATTCTTTATTTCCTTTCTATTGATTGCTTGGGTGGATTTCTCCAAGTGGGCATATTTTCAGCGTTTGAGAAAGGAGATGAGGAAATGCTGAAGACTTGGGTGAAGGAGGGGAGCTGGAGGAGGACGTCTGACTCAAGGACAGGAACAAACTAGACTGTAAAACGGCAAAATGCAAGGAGAATGTACGAACCGTAATGTCTTTGGGGGAAAAAGCACGGATTTTGCATTAAAATCGCAGCTCACGAGGTCTATGACCTCGGGCCAGTTACTTACCCTGTGCCTCACTTCCCGAATCTACAAAGTGGGGGTGATAACAACACCTGCCTCTGAAGACTGCCGAGGGAATTAAAGGCAGGTTGTGTCAGCGGGTCCCGGCTGCGTAAACACGGAGTTTACGGTCCCTGCGGTTGGCGGTCCTGCAATCCTAAGCCCCGCCCCCCCACACCGCTGCCCCGCCCCCAGCAATTGCGCTGTAGTTATTGTCAGCACCACTAGGGGTCAGGCTTCGGCGCCTCTCACTTACGCGAGCGCGCTTGTTCTCGGGGAGGGAGATGGGGCCAAGGCGATGTCTCCCAGATCCCAAACGCTCAGCTTTGGCCCTCCCACCCTCTCCTTCCCTACCCTAATCCGATTCGCGCCTCCTGCACTCGAGACCTCTGCCCCGTCTTCCAGGAGGGAGACGTGTTCTCTCTCCTAGAAGAACACCTGAAACAGGGCGGAGCCGGGACCCCAGGGGGAGGGGCTTGGCACCCAGGAAACCCCAGGAAGTTTTCACCCCTCCTCCCAAGGAGGCTCAGGGCCCCCCCGCGCTGGTTCACAGACAGCAAAACCCTATCCCCCTTAGAAGGGCGCAGATTCTGGCTAAGGGAGCTCCCTCCCGCCGTGTCCACCAGAGGCCAGTGCGCCCAGAGGACCGAGGCTGTCCCCAAGCTGCCCAGTGCACTTTCTGGGCACACACTGAGCCAGGCCCAGCCAAACCTCCTGATGGCTAACACTGTGCCATTCGTGTGCTTGCCCTCATTCGCTCATGGATTCGTGCAGCCTTGCCTCCATCCAGGGGAGGTGAGCTCACACTTCACTGCGCAAATTCACACACAGGTATGGCCCCCAAAAGTGGTGGGTTTGGCCCCTGAGGGCATTTGGACATCTGAGGAGGTTTCCATTTGTCAGAACGATAGAGGAGGGACAGGCCTTTGGGCTCCCAGTAACTTGCAGCAAGATATCTTGCAACAAGCCATGAGAAACGGTCGCACAATTTCACCCAAATACATTGTATTCTTTGCTTGCTTTTAATAGACACTGAATTTTCCGGGCATGCAACGTACTAGATCAATAGACAAGATTTTACTTAGTTTTCTGAGGAAATTACCAAGAGTTATCCATTCACGATTTCAGAAACTGGGATCACAAACAAGAAGGTAACAATTGCAGAAGGGGGCTCCTGGGTGGCTCAGATAGTTAAGCGTCTGCCTTTGGCTCTAGTCTGCCTTGGGCTCTAGTCTGCCTTCCTCTCAGGTCATGATCACAAGGTCCTGGGATTGAGCCCCACATTGGGCTCCCAGCTCCGCGGGGAGTCTGCTTCTCCCTCTCCTTCTATAGCCCCCCCACCCTCTCCTGTGCTCTCTTGCTCTGTTGAATAAATAAAATCTTTTTTTTTTTTAATTGCAGAAGGATACCTATACAATGTTAGTCCACTGTAAAATGTATGTTATTTCCACGTACACAAATAGTAAAGGTATGAAAACATTCAAAGAAATAATAAACACAAAAATCAGTATAGTGGTCATTTCTGGAGAAGGAAGGCTTTTGATTACTTTTTTTTTTTTAAGATTGATTTATTTTAGAGAGACAGAGAATGAGGAGGGGCAGATAGAAAGGGAGAGAGAAACTTCGGCAGACTCCTCACTGAGCTGGAGCCTGCCGTGATCCCCACCCCCGATACCCCCAACCCCCACACCCCGAGATTAAGACCAGAGCTTAAACCAAGACTCAAAACTCTGGCTTACCGACTGCGCCACCCAGGGGCCCCTGATGACTTCCTTCTTTAAAGACAAAAAAGTCGACCTGATGTAAAAATGCCAAAATGTTAAGATTTAACAAAGCTGGGTAATGAGTGAGTTCTTAGTCCTTCCATTACTTTCTAGACTCCTCTATGCTTTAACTTACCCAAAAAGGGAAGAGTCTTGACAAAAACCCAAGTGGGCACGTGGGCGCTGGACTGGTGGTGCTTTAGCCACTTTCCACGCTGAGCCGCTGCTCCCAGCTTTTAAGATCGCACGTTGTTGGGATTTTCTTAAAATCAAGACAGCATTCTGAGCCCTGCTCCCTCCACTGTCATCGTTTTACTCTGAGCCATTCCCCTAGCATTTTGTCACCAGCTAGCAGTCATAGTTCCTTTTAACAGTCGCTCACGGACCAGGCTCTGCAGGGGTGAGGTTTTGCGGGCCTGGGGTTTGCGAGGGGAGATCGCTGCTGCTCGGGGCAGGGATTCTTCTTGGGCACAAATACATCACACGAACAACGGCAGACCTGACCTCCTTGTAATGAAGATCCTGTGTGAGAGCTGTGACATGGCGCTGGGACAGGGGAATGGAGGTGAAGGTTGAAGAAACCCCATCCATGTGTTCATTTTTACCAGTTCTTCCCATGAGGCTGTAGCTTATTATGTTTTCACGTAGACTCTGCCGAAGACACCTGAAATCTCTGCTTGTGTTTTCAATCTCCCCACATCACCTGGGCGCTTTGTCTCTGGGCTCTGGCCCTGGTGCCGGAAGGGCAAATACAAGTTAAACTGTGGACTTCAGGTGATCACGATGTGCCAGTGTTTATTCATAGTTGTAACAAATACGCCACATGGGGGTGGTTTGCTGATGGTGGGGGGCTGCGGTGGGCAGGGGTTATATGAGAACTTTCTGTTCTTGGAGCTCAATCTTGCTATGAACCTAAAATTGCTCTAGAAAATAAAGCTTATATTAAAAAAAAAAAAAGGCTGAATTTTCCTAGTTGAAAATAAGGGAAGACGGGGCGCCTGGGTGGCTCAGTGGGTTAAGCCTCTGCCTTCGGCTCAGGTCATGATCCCAGGGTCCTGGGATCCAGCCCAGCATCTGGCTCTCTGCTCGGCAGGGAGCCTGCTTCACCCTCTCTCTCTGCCTGTTTCTCTGCCTACTTGTGATCTCTCTCTCTCTCTCTGTCAAATAAAAAAAAATAAAAATTAAAAAAATCTTAAAAATAAATAAGGGAAGAGACGTCCCGTCCCTCCTTTTTCTTCTAGAATTTCTTTCTTGGTTCTCCATTTTTTTTTTTTTTTTTTTTAGATTTTATTTATTTATTTGACATTGAGAGAGACCACAAGCAGGGGGAGCAGGAGAGGGGGAAAGCAGATTCCCTGCTGAGCAGGGAGCCCATGTGGGGATCGACCTGGAACACCAGGATCATGACCTGAGCCAAAGGCAGATGCTTAACCAACTGGGCCACCCAGGCCGCGCTTTCTTGGTTCTTACATGAGTGCACATCTTTTAACAGCTAAACAAGCTGTTTGGCAGTTTGAAAACTCAGCAACATTTCCTCCAGGAGCTGGGAGCCACCTTTTTGGAAGGGAATCATCGAGGAACACATCTCCCCACCCCCCTAATCCCCCCCCCACCCCAGTTTCCTGGGAGGAATGGCCTGGCTTAGCTCCAGCTATCACTTACTTTGAATTGCAAAATCTATCTCCACCACAAAGAGATAAAAAAATCGACAATTTCTTTCTCTCTCTCTTTCATATTTTTTCTCTCTACTACTACCTTTCATTGAAGACACATTTCTTTTTCAGAGTTTCCCCCTGGGCCCCTTTTTAAGCAAGTGCTGCAGGATTTTTGCATCGTGAATGCCCATGGTTCTCCGTCACACTCTCCAAAGACTGAAGAGGTAGACCTGATAAAGAGGTGGGCAGCTAAGCGGTTCAGTAAGCGATAGTAGGAAGCTCCCGAAGAGGGAGGGAGTCACACCTGCCTATCTAGATAAAAAAGCTAGATTTCCTTGTCTTTGAAATCTCTTTGGAGGATGGCCTGAGATGCACATCACATTCAGGCTTAATGCTTTTTTATTCGATAATACAACGGCTTTCTTCCTCTTCTACCTTTAGGGACAGGCTTTTGGGGAGATTTTGTCTTTAATTCTATTCTCCAGTCAAGGCCCGAGTCAGGAGGCAAATGTTGGAATGCGTGGCTTGGCCCGTGTGGATGCCTGTGGGGGCAACAGCTCGGCCAGGCCCACTGAGCGGGCTAACCTTGGACAGCCTCTGAGAACAGGGGCAAGGTCAGCCCTGTGCCCCAGGAGCTGCATGACCTCCCCTTCTGAGTCTGCTGCGTCTCATCTGTGAAATGGCGCTCAAAATTCTTTCCTGAAAGTGGAGAACCAATTCAGACTGTTTCGCACAGCATCCCCCCACTGCCCTCATGAAGCCCCCTGGGGTCACCCCGGGCAGATGAGCTCTCTCTCTTGTGATCTCAGAGCTGGCCCCCAGCCCCAGTTAACCAGCACAGTCATAGTTTTATGGATACACATCTCATCCCTCCAGCCTAATCAGGGGGTTGCGCATCTTGCAGGCTTAGTGTTGATTCTATTCACAATCTTTGAGCCTTTGTTCAGTGCCAAGAACTTCTGTGCCACGAGAAAGCCTCACTCTGCAACGGGTCTGCCTGTTTCGGTAAACCCATCCTTGCCCAGAGGGGTGGTCTGGCTATGGGGGCAGGGCAGGTCCCACGGAAAGGAACAGAGGACGAGCACTGATTGGGGGTGGGGGACAGCACTCAGGGACAAGAACGCAGGAGGGGAAAAGGAATGGGAGGCCAACCTGGGATAAGAGATGCAGGGGCGGGTGGGCCACCCACCGCTGTGTGCTTTGGCGAGCAGATTGTCAGGTGGGCCTGGGAGCTAAGAGCAGAGCAGCAGGCACTGTGGGTGAGGGGGCAGTCCGGGAGCTGGGTTCCATCCTTGGTTCAGAGAAAAACTTCAGTAACTTCTCTTACAGGGCGGGAGGTCCGGGATGGCTCGGTGCCCAGGGAGGGTAGGGGGAGGCACTGCTGGAGAACCCCCCGAGGCAGAGGGGAGGCAGCGGGGCCCGGCGTGTGCGTGTGCGCGCGCACGTGTGTGCGTGTGTGTGCCCCTGACTCAGCAGGGACGGCGGGCGGGCGAGGGTCAGAGACAGATGGGGCGGTGGTGGGGCCGGCGAGGGGCTCGCGGGGCCGCCGCGACCCCGCAGGCACCCTTCTGACCCCGGGCAGGGGGCGGGGCGCACGGCGGTGCTCGCGGCGCCGGGGGGGGGGGGTGGGGGGGGGGGGGTGGGTTCGGTGCTGCGGCCGGGGCGGGGCGGCCCCTTGCGGGCTTAGGGCGCCGGACCAGCACTAACGCGCCCGCCAGCAAATCTTTTGTCCCGGGCGGCGCTGAGCCAGCAGGGCTGTCGCCGGCTATATAGGGGCTGGCCGCCGGCGGGGCGGGCACACCATGGCGCAGCGCTCGGGAAAGGTGAGTGGGGCCCTCCCGGCCGGACCGACGGTAACGGACGCCGCCCGCGCGCGGCCCGACACCCGCCGCCTGGCGCTGCCCGGGGTCCTCGGGAGGCAGGGGCCGGACCGTTACTGGAGGCCCCTGCGTCTCCGACAGACCCCAGCAGAACTGGCAAAACTGCCTGCCCGCCCCGGGCGGCCTGGCTTCTGTGGCGTGGGGGTGGCACGGTCCCGTCTCCACCGCCTCCAGCACTGGCCCGGGGGCGGTCTGAAGGATCTTGGAGTCCGGGGGCGACCGGTTCTCCCTGAATCTCTCTGGGCCATCGCCCAGGACTCGTGCAAGAAGGTGGCAAAATCAGACCTCCGCCCCCCATTCTCTGCTCCCTCTCCTGGCGGATTCGTTGCAGCCTTTGGTCGCCAGAGGCCAAGTTCAGGGTCGGTGGGGAGAGCATTACTCAGTCTGCACTGGCTTGGTCAGGCTTCAGAAACCCAAAACCCCAAGAGCCCATCATGCCCCTGTGCACCCTCCCCGCCGGACCCAGAGGGACCCCGGGAGCTGGGAAGTCATGTCCTGGCTTTCAGAGCTTCTGGGGAGCGGGAGGGTGAGGATGTAAAAGAGTAGTCATCCAAGACCGCCACCGTGACCTGGACCGTGAGGGTGACCTGGCCAGCGATGGCAGCAGTTACCAGCCACCAGGCACCATTATTTGTACTTTGCCAGGGCCCTTCTAGGAGCAATTCTAGAAACCCCAAGAGTTATTGTGTGGTTGAATTTCACACTCCCTGGCAGAAAGTGAACTTCGGGGCCAGTAGAGGTCGTGTTATGTAGTTTAGGGACAAGGGGAACCTGTCAGCGCCATACTGCCGTAGGACACTAGACCGAACGCTGAGCTGGCAATGCTCCAGCTGTGACGCAAGCCCGGCACCCAGGGGAGTAGCCCAGCCAACAACAGGATGAGTTACATTGAAAATGCCCCCGTTTACGGGGCGCCTGGGTAGCTCAGTGGGTTAAAGCCTCTGCTCAGGTCATGATCTCAGGATCCTGGGATGGAGCCATCGGGCTCTCTGCTCAGCAGGGAGCCTGCTTCCTCCTCTCTCTCTGCCTGCCTCTCTGCCTACTTGTGATCTGTCTCTGCAAAAGAAATGAATAAAATCTTTAAAAAAAAGAAAAGAAAAAAGAAAATGCCCCCGTTTAGCCATGAATCCCTGCACCGCGCCCTGACTTGTCTCTGTTGCGCTCGCTCAGACTTTCCCACTAAGGGGCCCCGTCCCAGGAACCTTTCTGAAAATTCAATGTTTGGTTATGATGGTGGGGTTGTGGGTGAAATGCTTTCTTCTAAAAACACTTCTTGGATGTTATGATTTAACAACGAACAAAGACTAAGTTGAAAAAATGCAGTGGGAGAGGTGCCTGGGGGCCTCAGTTGGTGAAGCGTCTGCCTCGGGCTCAGGTCATGATCCCAGGGTCCTGGGCTCAAGCCCTCCACATCAGACTTCCTGCTCAGGTGGGAACCTGCTTCTCCCTCTGCCCCTCCCCCTGCTCCTGCATTCTCTCTCTCTCTCTCTTTCTCTTTCAAATAAATCTTTTTTTAAAAAATGCAATGGAGGGGGGCGCCTGGGTGGCTCAGTGGATGGAGCCTCTGCCTTCGGCTCAGGTCATGATCTCAGGGTCCTGCGATCGAGCCCCGCATCAGGCTCTCTGCTCAGCAGGGAGCCTGCTTCCCCTCTCTCTTTGCCCGTCTCTCTGCCCACTTGTGATTTCTGTCTCTCTGTCAAATAAATAAATAAAAATCTTTTTTAAAAAATGCAATGGGAGTTTGAAAAGAGCCTGTTTTCAAATGGGCCCAGGGACAAAGGGAGAGTCCCTATCCCCAGATATCTACTGAAATTTATCTGCTCAAGCATGACCCCCCACCCCCCGGAGTGGGGAGGGCCAGGTCCTGGGTCTGACCTCAACCCACCTTCCCTTCATTCTTTCACCCTGCTAACGGGGTTGACCACCTGCCATCCGTGGCAAGCCTGGGAATCAGGGTTTAGTTGAGGGTGTTGGACGCCAGGTGTCTGCTCCCAAGCCTGAAAGGACAGAACGCTCTGACCTCGAGCCCTCTAACCTGGCCTTTCTAGATCATCCTCTATGAGGGCAAGCACTTCACCGGGAGGAAGCTGGAGGTCTACGGGGACTGTGACAACTTCCAGGACCGAGGCTTTATGAACCGGGTGAACTCCATCCGGGTGGAGAGCGGTGCCTGGGTCTGCTTCGATCACCCCGACTTCCGGGGCCAGCAGTTCATCCTGGAGCACGGGGACTACCCCGACTTCCTCCGCTGGAATGGCCACAATGACCACATGGGCTCCTGCCGCCCCATCGGGATGGTGAGTGGGTCTCCAGCCTGGGGCTTCCTGCCAGAGGGACCGAGGGTCTGTGCTGCTCAGACGTGGGACAAAAACATCTGGGAGCGCAGCCTTCCCAACTTTAAGATCTGGTGAGGTCACGGGATGTTTAAGATGGAGAGATGCCCCCATGCGGGCCCGCCTACCCGCCGAGTGTGGGAAAACATGAGACCGAACCCCAGAGCGCCTGCGAGTTTTTATACCTACATCTATCTAAGTGTATCAGGCAGCAACCTCCAAGGTCCGATTCCGACATCTTGCTGAATGTCGCACTTAAAATGGCTGTTGGAAATATTAGAAGTTTGGATTTGCAACCAGATGGGGGAGAATTTAGCTAAAGCCAGGCTGATCTGGGCCCGGGTTATCCACCCGTGCGGGTAATCTTGGAGCACTTTCCAAGAGACTTTGGACGTGAGGGGTGTCCCTACCCGTGGTGAAGGACTGTTCGTGTCTAGCTGCCCTTACGGGGTGCAGGGGTGGTTCGAGGACCCGGCATTCCCATTCTTTTGGACTCTCCCAAGTTACAAGTGCCAGCTGAGCCGCTGGGAGGCCCACATGATCAGGGAGATGGCTGCTTCCCGAACCAGATTCTCTGAGTCTCAGCCATGTGTCTGTGGAAAGATCTTTCCCTGGACGTAGGGGCCAGGCGGTGCCAGTGAACATCTGAGGGGGGCGCTTTTCTACCGAGTTATAAAACCAGCGGGGCTTTGACATCTCAAATTGTTAAGAATGCTTTCTTAGTATTTCCACCAGGCCGTAGACATTTGGAAACAGGAACTAACAGGGATGACTCTGGATCTTGCAGAATGCGATTTCTATGAAAACTATCCTGGGTATTTTTTGAATGCTCTTCTAAGAGATATCCTTGTGGCCAGCTGTGATGCGGCCCCATCCCCTGCCGCCCCCAGAGCCAGTCGTCGGGAGCTGGCCCTCCTCTGACTTTTGGAAATGCAAGGAATCTTCTAGGGACCTATACACCGTCATCGCAGTGAGCCCGCAGGGATTTCAGCAAATGAGATTTCTGTTATTTGTTTTAGATTTTTTGCTTCATGTTTTAATAAAAGGTTCTATTACAGTTTGTAAAATATTATCATTTAAAGGCTTGCCCCTGGGGGTGCCTGAGTGGCTTAGTGGGTTAAAGCCTCTGCCTTCCGCTCAGGTCATGATCCCAGGATCCTGGGATCTAGCCGCATCAGGCTCTCTGCTCGGCGGGGAGCCTGCTTCCCTTCCTGTCTCTCTGCCTGCCTCTCTGCCTACTTGTGATCTCTGTCTGTCAAATAAATAAATAAAATCTTTAAAAAAATAAGATAAGATAAAATGAAGGCTTGCCCTTGGCCTGCCGCCCCAGGGTGGAAATGAAGGGCAGAGGAATGCGTTGGGGCAGCTGGGGCAGGGGTTCCCCAGTGCCGGCACCAGAAGGAAACCCAGTGGTCTGGGTACTGGTCAGAGCACGGCCACTGCCTCCCAGGCGTCCGTCCGGCCCTCTCTAACCCTTGGATTCTTGAGTTGACTTAAGAGGAGCTGGGACTGGTTCAGGGGCTTGGAAAGCGTTGTAAAGTAATAGACCCTTTTCGTCCGACCTTCTCGGCCACGCGCCAGAAATAGCGGGGCGCCTGCTGAGACTTGTGCCAGGGGGGCGGCCTCTCGCTGCCCGCCCCGCCCAGCGCAGGGCTTCTAGGGTCCCTGGCTGCACGGGTGTCTATGTAGGGAGGGAAACTCAGTGCCTTTGCCTTCTTTCCTTCCCCCGCTCCCACGGGGTCCACAGCATGGGGAGAACTTCCGCCTGGAAATCTTCGAAGGCTGCAACTTCACCGGCCAGTGCCTGGAGTTCCAGGAAGACTGCCCCTTCCTGCAGAGCCGGGGCTGGTCCAAAAACTGCGTCAACGCCATCAAGGTGTACGGGGACGGAGCGTGAGTACAGGCTGTACGGCCACGGACCGCAGCCCGGCGGGGGGCCCTGCACAGGCGAGTGTGGGCAGCCTGCCCGCCCCCCCCCCCGCCCGCCCTGGAGGCCCATTCCCTCCCTCAGCTGCCTCCTCTACCCCAGGCGAGCAAAGGAGGCAGAGCCCCAGCCCGCAGGCCTCCCAGGGAGATGGACATCATGGTGGCACTCACTCCTGGTGGACAGACTGTGGCCGGGAGGTGGGGTGGTTTGGCCCAGGCATAGAGGGGCTTGTCTGCCCTCCTGCAGGAAGGTCATCAAAACCCCGGGCTAGCCTGGCTTCTGTTGGCCCCTGCACGCTTGGTTCCTTCCATCAGCTGGGCGTGGGCGGCCTGTGTACCCATCGTGCCCAGCCACCGCCGAGCATCTAGCTGAGGCTAGAGGGTGACCTTGCCCCTCTTGTGAGTGGCGCGGCTGGGACTGCAGCCAGGCATTTGGCTTCAGGTTGGTGTCCCTGGTCTAGACAAGAGAGGCCTCGAGACTTCAGCCCCATCCCGTCTGCGGAAGAGCCCCCTCGGCTCCCAGGAACATGGCTCCCGTCTCAGCAGCTTAGGGATCCAGCTGCTGTGTGTCTGATGTTAGGGTCAGGGAATGCCACAACAGGTTCAAGAGGGTGGTCACGGGAGGGGCTTATGAAGAGAGCGGCTGAGCCAGAGGAAGAACCGGACCCCCTTTCCCAGGGGCAGCCTCACCCAGAGTCCCGGGCAGCCCTGCTCCTCTCCCACCATCTCTGTCATTCTGGTTCCATCAGGATTCATTTGGTCACGTCTGCCTTTCTCGGCTTCTCAGAAACCCCTTTTGCCCTAAGTTGATAGTAGTTGGGGATGTGGGGGGTCGAATTCCAGAACCACCATTTGCCTGGAAAACTGCCAGCCAGCTTGTGTCTCAGGAGGCCAAAATCCTCCTTTGCCTCCTGAGACCATCGCTGCCACCCCTACACCACCGGGGAACCCCCGGGGCCTCTTGAGAAAAAACCGTGGGAAGGCAGGAGCTAAGAGTTTTGACCACAGGGGCACGGGGTCTCCTACAGGCCTTGATTTGCCCAAGAGGAGATGGAGACTCAGCGGCTGCATGTGCCTAGCCCCTCGTTCGGACCCAGGGCTCTGTTCTTCTCCCCCTTTGCCTCCTGTGACTTTCATTATTTAAAAAGAGAGAGAGAGAGAGAAAAGAGTAAGCCTTTGGCAAGGAGGAATTGCCAGAAGGTCTGGATGTGACCTCCTTCAGGGCCTTCCTAGGGTCTGATGGGGCCCTCCAGGCAGGTGTCCCTACTGCCTCCCAGACATAGGAGTTCACTTTGCTCGGTTCTGGAGTCAGCCCAGGATTGACCTGTCCCCACAGACCTGTGTCCCAGAGGGTACTTCCCGCCCCCTAAGGGCACAGTCCCTGCGCTGTGGATGGGCCTTGCCCACCTCCCCCCCACGCCCCCCCACTCCCACCCCACGGCTCCCTTCCTCTTCCTGCCCATTCCTTCCGCAAAGTCACAGAAGGAGGCCGGGAGGAGAGGTTTACTGAGGAGGCCCAGCCCGTGGGTGTGGGGAGATTGGGGGCACGGGAGGGGGGCAGTCTGGGTCCAGTGGAGGTCAGGGCACAGGGAGGCCAGGGGGTGTGGGAAGGCCAGGATAAACCAGGTCAGCCCTGAGGGACCCTGTAGCTCACACACCGGGCCTCTCCTGCTCTTCCTGACTCCTGACCCTTGTGTAGAAGCACCAGGCACGGAGGTGGAGTCAGGATGGAGAAGACAGCCCACGGTGGCAGGAGAGGGGGTGACAGGAGAGGGGAGTGCTGGGCAAGCTGTCCCAAGCAGACCATTCACTCACTCACTCAGGGGGCTGTGTGGCCTCAGGCCGGATGGGCTGTAATTTCTGAGTGTGTCTCAGCAGAGAGAAAGTTCCTTCAACCGCAGAGAGCTTTGGGGTGGGAGGGCAAGAACTCTCAGGGCCACAATAAGGGTTAACTGCTAAGTCAGAGCACCCCACGGCCTGGGCCCCGAGGGACCCCAGCAACCAGATCCGAGGCCTGTAGCCCCGCTTTGCCTCCCATGGTGGGAAAGCAGAAAGGGAGCCTCAGAAGTGAGGAGGAGAGGCCTGGCTCAGAAAAGGCGGGTGTGACAAGTGGGCTGTGAGTCCCCTTGGCGGGGGCAGCTGTGATCCACTCCCTACCCCCCTCTGCACCTCTCTGGCTCCAGACCCTGGGGGCGGGCAGGTCTCCTCTCTGGGCCAGGAAGGGAGGGATCCTGCGCTCAGCCGCCCCGCAGTCACCGGCCTCCCTCTGACACCAGGTGGGTCCTGTACGAGGAGCCCAACTACCGGGGCCGCATGTACCTGGTAGAGCGGGGTGACTTCCGCAGCTGCTCCGACTGGGAGGCCCACAACGCCCGCATCCAGTCCCTCCGCAGAGTGGTCAACTACTTCTAACTCCTTCTAGTCCGCAGGCCCAGGGCGTGCCTGGGGGCAGCCCCTTCCAGCCCCCCCTGGGGCTCAGACCCTAGGGAATAAAAATCAGAGAAACGGAGAGCAGAGCTGGCCTGAGTGATTTCCCTGCCCCTCCCTGCCACCAGGCAGCCGACGGGGCACCTGAGGCCCTGGGCAGGAGGCGGCTGCAACACAGCGTGGGGGCTGGGGGGCCCAGAAGGACAGCAGCGGTGGGGGGGGCGCTGTGAGGCACCCCCTGGGGAACGTGAGAGCTGGACGGCATCTAAACGGAGTTGAACACTTTCCTTTCATTCGTGAAAAGCCCATGCTCTGAAAGGGGAAGGGGGAGCCTGTGGCCCCCAACCAAGCAAGCTTCAGGGGGTCCTCTGGCCCGGAGCCTGGACCAGCCGGGGTGAAGGGGAGAGAAACGCTGGGGGTGGGAGAAGGCCCCGCCCCTCCCTCCTGGCTCTGCCTCTCCCTGACTCAGCAACTCCAGGCTGCCAGGCCATGTGGTCTGCTCCGCAGCCAAGAGCCTGACCCAGGGTTCACGAGTCTGCCTCTCTGGCTGATCTTGGCTTAGGGATTTACTGGGAAGGCCCCTCTGAAAGGATGGGCTGGACCTGAGAGACACATTGCCCCTTGTGTCCTGTACCGGGGGCTTGGAAGAAGCTCGAGAACACGTGGACTCGGACGGAATGGAGGAGGAGACGTGGAAGGAGCCGGAATGTGGAACATCACTCCAGTCCCCAGCCTGCTCCCAGGGCTGGGCAGACCCAGGGGCTGGGCTCCTTTCTCCCCTCTGGGTGAATCCATGGAAACTCTTTGTGGCCTGGGCCCTCTCCAGGACACCGGGTCCATCCTGTTCGGGGGTGAGTTCAATGGAAGGGAGCACTGCCCCAGGGGTGGGGGGGGGGCTCAGGGAGGAGCCTGTCCTGGAAGGTAGTGGGGTTTCCGGGAATAAGAGGGTCCTTACTCAAGACAGTTCCCCACCCACACTTCAATGTCCGGCCTCCCCTCCCCCGTGAGAGGATGGGAACCTGCTGGACACTAGAAGTGGGACAGGTAACTCCTTCCCCCTCCCTGCAGCCCCCACCCCCGCCACCCCACCTGCACGCCAGAATCCTGAACCACAGAGCAGCCTGGACTGACTTTGGCTGTTCAAATGGAGATGGAGATGCTCCTTCCACATGGGTCCTCTCCTGTGGCCTGGGCTTCTGGGGACTCAGGGCCACTGGGCTCTTGGACACTTTTATGGAGATGGTCCCAAAGACGTCTGTCTATTCCCCACGGCACCTGGACCGAGGCCCCTGACTGGAGGATGGATCCGGGACCACAGCAGTATGAATTGTTCCCAAGAATTCTGACCATTGGCTCAAGCCCCTGGTCCTGCTTTCCAAACCCCCCAACACTCTGTGATCCTGGGGTCTCTGCCCACACCCACAGTTTGCCTCTTGACCGACCATGCAGCCTCCCATCCCCTCCTTACCACACATCTTGCATGTCCTTTTCCCAGTAGAGGAAAGGGGTCCCCACCAGGAAGGGCCCCTTCAGGCTGGCCACTTCCTCAGGACCCCTATGGGAGCTTGAACCCTGGGATTAATACGTAAACTGGAATTGAGCTGTGGACAGGCTGGGGATGGTAGGGATGGAAGCTGGGGTTTAGGGAGGGAAACAGGGTCCCTGAAAGAAAGCCAGAAATCTCCGGGCTTGGGTCCTGAGTGAGGGAGAGGGGGAAGGTCGTCCTGGTGGACTGTGAGGGTGGAGTTGCTCCGTTTGCCAGGCCCTGCCCCTGCACCCCAGGTCCCTCGCTGAGACCAGTGGAGAAGGTGAGTCACCGAGAGCTCCCGCTGTTCACCCTGGGTAACACCTGCCAAGATCTGGGTGGCAAAGGCGTAGGGACCCCACGAGTCTGCTGGGGGACCCCTCTGAGCAGAGTTTACACCCTGGGCAACCGTGCACCTGCCCAGGATGGGGCAGAGGGTGGGGCGGAGGCCACCATCCTGCCATTTGTACGTGGGGTCTACAAAGGGTGCACTCTGCACCCCGCATGCCCCAGTCCACCTCCTGCAGCCCGGAGAGTGGAACCCCAGAGTCCCGGGCACTGTGGGATTGAGGTACACCATGTGCAGACCCTCCATCCACACCCTCCCTCCTGAAAAGGCTCAGATCATGAACTTGAAGAAACCACCACAAACCGACAGCAAACCAGTTCCCCTCTTCAAGCCCGGAATGAATGAACATTTAAACACACAGTCACCAGGTCTGAGCTGGGAGGAGCCTTTGTAGAAAATGATGCTCTTGTTTTTTTCATTTCTCCGCCAATTTGTTCTGGGCGGTAGAACTTTTCTGTGTGACGTCCACCACGCTGGTCTCTGCTCTTATGGGCCCTGCCCACAGCTAGGACCCCGTCCCTGCTCAGCTGGTCCCTCAAACCTGCCCCCAGGTCTGGGACAGGAGGGTCTAGGGTTCCAGCTGGCCCCAGGCTTCTAGGGTCCCACACCCCTTTACCTGCTGATGGTGATGATGGCCAGTGAGCGTTCATCGTGCTCTGCAAGGTTCCTCATTACGAACACTGATCCCAGGATGATAATAGTCCTGTTATCACCGCTGCGAGCGGGGGGACAGTCTAAGCAACTTTCCCGAGGTCACAGACAGGATTCAAATCCAGAGCTGGCTGACCTCCCTGTTCCCAACCAGCCTGCTACCCCGCTCCACAGGTTGAGGTGGGGTTTACCATCATTAAAGTAAGCGTCACCGCATCCAGGGGCAATCACATGCTCCAAGCACAGTCCTCTGCCCTCATCCAAACTCCCTGTGACGGGGAGGAAGGGAAGCGGGCATCCTCACCCTGGAGCGGCGCATGTGGGGTGAAGCAGGACCGGCCTTCTGCCCCCACGGCGTGAACTGGGAGTGAAGCGGCCCAGCTCCTCGGGCTGCCCTCATGAACACCACTGCTGCGGGCTCCTCACCGTCCAGAGGATGGAAGTCCACGGTCAAGGGGCCATGGGGAGGGTTTCTCCGGATGCCTGTCTCCTTGGCCATCTTCCCCACGTGTCTTCACAGGGCCCCCCCTCTGCGTGCGGCTGTGCATGGGGACGCTAGTCATTTTGGATTCGGTGCACCTGAGCTACCTCATTTTAACTTAATTGCACCAAACAGTCACCTTCTGAGGTTCTGACGGTCAGGACCTAGGAATCTGGGGGGCACACATTTGAGCCATAACGCAAACCAAACAGCCTCAGGCCTTGGCGTCCTGCCCTGTGAAGTGAGTGCAAACCTATCTGTTGTTCCAACTGTATACAGTTGTAAAAACCAAGCAAGTAAGCCATGAGAAGTCACTGTATGAATACGGGTCCTTGGAAGTAAGCCGCGTGTGCAAGGTCACCCAGTACACTGGGACGCAGGGAGAAGGAGCTCCATCGTGGGGGAGCCCTAAGAGCCGGTACTCCCTATGATGTGACCCCAGACAGGTCACTGCCCCATGCCTCAGTTTCCCCTGCTGTGCGGTGGGGTTGGCCACCGCACCCCTTTCCTAGGGATTACGTGAGAACTGATTGAGGAAGCCTTCCCATGGATCCAGTCCTCCAGAAGCCTGGGGGTGTGGGAGGGGCAGGCCTCGCAGCCCTTCCAGGCCTTCCAGAGGTTTCCTGAACTTGTCCCCTCTCCCCAACACTGAGGAATATCGGCACCTCATTAACGGGTGATTTAATGCTTCACCCGAAGGGCTTGTGCTCCTGGGTGACCTCCCCTCACCCCAGCCCCCTGCTCCCTAATCTGTCAGCAAATCTGCTTTCTGTAGGAAAGAGGAAAAACAAGATTCCCACCAAAGTGCTTGTGGGCAGGCCTGTAATTTGTCTGAAGTCGGTCCAGGGGGCTGGTAGATGGAGGCCCGCTGCCTTCTGAGGAGAGTCACACATGCCTCACATACCTCTGTCCCCACGCTGCGGTTTGGGGAGCAGGGACTTTCTAGAGCCAGCCCTCCGCCCCCCACTGGACCGCTGTTCAACAGGCCCAGTCAGACCACAGGAGAAAAGTTTCCCTTTGAAGATGCAGATGTTTCTGGCCTGCAGGGACCGGCCCAGGGGTGTTCTCTGGGCACATTCCTCCACCCCCTGCAGGTGGCCAGGCTGTCCCCTGCATCCTTGGGGACTCGCTGGAGGAACGCAGTCTCTGCTGAAGGCCTCCCGTCTCTGCCCTTGCTCCAACGACATACGTTGGTTCCCCCCAGAAACCCTATGGGGTTTCCATGAAAACCTGCGGAACGAGAGACTTTTCCAAACGCAGTCTGGAGTTCCAGTTTGGGAAGATGGGAATGTTCCGGGGAGGATGGTCCCGCGAACACGCTCCGAGCCTCGGAACCGAACACGGAGAAGTGGTTTGGCCGGGAAGTCTTGGGTTCTCTATGTTTTGCCACAATAAACACAAAGGTCTAGCTCCTCATCGCTGGGGTGGTGGTTTGGAAAGGAAGGACCCTCCCCGGATTTTAGAGGACCTTGGGGTGCTCCCTGCCCCCACCACCCCCACCAGGAAAGTCTGTCCCCTTGTTCTCGATCACCTGTGGTTCCCGAATGCTGAGGGACTAGAAAGTGCATGAGGCGACATTCCTTCCGCAGGGTGGCTCAGGGCGCCGCCATGGGACTGGGCTGAACCCCAACTTCCTAAGCCCCAGCCCCTGCTCAGCCGCACTGGTGTCTGGGGGCAGCCTGGGGACGTGGGAGGGAGGGACTTGCACTGAAGTCCGTGAACCCTGGACAAGGAAAGTAAGCGTTTCTGTAAACAGGCTCTTGGCTCCCCTGCTGCCTGCGGCTAAGCCCCTCTTTGGAATCAGTGATTTGGAAAGCACCCCAAGAGTCCTTGGCAGCGGCTCTGTGGGGTGTCAGGGTCCCTAGAAACAGACCAGCCCCTTGCTCAGGGTGGGAGGGGCGAGCAGGCTGAGCTGTCAGGGCTGAGCACCCTGGCCCTGGTCCATGCGAGCCCCAGCATTCCCCAGGACCACCTGGCCACTCTGGATGGAGCAGAGGGCAGGGACCCGGAACAGTGAGCCATCAGCCAGGAAAGAGGGTCCCAGTTCAACCAGAGTGGGTTTGGCCTTTGTGTAGGACTGCTCTCCTTGGGGATCAGAGTTCACTGGGCAGGAAGACACACCCACACCCTCTCTTCACCCATCTTGCCGGGCCCCCAACATCCAGAGCAGGGAGCCCAACCCCTTGGGGCTGAGAAAGTTGTCTCTGGACTCCATTTCCCATAGAAGATTTGGGAGGCTGCCCTGGGTTCCAGACATGGGAGCATGGGGGTCACAGCTGGGCCCAGTCCGCCCAGGGCCCTGGAGATTCCTGAACCTCATGGACAGAAAGGGCAGCAGGAAGAGGCACCCCCCCCCCTCAGGAAATGGGGCTGCTGGCCGGAAATCCTTTCCCGAGGCTGGTCACCGTGAAGGGCACCTCCGGAGGGAGCAGCCCCCCTCCCCACACACAACGAGCACTCAAATGCCTCTTTACACATGAGGGGGCTGCACACCAAAGCCAGCGGGTATCCGACCTATTCAAAAAATAAGACAGAAAAAGTCTGTGAAGACATCTTTGGGATTTTGAAAAAGGTAGAAGAAAAAAAGGTGAGGTCAGGATAATGTTAGCATCCATAATGTGACGTGGGGTACACGGTCCTGATTCTTTGCTAGGGCAGGCCTCCCGACTGGGCCCCAAGCAAGCAGGGAACAGCGTCGGTGCCATGATTCAGGGTCCAAAAGATAAAAAGAAACCACTTTCCCAGGAGGAGTCCAGACGTTCCTGGGACTCAGGCCAAGGGGAAATTTCTTCCATGGGTCCTCAGGACCTTTGCTGCAACCCACAAGCAGCATCCTCCACACATCCCCCTTGCAAAGAAAACAAGTTCCCTAGGACTCCGGCTAATAATGCCCCATAGGGCTGGGCTGATGGGATCAAGCCAAAGTAAACTTTCTGTGGGGGCGAATGTTTTCGCATCACTTGTTTACAGAGGGACGTTTGGCTCATCCTCAGTGAATCTAATTGGGCCATTAAAGCGGGACCCAGCCATCTCAGCCATCCTTCGTTATCAGTATCCACGAATCGCAACAACACAGCTAATATTTATTGAGCAATTACTATTTATTTATTGAGCAACTACTAAATATTATTGAGCAATTACTATGCCCCAAACACTGTGCTAAACCATGTGTACATGTGATGAACTGGGTATGTTATTCTCGCTCTTTTATAATTGAAGAAATAGATTTTTAAAATTATCATAACTTCCCAAAGTCGCACCATGGTTGCAAAGGACGCAAAGTGCCCCCAACCGTGTGATCCCAGAGCACGCTCCTGACTCCTGCCTCTGGCCCCACCACAGTGACCTTCCTGTCTTTCCGATGAAACCTGTATGTGGGTCATTATATACAACTGAAATGGCTGTGTGGAGCTGAATGTCAATATTTTCTTTTAAAACAGTGCTGGTCAGAGACCCATATGACCCCAATGGGTCATATTTCTCTAGTTTGAAAAACACTAGTCAGCAAAGACCTAAGGAGATGTGACAGACAGTGTAGACTAGCTAATCCAGTCCCTGTCCGCTTCCCTGGCCTGTTCTCACTAACGCATCTGGGAAAGCCAGCTACACTTTCCCCTGACTCCGTTCCACAGACGTAGCCCCTGGACACAGCCATGGGAAAAAGCTCTGGGCAAAGAGATGAAAGCCAAAGACTGTTAAAAGGACTTCCAAAAAGCTTTTTGTTTGCTGTCTTGATAAAATGTCTCTTTTCCCTGGCTTCCTGCCTGGAATGAAGATGTGATGCCAGGAGCTCAGGCAGCCTTCTTGTAATCATGAGAGCAAAGTAGAGAGAATCTGGTTCCAACCTCATTAAGCTGCTAAGCAGGGTTGGCAGCCACCCTTTTTGTTATGTTAGAGAAATTAAGCCCTATTTATTTTGCCAGGATTAATTTTGCCTTTCCTTCTTTCTTTCTTTCTTTCTTTCTTTCTTTCTTCCTTCCTTCAAGATTTTTTAAAAAGATGTTATTTATTTATTTATTTATTTATTTATTTAGAGAAAGCACAAGCAGAGGGAGGGGCAAAGGGAAAGGGAGAGAGAGAATCTCCCTGCTGAGCAGAGAGCCCGACACAGGACTCCATCCTAGGACCCTGGGATCCTGACCTGAGCCATAGGCAGATGCTTAACCGACTGAGCCACCCAGGCGCCCCAGGGTTCTATAACTCTTGAGAATATCTTCTCTGCTCTGCAGCCAGTGGGCTAATAGTGTGATATCTGTATTCAGAGGAGGGAAAATACGTGACTTAATATGTATCTGTGGCCTCCTCGCCTTGGTTGCTCTCCAATCTGCTAACCTTCCTGTCGTCTAAGCCACTGAATTTGGGGTACTTCCTGATGGCAGCCACAGGCAACAGATCCAGGCGGAAAAAGCTGCCCGTGGAGAGAGTGGGAAAACGGTCAAGTTCCAGTCGTGGCCAACGGGAATGAGGAGTCCACTGAGGTGGAGTCTTGAAGGACTGTACCGTCTCTGTCATAAACAATTTTAAAGTGATGTAGAATGCAAATGCCACTGGAGAGAGTTGTTTCTAGAGAATTGGGCATTTGGATATACACCAAGATTAAATCTTAAAGTGCTTGGTGGAACCCAGGACTTTCTGTGAACAGACTAAAGAACTCACTGGAAACAAAGTTTAGAGACTGATTTTGTCGATTGCTACACGAAAACATCAGTTGAATCCACAACCGTTCCAGCTCTTTCATGTGAAATTTCAAGCATATTTCAAGTACTAATGAGAAAAGAATGAGGGCATGAGACCCCCCAACTCTTGGGATGCATAAGGTTGGGGGATTTGGAGGACTTGGAATACCCCCAAATCCATCAAATCTTTAGAAACCCTCCCTACTCACCTGAGAAAGATGCTTTTTCCTTGGAGTGCCTGGGTGGCTCAGTCAGTTAAGCGTCTGCCTTCAGCTCAGGTCATGATCCCAGCGTTCTGGAATCAAGCCTCACATCAGGCTCCCTGCTCAGCAAGGAGTCTGCTTCTCCCTCTGCCCCTCCCTCATGCCCCTTCATGCTCTTTCTCTCTCTGTCTCTGAAATAAAGAAAATCTTAAAAAAAAAAAAAAAAAGGTGCTTTTCCCTTGAAGGAGAAGTGAACAGTGTTCTTGCCGAACCCCTCACGGCTGCCTGCCCAGTGAGGGGGTTTCAGCTTATATGCCTCGGACTAGAGGCAGAGATGCAGAAACAAAGCAAGGAGAGACACACCAGAGAAATGGCAGGATTTCACAAATTTCCATCATCATCAGTCTGGAGAAGGTGGGAATGGATTTTGAGGGTGCTTGACCAAGAAGGAGGAACACAATTCTAGATCCGATTGAGAGTACAGAGAAGACGATCCCGTGTTTCACACACTGACTTGGGGACTGTATCTCTGCTCTAACAGCTTAGTGGACTGGCTGATGCCAACTGATGGCCAAGAAATGACCCAGAAAGGCTAGCAGCCCTTGTATTAACACAGAGGACTGGGTTCTAAGACTGTGGGAGACGGGAATGCTGAGTTGGACCCACTCACGTGTACCCCCCAACCCACCCCTCACAGGCACTCTGAAGGCACCCATTTGACTCCAACCCCCCCACCTTGCCACAAGGAATAAACTGGTGACGGACATTCCAGAATTGAAAAGGCTGTCTCTACGGGCTGCCGGGGAACGCTAACAGGAGGCGCTGTGAGGGGAAGGTCTGGTTTCTGGGGGGGTGGAGGAGCATCTGCTGGGAGCTACGGTGTGTAGCTCGTTTCTCAGAGTGTAAGGCAGGTGCGGAGGAGCTTGGTTCCCTGGGAGCCCTGTCACCTTCCAAGATCTCAGGCTCAGGGTCATTAACAGGGACCTCCTGGCGATACATCCGTAAGCAATCCTCTGAAGTCGCCCTTGATCTGCAGGGTCAGGAAGGTGAAGAGAGGACTGTTTTGGGCCAACATGTGAGAGAGTCGCACAATTCCCAGAATCTGGTACTTCGTGGAGTGGGAGGACCACTCACCTGGAGGAAGACGCCCGCCACAACTTCTTGCTAGTTTTTTAAAAGTTGGACCTTGGGTCATTTCCTCAGATAAAAGATGCAGGGGGAAGGTAAATAAATACTTAAACTTCTTTTTTTTTTTAAAGATTTTATTTATTTATTTGACAGGCAGAGATCACAAGTAGGCAGAGAGGCAGGCAGAGAGAGAGAGGGAGAAGCAGGCTCCCTGCTGAGCAGAGAGCCCGATGCGGGGCTCGATCCCAGGACCCTGAGATCATGACCTGAGCCAAAGGCAGAGGCTTAACCCACTGAGTCACCCAGGTGCCGCAATACTTAAACTTCTTTTAAAAAAAAGATTTTATTTATTTGAGAGAGACAGACAGCAGGAGCTGGGGGAGGGGCAGAGGGAGAAGCAGACTCCCTGCTGAGCAGGGGACCTGAGCACAAAGAAGACACTTAACCAACAGAGGCCTGGGCTCCAGTCCAGCCTCTGCTCTGCTAGCTGGGGAAGCCTGGGAGAGTTACCTAATGTCTCTGTGTCTCCATTTGTCTGTGATAAGATGGGATGTAAATAGGACCTCTTCAAGAGGTTATTAGGAAGGGGCGCCTGACTGGCTTGTTGGTAGAGCCTGCAAATTTTGAGCTCAGAGTTGTGAGTTCAAACCCTACTTAAAAAAAAAAAAAGTTGGGGCGCCTGGGTGGCTCAGTGGGTTAAGCCGCTGCCTTCGGCTCAGGTCATGATCTCAGAGTCCTGGGATCGAGCCCCGCATCGGGCTCTCTGCTCAGCAGGGAGCCTGCTTCCTCCTCTCTCTCTGCCTGCTTCTCTGCCTGCTTGTGATCTCTGTCAAATAAATAAATAAAATCTTTAATAAAAAAAAAAAAAAAAAAAAAGTTATTCTGAGGATAATGAAATAAGACCTATAAAGCACTTGTAACACGTTCTAGCATATTCTAAGTACTCAGTACATATTACTTATGGGGAATGAAGTTTAGGGTATCCACAATGTCACCTGGCAGAGATAGGACCCAGAAACTAGGGGACCAGCAATGGGTCATGGGGACAGATGACACATATGTCAGTTCTAGAAACAAGAATGGCAGCCTCTATCTTTTCTTTTTGTTTGCTGGGTCACATACATCTTTAAAAACGTTCTTCTGTTTGTAGGTGATATAGGCTTTTGGTGTTTGATTTTATTTCGTCCACAGGTTGGAGGATATTAAGACAGTATGTGGTTGAGACGTGAATGTACTCAGAGTTCTTGGACTCAGAGACCGGCCACTCTATCATGTCACTTCAGAGCCGGGTGCATTGTCCCGTGTTGGGAATGGGGCAGTGCGTGCGTGGTTCACATGGGGCAGTCACTGTAAAGCAGGGCGTTTGGGGACTGTGACTGTGGAAAGAAGGGTGTTTGTGTGTGAGCGCTGGGCAGCCAAAAGGAAGACTGCGGTGACTTGGGGAACCATGGCTGGTGCGGATGAGGCAGAGGTCAAGGGGCGCTGCTCACAGTGTAGGCAGTTAACTTTTCTCTCCTTGAAAGTGAAATCTGGTGCCAGATCACACCGGGAACAAAGCTGGAGCCAAGGTCAACTCGTAGCAGCATCCCACGGACCCATTCCATGAGTTCCAGCTGCTGAGAGCCCCGCATGTCCCTGTTTCTTTCCTCTAATCTGGATACTCCTCTCTTCCTTCGCTTGATACCCTTCTGATAAATCCCCTTCTCCTGCCAGTTTGCTGACTTCAGTTTCTTACGCCACGAAGAATCCCGACTGACACCGGCTTGCTCCTCGTTTCCGCTCCCAGCAAAAGAAAGGCACGCAGACAGTCAGTGGCGCAGCTGGCCCTGGCTTTCACTCTGAAACACACAAAGTTCACGTACAATACCCATAGTAGGATTAACAACTCCAGTGCGAATTAAACTTGGCTTCAGAATCCTTGTAGAGGACAAGCAAATGCATCATTTTGTGGGCAGCTAGAAATCTTCTGGAATGAGTGAAAGCAGATGCTGCTAAACCAGCCTCCCTGGTTGTCCCTCCTAGTCTCACACACACATACACACACACACACACACACACACACACTCATGGACACGCTCCAACCAGGATGCCTTGTTGGGTCCGATGAGAATAAAAGTCACTGGCGAGAGGGTGCCCACAAGCCAGCATGTCTGAGATCTCTGTAGGGAGCAAGAGACCGGGTGCCGGCTCGCTCGTCTCCATCCACAGAGAAATGCACTTAGCAAGGTGCCCACAGATCATCATCAGGATATTCAGGGAAAAGCCCTCTTGCCAGACCTTTGTCTGAGATTTCTTTCCAGGAAAATTAGTGGGATTGGAGGGAAAGAAATTGCCACAAGCCTTCTGTGTCTTAGGCGCAGAGGGATGGCCCTGCTCCTCTCAAGCCACTAATTTGCTTGCATTTGTGCAGACGGATCATTTAGACCTGAATGTCCCCCACACTGAGCGACTGTCTACTCACCCTCCTTAGGCCTCATTGTCCTCCTCAGCAAGATCAAAAAGAGAGTGTTTAATACGAGAAATTGCCGTGGAAGTTAAATGTTATTACACAATGTGTAATTGTGCCTGCCTTATCGCTGTCCCTGGATTATAGTGAAATAACATAAAAGCTCCGATAGCGTTGGATTTCTTGTTTAGTATTTGGGGAGGAGAAAATATGTAGGAAAGATTTCTGCCAGCCCTGTAAGTCGTTGCTTTCTGTTAGGACAGGGCTGGCAAAAACAGAGACCAGGTTTTACCTCTTCGTTATAGGATGCAGACAAGAAGCTGGGGAGCGGTGGGAATGGGTGGGTTAGTTTCAGGGAGTGCTTTGCCGGGAGCTGTTAGCAGAGCTGGCCCGAAACCACCAGCCAGACAGGGTTGTTGCCTGTACGGTGAAAGGTTGGGAGGCTTGGGAAGGTCTCTTGGTCCCAAATAGTCCTCCGTCTGCCTTGTAAAGGCTGAAATCTGGAATGGAGGGGAAAACATGTTTCCCTTTCTTTTTTTCAACAGCAAATGGTAGCTCAGAAATTCCCCTTCACAAATTGTGTGGATTTCCTGTGTCAGGTCTGGATGGACCCTGTCCTGGGGGCAGAGGGGGTAAAAGGGATCAGACCAGGACCCTGAGGGAAGGAGCCACCAGACACCCCTGGAGCAAGGGTCTTCTGTCTCCTTTGGATTTTCTTCTGAGCACCTGTATGGCCCAACTGCCCATGGGTCTCATACCTAGATGTTTCCATGGCACCTTCAAGTTCGCAGGTCCTAAAAAGAACTCGGGATCAGCCTGGAGGTGGATCTCTGGACACAGGTCACCAGCCTCCCTCTACTGTCTTAGCATAGTGCAGACTCCCAGAGTCCATTCCTGCCAGCACGCTCCCAGTTTCCCAAGAGTCCACCTCTAGAATAGTTCACTAGTTTCCCACTTCCTCTCTCCTGCATGATCACACCCGCCTCCTGCCTCCTTTCAGGCCACCTCCACAACTCCAAATCCCACTGCATCAGGGGCCCCATCCTTACACCCTTCACTGGTGCCGGCTTCTTAAACTTAACTGCAAGCTGATTCCCGGGATTAGGGAAAGAGTGCATTTCTCTGGTTTAGACCCTGGGAGAGTAAATTGTCCCGTGTAACTTCGGGACCCCATTATGGGGTTTTCTTTGGGAGTCTGGACATAGCCACTGGGAGAGGGTCTGGTTGTGGCGATGAGGGCTGGCTTTCCAAAGCTACCTTGTTCCCTCGCCGCCCCTCCACCCCGCCCCTCGGGAAACCCTGCTCCCTTTAGGACCTGGAGGAACCGAGTGTGGGGGGTGTTACCCCTCCCCGCCCCCCGCGAAGCAGGCACCGGAACAGCTCTAATGGGAACCAGCAGACGTTCCGGGAGGGCTCACAACCCAGGGTGTGGGATTCCTGTAGAGACCTCAGTGGACCGTGAGAGGCGCTGGGATGCGATGGGGGTGGGAGAGGTTGCCGAAAGATGGATCAGTGGGTGGGGGCCCCAAACCCCCAGCACGAGGACTGCGGGAGCGGGTCGCCTAGGACCCCGCGGCCGCTCACAAGGGTGAACCTGACCTCTCCCGGAAGCCCCATCGCGCCGCTCTTCCCTCGCTCGCCCGCCGCCACCCCACTTGCGAATCGGGGCACATGTGTAATTTCCCAGCGAGAGTGGACTCGGAGCGCTCTGCAACAAGGGGGCCACCCCAAAGTCCCCCGGGAACCTCTCTGGCAGCGTCCTTAGGGCTGGGAGCCTGGAGCGGGGCCGACTCGCCCGGTAGTGGCGCGCAGCCGCCAGCCCGAGTCAGCTCCGGGGCGTGCGCGTCTCACCCCACCGGACCCTGCGTCCACCTCCCCCGCCTCGTCCCGGCCTTCGGTCGCCGCACGGGGCAGCGGGGACAGCCGCACGTGCGCGGGTCCCCGGCGTCCCCGGGGAGGGCGCTGTGCCCGCGCGCCGAGGAGGGTCCGGAGCGCCCGGTGCCGGGGTGGGGCAGCGGGGTGGGGGCTGGGGCGCCGGCCGGGGAAGTGGGAGGGGACAGGTTGGGGGGTGGTCTCTGAGGAGGAGCCAGGCTGGCCTGTATTGTTCCACACTCGCCGCCCCCAGCGCGCGGCGCCGGGCCGCAGGGCGCTCTGCTTGCCGGGGTCTCCCCGCCGCCGGACCCCGCGACGAGGCCCGAGCCTTCCAGCGCGCGGGGAGACGTCTCTGCCTGGGGGTCCCGGCTCCGAGGACGGGCCCGCTCAGGTGGGGCGTGGGGAAGGGAGGCAGCCGGCGCCGGGGGGGCCGGGTCTCCACCACTGCGGGAGCGGGAGCGGGAGGTCCCCGCGGGCCGTCCCCCGCAGCGCCGCCCCCCACCCCCCCACTCGGTCCGCGGGTCGGGAGGCTGTGCGGGCGGCGCGGGAGCGAGGGCCCCCGCTTCACCTCCGCCGCACCCCGTGCCCCGCAGGGTCATGGCCGCTGGACGCCACCGCCGAGAGCCGCCGCGCGGATGCCGGGGCGCCCCTCCGTAGCGGGGCGCAGCCTCCTCGTCTCCCGCCCGGCCGGCCGCATGGGGGGCGGAGGGTCGGCCCTGAGGGTCTGCGCCGACCACCGCGGGGGCATCAACTGGCTCAGCCTGAGCCCGGACGGGCAGCGCCTGCTGACGGGCAGCGAGGACGGCACGGCCCGGCTGTGGAGCACCGCGGACGGCCAGTGCTGCGCGCTCCTGCAAGGTACACCCTCCTGCCGCCCCCGCCGTCGGCTCGGCCGCCGCACACCTCAGCCCCGCGGCCCGCCGACCCCTGCCCTAAAGCCCCGCCCCGCCCACGGCGGGCCCTCGTGGGGGAGCGCTCGTGGGGGCCCAGCGTGCGAGCGGCTGAGCGCGCGCGGGGTGGGGTGCGGAGCCCGCGGGCCCGCGGTGCACCCGCTGCGGGGGCCTCCCTTCACCTGTCCGCCCGGTGCAGGAAATCGCTGCAGTGACAACGGCCTTAAGACTCCCCCGGAACCGCACCTCTGCGTACTCCCCGCGCTAGGCAGCGCCTTCCCCCGTCCCTCGCTGCCCGAGTGGCCTTTGGCCGGACATTTCCTCCAGGAGCCGTTGTGGTCACCACCGGCGCTTGCGAGGTGCGGGCGGCACCGAGCACGGCCGTGCCCGGTCCTCACACTGCTGTTAGCCCACTCGTGCAGACAGGGAAACTGAGGCAGGAAGTAAGTTGTCCCGGGTCACACAGCCTGTGGGGGGTTGAGTCGAAATCTGAACGCCCCCTTCCCCATCTAGCCTTTCTGCTCTGCTCTTTCGTGCCTGCCTGTTTTCTTCTGCTGGAAAATGAAAAGGTGTGGGGGAGGGATGGATCAAAGTTTTTCAAAAGGGGGTTGTTAAACCGATTTAGCATATCTGGAAACGATGCATGGTAGGAGGCACGCATAGTAGGAGTACATACTGTTTGGGTGTTTTTTTTTTTTTTAGATTTTATTTATTTATTTGATAGACAGCCAGAGAGGGAACATAAGCAGGGGGAGTGGGAGAGGGAGAAGCAGGCTTCCCAGCAGAGCAGGGAGCCGGATGTGGGGCTCCATCCCAGGACTCTGGGATCATGACCTGAGCCAAAGGCAGACTGAGCCACCCAGGTGACCCGACATACATACTGTTTTATGAAAGTTTCACAAGTGCCTACATACGGGTTTATATTTGTGTATAGTCACTGGAGGTGGACGGCTTTCATACCCTGGGTCCCTGTCACATGTCTGCAGGCCAGGACTGTGAGTCCCCACTCCAGCTCAGCCCCTGGTGTCCCCTGAGCAGTGGGTACAGCCCCTTGGAGCACAAGGTTCTGCACGTGGTTATTTATCACCGCCTGGTTTTTTTCCACCACAATCAGCAAATCCTGGGTGGCCTCCCCAGGCCTTCCAAGTCCTGTAGGCACAGGGAGTACAAATCAGCTTCACTATTGGCTGAAACTGACTCGATTGGTTTTATTTTTTACTTTTTTAAAATATTTTATTTACTTATTTGACAGAGAGAGAGCACAAGCAAGGGGAGGAGAAAGAGAAGCAGGTTCCCCACTGAGCAGGGAGTCTGGGATTATGACCTGAGCCAAGGCAGACACTGGAGCCACCAGGTACCCCAACCCTATTGCTTTTAAATAAAAGCAGTTATGGTGGATATTTCACAGCCCAGAGATGAATTTGGATTGGCTGTTACTTGCGGCCGGGGGTGATAAGGGAGAGTCAGTTACAAACTAACACATATTCCTCTGGCCACCCCCAAAGTCACTCCCAATATCACACAGATTGACAGGCACTGAACTGAGGCTAGGAGATCTAAGATCTGTCCAAAATTTATAATCCAGTTGTAGTGCCTTTCCAAACATAAGACTCATCTGGAGGGCTTTCAGAAACATAAATTCCCAGATCCCAGTTCGAGTGAGGGCCCTGTGTGCGAGCGGCCGAGCGCGCGGGGGGTGGGGTGCGAACTCTAGAATTTGCATTTCTAACAAGCTTTTGGCTGGATCTGATGCACCCTGACCCCGGGGAGCTCCCGGGCCTGGTGTCCAGTGTGGGAGCCTAGTTCGAAGGTGAGTGACCTCCCGAGTGGAGCTCCCTGCTCTTCCAGGGCGGTTCTGCCCAGGGCATGGGACTCTGCACCCAGGGCATCTCCAGAGCCCACCCTCCTGTCCAGCCCTGCTCTGCCATCACCTCCCAGCTCATGCCTGTCAACTCCTCCTCCCACCCACTTTGGTAGCCCTCACAGTGTCTTGTCCCCTCAGGACACCAACCCCCATGTCCTGGTGAGGCGGTGCCTGCCCCTCTGGTGGCCTGCTTGAGAGCCGTCCCACTCCAAGGAAAACTATCAGATGAATCACTGCCGCTCGTGTCTATCAGAATTGCTTCTGGGGCTGTAAGGGTTGACAGGAGTAACCTTTCCTTATCTGGATATCGCACTATTACACTCAATTTGAAAAAGAGTCTTTTGGGGCACGAGATACTCCTTGCGTGGCCCCCAAGGAAAGCAAGGTCTTGCCAGCTCTGTGACCCCAATAGGATTGGTTTGTATTAGTGAAATAATAACCAATGTCTTAGCATTTGTTTAATATCCTATATTTTATTAATATTCCTCAATACACTTACTTCTTTATCCATTATAATTAATGCTCAAAACCGTGATGTGGGTAGAACCGACACAGGTCTATAGATGGGACTGGGCAGGCACAGATCTGTTTACCCGCACACGGAGCGTTTGAAGCGTTTTCTAGATAACCTAGCCTGTGAGGTAGGTTCTGTTGTCTGCCCGCCCTGAGACGAAGCCGTTATGGGACTTGGCCTGAGGGCACACTGCGGGACTGCGTGGACAGGTCCCCCCTCTGTGCGGCTCCGGCTTGCATCAGGACAACCTACAGATCCGGAGGGCTCTCCTGACCCCCCACTCCAGGCTCTTTCTACTCCTGTTGTGGAAACTTCCAGATTGGGGTGAGTGCCAGCGCCTGCTGCAGCTCTGGGCCCCTAAGAAGGTTCTGGAGAAGAGCCTGTTGGCGGGGGACCAAGCCTGGATTTCTGGGGCAGCGTGGCTGGTGTGGGCAGCTCCTACCGGGCATTCTCCTTCTGCCCTCGAGCTTCTTGCTCTGCTCAGCTCCCCCAGGGGGCCAGAGGCAGTTGGGGGACCCAAGGCTTTTCTGTGAATCTTGCAGCATTTTGAAAGTTTACGCCAAGGGATGTGCTGGAAAGGAAGAATAGGACAGTCCCTTGTGTGTGGGGTCTTGGTGGGCAAGTTGTCACCCTTGGTCCTGGGGAGCAGGCTGAGTCACGAGGGCCCCCCAGCTTCCCTCTCGCGGGGGCTCTCTCTTTTCAGTCACTGGGACCGGCTTTCACCTATAGGCTTATGGCCCAATTATTCTGTAAAGGGAAGAGTCGCATTTTATGGAGTTATCCCCTCCCCCTTTTTTCCTTATCCGTCGGGTACCAGTCATTCAGGGCACTCCGTTGGCTCAGTGAGATAAGCAGCATGTCCCAAGATGACCGTCCCCATCCTGAGCTGTTCCCATGTCGTAAGGGACCCGGCCTGAAGGTTCCAGCCCTCCACGGCTGTGCCACAAGCGTCCTTGTCTTCTAGCAGCATCTCCTAGCATGATGGGGGCTGTTTGTTTTTAATTCCACGTGAACAAAGGGCACCCTCCTATTTGCAGGAAGCCTGCTGGTGCCTGCCCATCCCGATGACCCCTGACCCCTACCCGCCATGGGGTGGGAGCAGGGAGGCAGGACAGGACATTACTAGTCGTGAGCCCGGGCTCTGGAGCTGGGTAGCTTGGGCTCAAATCTCATTACTTATCTTCTCATGCCTTAGTTTCTTTATCTGTGAATTGGGATGATAAAATAGTCACCCAGTCTTATGAGGTTATGGGGGGCGGGCGGGAAAACCGGTCAGTAAAGAGCTCCTGGCTCCTGTTAGTGACCTTGTCCTCCAGGCTCACATCAATAAGCCCAGCCTGAGCCAGAGCATCTCCTTGACACGGCGCCCGGCCAGCCCCAAACTCTTCGTCCTTTGTTCCTGAGGCCTGATTCTGCCATTCAAGGCTGGGAAGGGCTAACTAGTCCTCCCGTGTTTACGTGGGCAGAGAGGCTCTGGAGGGAGCCTGCCCTCCTCCCTCTTGCTCCAGGACAATATTAACTCTAATAGAAAACATGTAGCATCAAATTGGCCATCTTAACCGGTTTTAAGTGTACCGTTTGAAGATAGTAAACATTGATAAACTTCTGCCATTACCAAGGCCCATCTCTAGAACTTACCCATCCTGGAAAACTGAGACGGTGTCCACTTCAAACAATAACCCCTTTCTCCCACCCCAGGCCTTGGCGCCCACCATCCTGCGTTCTGCCTCTGAATCTGACTGCTCTGGGGACCTTCCTTTGGAAGGCTGCGTACTGGTCTGCTGTCTGCCTCTTTTTGCCCGTTCATCTGTCCGCAGACACTTGGGTTTCTTCCACATGATGTGAGAAATGCCGCCATGAGCTTGGGTGTGCAAATACCTCTTCCAGGCCCCGTCTTCCGTTTCTTTTGTAGAGACCCAGAAGTGGGCTTGCTGAGTCATCTACGTATTTTTTTTTTCAAAGATTTTATTTATTTATTTGAGAGAGAGAGAGAACACACATAAGCTGGGAAGAGACGGAGGGAAAGAAAGGGGCAAGCGGATTTCCTGATTAACAGGGAGCCTGACAGGGGGCTCGATCCCAGGACCCTGGAATCATGACCTGAGCCAAAGGCAATCGCTTAACCGACTGAGCCCCCCGGGCACTCCAAAATGCAGTTTGTTTTAAGCATGGATGTGGCTGACGGAAGCACAGGCGGGTCATTCATTCTTCAGTTCTCCAGCGGCCAGCATCTACAGGTAGTGAGCTCCCCGTGGGTGTCCACTGAGGAGGTCACAGAAGGAGGCCGGAGAGCTGCCTGGTGGAGGGCGTGGGCTGAGAGGAGCGGGATTGGAAGGACAGGCCCTGCGGTGGCACCAGCCACAGGAGCTTCCACCTGTCCTGGCTGGGAGCTCGGGACAGGAGGCTGAGTCTCCTGTGGCTTTGTCAGACACAATCTCAGCCACACCTTCCACGCCCGGGACATGTGGCCTTCGCTGCTGTGGCTTGCTGATGTCACACACCCAGATGCAGTTCCATCAGGCAGGAAACAAAAATGGCACCTCAACACAGTAGCTCAAGGCCAGGTTGATAAAAAAAGACCCTTGCCAAAGGTGGGCACGGTGTAGGGGATCCCCCAGATCCATGGCTGGTACCCACGGGGCTCTCAGGGCTCCCAGACCTGGAGGAGCTGGGCCCGGAGCCTTCCCGGCAGCCCGGAAATGGCTGTGGAGAGGCCTCCCTCCAGGGAAGTGTAACCGAGGTTTGAGGTTTTAATGGCTGTGGGCCAGCAGATCCTGACCCAGGTCTCCTGCGGGGCTCCCAGCTGTCTGAACCAAGCAGGCAGTGCGGGGGGGGGGTTGTCAGGGAGCCCCCAGGGAGCGGGGGTGCCACAGGGAGCAGGCTGGAGAAGAGGAGAGGGACAGCAGAGGGAAAAGAGGCCACGCTCTTCATGCCAAGTTAGTCGAACGAGTGTTCCAGCTTGGCCGGTGCCCATGGCAGCCCACCTCTGCGGCTGCAGACCCCAGGAGGCCCGTGGCCCAGTGGCTCCTCCAGCATGTGGAGGGGCGGCGCTTCGACCCCCAGCTTCTAGCGAGTCCCAGGGTGTGCGGCCGGGGAGGCGGGGAGGGCCGACTTGGCAGAAAACCTTGAGCCTCAGCATGTCCTTTTGAACATAGTAACTGCATCTTATCTGCATTCTTTCTCCCTTCAAAAATGTTTATTTTTAGTTGGGCTTTTTTTGCTTATTCTACCCAATTCCAACAGCTCACGGTGGTGGTGCTGTGGTCCCTGGAGACGGGATGGGCCCCCCCCCTTGTCCCCAGCCTCCCTCATTTGTCCCTCCCCGGGGGACCCTGTTGGCTGTGTGCAGTGGACCCTGTCGCACGGTCTGCAGACTGCCGGCTGGGCTCTGAGCCGGGGCTCGTTCAGCGTGGGTTTTCAGACGCGGAGTCGGTACCCGGCATGCAGAGGAAGGGGCTTGTCCCTGGGAGGCCCTTGACCGCTGCACGGAATGTCAGCCAGCCCTGGGCTGGCCCCCGAGGGGCAGAGGATCAGCCTGGCCCAGCTTCAGAGATGGGATTTTTTTTTTTTTTTAACATTGCAAAAATTCTTTTCATTATTGACTCTTCAAGTCTTTGTTTATAGGTATTTTTATACATGTCTCTGTGTATGTATATATATTTAAAGTTTTATTTATTTTAGAGAGGGGTGGGGGGAGGGGAAAGGGGAGAGAGAATCCCAAGCAGACTCCATGCTCAGCACCGAGCCCGACGTGAGGCTCGATCCCTCAACCCTGAGATCACAACGTGAGCTGAAACCGAGTCACCCCTTAACCCGCTGCGCCCCCCAGGTGCCCTTACAAGTATTTATATTTGTATCGTATACATCGTTCCTCCTTCTTGCATGGGTCGTGCAGTTGGTCCACATCCCTGGGCTAGTGGCTGTGGCTTCGCTGAGGATGGGTGCCACGGCTTACCGGCCACTCGGCTTTCCAGCGCTTTTCTTGGCTTATATACGCACATGGCAGGTCGCCTTCCTGCTGTCAGACTCTGTTGAGACGGGACAGAAGCAGCCAGGAGGCGGCCCATGCCCCTGCGGACGCCTCTCCTGGCTTGGCTGTCCCCGGACGGTGCAGCCCTACCCCCGGAGGAGGACTGCCAGGGGGCTGTGTGCAGGGCCGGCTCCGCTGCACCCCACTGCCCTCAGGGCGCCGGGCCACCTTCCAGCCCTGGAAGCCAGGGGCCTCCTCAGACGCCGCTGAGCACCCCCATGGCAGCTCTGGTTTCAGGGTAGTTTGTTGACAATCTTAAAATATTTCATAAACATTTTGGGATTGGCAAAAAGCTGGGCTGTGTTTTGCCAAACATTTTGCCCTTGACTTTTAAACTGACATGTATTTTAAGGAAACCTAATCTGCGTCATCTCCCAGTGTTTACTTACTTCGCACAAACGTTTTCTTAGAGGACTGGTACATGCTCTCTAAGAAGACAGGAAAACATGTCTTTCTTCCTTCCTTTTTTTAAAAAATTCTCTTTCTTAGAACGCAGGGAGTTGGGTTCTTCCAAAAGTAAACTGAGCTAAAACCCCAGGGCCAAAAAGTGCCCATCAGCTGGAAACTGCCCAGAAGATTCTAAATCCCTCTCTGGGGGTGTCTGGGTGGCTTAGCCAGTTAAGTGTCTGCTTTCAGCTCTTCATGATCCCAGGCTCCCTGCTCGGTGGGGACCCTGCTTCCCCCTCTCCCTCTGCTGCCCACTCTGCTTATGCACTCTCTCTCTCTCTCTCTCTCTCTCTCTCTGTTAAATAAATAAATAAAAGCTTTCAAAAAAAAATCCTTGTCTGATACCAGATATCTAGACAGAATTTTAAAATTCAGTTGTGATCTTTAACGTTATTAATATATCCCTCACATGTAGATATTTGAATTAATCAATTTCCTCATCTGTGAAATGGATCTTAGGCATAACATTCCTTTGATTCTATTGATTTTCTGGTTGCTGGATCCTTTTTTTTTTTTTTTTTTAAGATTTTATTTATTTATTTGAGAAAGAGAGCATGAGAGGAGAGAAGGTCAGAGGGAGAAGCAGACCCGCTGTGGAGCTGGGAGCCCGATGCGGGACTGGATCCTGGGACTGGATCCTGGGACTGCAGCACCATGACCAGAGCCGAAGGCAGTCGCTTAACCGACTGAGCCTCCCAGGCACCCCTGGTTTCTGGATTCTTTTCAAATATACTCAGCTTCAGTTTGCTATCAGGACTCGTTATCAGGGGGAATAAAAGGTTGTTATTGGGGTGTCTGGGTGGCTCAGTCAGTTAACTGTCTGCCTTCGGCTCAGGTCATTATCCTAAGGTCCCTGGATTGAGTCCTGCCTCGGGCTCCCTGCTCAGTGGAAGCCTACTTCCCCCCGTCTCTCTGCCTGCTGCTCTGCTTGTGTGCTCTATCTCTCTCTGTCAAATGAATAAATAAAAATTTTTTAAAAAGTTATCTGAGGTGGAAACATTTTTTTTAACATACATAGGAGTCCGTGCAGGTATAGAACTAGTTCAGGCATAGAGAATCTTTGCATATATGGGCCTGTCTGACCCATAAATGCTGATCTTAGATTCTAAACAGATTTAGATTTTATCATGCAGGACTTTAAAGGATTTTGTTGTTGTTTTTTAAGTAAACTCTATAACCAACATGGGGCTCCAGCTCACGACCCCAAGATCAAAGTCACAGGCTCCGCTGAGCTGGCCAGCTGGCCTGCCCTGAGACAGAGCCGGGTGTACGAGGACAGGCCCTGCTCTGACTGGGAGCTGAGTCCTTCCGGGGCTGCTTTATAAGTCAGGCCGGAAGTCAAAACACCGATCATCGCCCTGACAAGGTGGACGAGCAGATGCCTTTGGCTGAGCCGTGGCTCCGTGAGGCCCTCCGTCTGTCCCCAGACCTCCACCCTCACTATGCCTGAGCCTTATCCACCATTTCTGCCAAACACCTAAATTCCGGCCCGAGGGGTTCCCTCCTGCTTTGGCGTGGGCCGTCTGCTTCCCCCCCGGCTCTTCTCCCCTCCCCTCCCGACACAGGCCCCGCGTGGACCCTGCATCACCCTGGCCGCAAACAGCCACCATCCGGCATTCACCCAGTCTGCGCGCCTGCCCCACGAGACGGGGATGAGGAGATGGGGGTGTGCAGAGGTGACTCAGAGGCAGCACCGGGAGCTAGGCCGGGCGTCTGGCCCCGAAGGCCAAGGCCCTGGGCTTCTATACTTCCTGCCGCGGTGACAGTGACAGTGGCTTTGTTCAACCACTGAGTGAATACAAACAGCGGAAAAGTCTGGAGACAGACTGATGAAAAAGGGGAAAGGAGGAAGAGGAGGGAGAAAGAATGGGAAAAGAGAGAACAAAAGGACCTGGGGGGTCAGAGAGAGGGGCCTCCTGAATTTCTCCCAGCAGCCCACATCTCCTGAGCCTCCCAGACCGAAGTCGTCCCTTTGAAGGGCTGGTGATCCTGAGCTCGTCTCAAACACGCCCCAGCCCTGCTTTCTTCGCGGAAGGGAGACTAAAGCTGCCATGCCCCACGCTCACGTCTCCCCTCGTCCGCAGGGCACGAGAGCTACGTGACCTTCTGCCAGCTGGAGGACGAGGCTGCCTTCACGTGCAGCGCTGACCACACCATCAGAAAGTGGGACGTGCGCACCGGGCAGTGTCTGCAGGTCTTCCGAGGACACACGTCCATCGTGAACAGGTCAGTGTGGTGGTGAGGGGGAGGTGTCCCGGGGACAGAGAGGGAGGCAGTGTGGCCCCTGCCGCTGGAGGAACTTAGCTTCTCTGGGGAAGACTATGTGCAGACGCATCCGAGGTCATCAGGAGCACAGAGGATGGGGGTCCCTGGACACATGTGCTTCAGGCACGACATGGGCTGCATGTGGGGGTTCCGCAGGCAGAGGCTGGGGAAGGAAGGCCCCACCAACACATTGATTGTGCCTGGATGCCCCCCCTGGGGACCCGGGCAGTGCACTGCCCACTGCTAGCCCCGGGGAAAAGCGATGGAGGCCACAGCTCCTACTGATGGGAGCAGATTCCAGAGGAAGTGGCCTAATTAGTACCTGATGGTCAACCAGACGGGGTTGTTGTGAAGACGGAGTGCAGGGTATTTTTAAACGTCCCCTTTCCATGTTGTCGTTGAAATTTCCCACCCCGTCCTTCTCAAAAATGTTTGAATTTTTCCTTTCCTTATTAAATTTGGGTCTGAGCTGAGCCATGAAAATTCCTTTGCTAATCAGATCAATTCGACACTATTTATGTAACTTGCGGTGGCCGTCTTAGACTCCCGAGGGAGTGTCCGGTATGACCAGGGGTCTGGGCACCTGCCCACCTGTAGTCAGAGCTGTGCACCCATAGGGCAGGAGCGAGGTACCGACCCTCCGCAGAGACGCAAGTGTTGTGCTGGCTCGGAACGCCTGCGAGGGGACAAGGTCACCTTTCCACAGCCAAGCTTTTCCCCCCCGGCCTCTTTAGCTGGAGCCTGCTGGGTCCCACCCGCCTCCAGGGGCGAGCCCACAAGGTGGTGCAGGACGTCCCACCTCCTGCTGGTCGCTTCCCTACACCCTTCCTTGAGAAAGCATGACTGGGGGAAGGTGTGGGTATGTGGGAGTCTCGTGCCATGAGACGGGGCGGCGGGGAGAGGCTGCATCTCAGGGGATAGGCATGTGCCCAGCTTGTAACCGGAAACTCTCAGCTGCTCCTCAAAAGCAAACCTGGGTAATTGAGGCCAGAAATTATGCTCTGCGGGGTTGCAACTCTCCTGGGCACCCACGCCCCATACACACACGTCCACGCGCCCCACATCTGAGGGGTCGGGGTCCCAAATGGACCGATCTGGGTAGACACTAAGTCTTGCTTAGCCGCTGGATTGCATTACTGAGTAACCTGTGCCCAGGGAATTGACTGCTCTGTCCCCACACTTATGACACATGCCCGGTGCAGCTGCCCCACCTCTTTGTGGGCCCCTGGGGGGGCAGAGGGCGGGGGGCTCAGGGCTTCTTAACAGGGGTGTGTGAACAGTCTTTGATGTTAAGCAAAGTTCTATAGTGAAGACAAACGTGTATTTCCTGGGAAGAAGTTCTTAGTGTTCATCGAAGTGAGACTAAAGTCATGAGTATTTGCTGCCCGGGAGGCCTCTCCTCTCCCCATGGGTGCAAACAGAGCTCCGCTCCACCCACACGAGGTTCTCCCGGCTCACTGAACACAGAGGACACCAGACAAAGGGCCCTCCTGACAGCCTGTTAGGCACCCCTGTGTGGTCTGACCCCTGCCCCTACCCCTGCGAAGTTTGACCCCTGCCCCTTACCCCTGCGTGCTCTGACCCCTGCCTCTTACCCCTGTGCTCTGACTCTGCCCTTAGCCCTGCATGCTCTGACCTCTGCCCTCTCCCTGTTCCCACCAGGATCCTGGTCGCCAACAACCAGCTCTTCAGCAGCTCCTACGACCGCACAGCTCGAGCCTGGAGCGTGGACAAGGGACAGGTGGCCCAGGAGTTCCGAGGCCACCACAACTGCGTGCTGACCCTAGCCTACTCCGCGCCCTGGGACCTGCCCGGGGCTCCCTGCACCGAGGAGGTTGGGGGGCTCCTGGTGACAGGCAGCACGGATGGCACGGCCAAGGTGTGGCAGGTGGCCAGCGGCTGCTGCCACCAGACGCTGCGGGGCCACACCGGAGCTGTGCTCTGCCTTGTGCTGGACACGCCCAGTCACACCGCCTTCACCGGCAGCACCGACGCCACAATCCGCGCCTGGGACATCCTGAGCGGGGAGCAGCTGCGGGTGTTCAGGGAGCACCAGGGCTCTGTCATCTGTCTGGAGGTGAGATCCGCCTGGCCCTTCCTGTCTGCCAGGGAGGCCCCGGGGTCGCCTTCTGAGCCACCACCCGCCCCCGAGTCCTAGTTAGCTTGGGCCGAGGAACAGAGTACTGCAGTCAGGGACAGTGTACATGACAGGGACAGATGTCTCACCGCTCTGGGGCTGCAAGTCTGAGATCCAGGGGTCAGCGTGTAGCTGGACGTCTTCTCATGGCGTCGTCCCTCTGCATCCAGGTGTCCTCTTCCTATAGGGACTCCAGTCCTATGGATTAGGTCCCACCCCTGTGACCTCATTTTAACTTAACTACGTCCTTAAAGACCCTGTCTCCGAATACACCCGCCCTCACGGATACGAGGGTCACCGCTGTTGTCAACATAGGAATTCTGGTTTCTTTACGTGTTAAGGGAAGGTTATGTCTACCCAGAAACGCTGGTCCCTCATTCCTCAATCCAAAAGTTCTACAACATGAAGTTGGGGTTTTTTTAAGGCTTGGCACAAAAACGTCCTTGGCGGCGAAGGCTGGACCGCACAGACAGGAAGCTCGCTGGAGCTCCATTGACCCCATTTCCTGGGACTAGGCATTCCTTTGCTGTAGGAACACGAGTGTGTTGCTCAAATCCCAAAACTCCTGAAATACATCTGGCTCCAAGGTTTTGGATCAGGGATTCTGAGCGTGAAATCGGGCCCACCCCTGGTGGTTGTGAGGGCTCCACGGACCAGCAGTGGGTGTGACCCAGACCTGAGCCCCTCAGGTGCCTGGTAGCTTGCGCTGTGGTTGGCCATCCAGCAGATGCTGCCTGTGCTTGTATGTGCTCATTGTACACGTGAGAGGCTCAGAGGGGGTGAGCAACTTGTCCAAGGCCTCACAGCTGGTGAGGGGCAGCATAGAAAGGTGATGGGGCCTGCACCCTGCTGGGCTGGGGGAACCCCCTCCGGCAGTCTCTCCCCGGAGGCAGGATGTCCAGAGCCCATCTGTGCTCTGCAGCCTGGCCCAGCAGCTTCATTCCCCTGCCCCGAGAGCATCCGCGGCTGGGAGCTGAGCAGGGAGAGGCCCGAGCCCCAGGGGCCTCCACAGCAGAGGCCCAGGCCTGCTTGGATGGATCGCACAGCAGGGAGATGGCCCCTGAGCCCCGTCCCCCCAGAGGTGTCTTGGCTGAGGGAAATCTTGCAGGTCCTGTCCTCTGTGACATGCCCCCGTCAGGGTCTGTGTGCTTCCCCATGTGCCTCGGGCCTCCTCTGGCTTCCCCAAGCTGCCCGGCTGTTCCCCGTGGACGTCCTCGCAGGAAAGCAGCCAAAGTGAACAGTGAGGTCTTAGGCAGCCAAGGACAACACGCTTGGAGCGTTTCCTGGGCCTCTGGACTCGTGATTTGTACTTTTGAAATGGAGCTTCTTGGTCACTTGTAAACACAGTGCGACAGGCCCCACATTCTTGGGACACACTGTGTGGTGAGCAGGAGGCATCATCCCTTTGCTGCAGCCGCCATGGAAGCTTAGGGCCCCCCTTGTGGGGACTCAGTGGCACAGAGAGGCCCAGGGGCCCACGAGGACCTCCAGCCCACAGGCCACACTCACCAGCTCCCTTAATTTCAGGTTCGTGGGTCTCAGTGGGCAGTTGAGGAAGCGTGGTCCCTGGAGGCTTTGGGGCTGCCTCTGAAGTGACGGCTGTTGGGGATGGTCAGGACACACAGGGGCAGGAGGCCATACGTGTTACCCAAGATCCTACCGCCTCTGCCGTAGTGAATGGCCTAAAGCCAAGTCTGACCTGGGCTGTGGCTGGGGTGGATATATAATCTGGACTGGTCAGAGCCCTGTCCTCCAGGAACTTATAGGGGGAACCTGGGGCAGCCGCGGGCACTGGAGTGGAAAGGGGCCCAGAGTGTGGCTGTTGTTGGGCGGGTGTGTGCTCGAGGTAGGAAGGCGTGGGCCATGGTAAGGATGCCGGGGCCTAGTCTGTGCTCGCTCCAGGCCTGCCGCCTGTGCCCCAGCTGAAGGGCCTCCTCTTTCCTAAGCCTTCAGGGGTCCCTGGGCCCCAGCACTGGCACAAATGGCTCTCTCCAGGGCTCCCAGCCACCCTCCTTGCCCAGCTTCCGGTTCTCCTCTGCTTCGCTGCTAACCAGAGGGGCTGGGTGGGGACTCTCTTGGCTGCCGGGATTTGGTCTAGATGAACCTGCAGAATTATTTTAGTAGTCGTTGCCCTTCCCTTGGGCTTGGACACTGTCTATCAGGGGAGCTCCTGCAAGGGGCCTCCCACGGCCCATCCCTTCTCTCCCAGGCCCTTGCCTTCTCTCCTGTGACACTGAGCAGGGGTGTGAAAGCCACTCTGGTCAGCTGGGGCAGGCGGGACGTGGGGGAGCCTGTCTCCGGGGCTCCTCCCTCCCCACCAGGGCAGCCCCAGGAGCCCTTTTCTCCGCTGGGACGATTAAGGGAACCGCTAGTGCGGCTGGGCCTTAGCTACAGGCGGATTCCCGGGAAACTTTCAGGCACGGAGGGTTCTTCAGCAGCAACTGCGGACAAGAGACGCTGACGACAGTAACAACACGGACGAACATTCTGTGGCCCTTGCTCCTAGCGTGCCGAGCGCCCCCAGGCCTTCCCGCCCGCCATGGGAAGGCTCTGACACGAGGCTTCTCTCTCGGTGCAGGGGGCCGTTGGGGCCGTGGCCGAGGGCAAAGCGGCAGGATTCTCGGGTGCTGGAACGGGCCGTTGGGTGTGTCCCCACGGCAGGGTCTTCCCCGCTCGTCCACAGTTCCCAGTGAGACGGGCACGCGCCCCCCCCCCCCCCCCCCCCCCCCCCCACGGAGCGGTCTGGGCGGGATCCGAGTCACCTGCTGCGGCAGCAGCCCGGGTCCAGCGCCGCCCTCCCTCCTCCTCCCCCAGCTCGTGAACCGGCACGTGTACTCGGGCAGCGCCGACAGGACGGTCAAGTGCTGGCTGGCAGACACCGGGGAGTGCGTGCGCACGTTTGCGGCGCACCGGCACAGCGTGAGCGCCCTCAGATACCACGCGGGCACCTGTAAGTGACTCCCGGCCAGGCTGGCCCCACGCTGCCCCCACCTGCCTGCGCTGCCTCCGCCCTTCATGCCTCGCCCCCACCAGATCCTCCCGCCCTCGAGGCCTCTGCGCCCTACTTCTTACTTCTTCCCTCCTGAGCCTCAGTGGCCCTTTGGGGTGGTCAGCAGCGAGAGAGCACAAGCAGGGGGAGCAGCAGGGGGAGAGGGAGAAGCAGACGCCCCTGAGCAGAGAGGACCCTGGGATCCTGACCTGAGCCGAGGGCAGATGCTTAACCAACTGAGTCATCCGGGCCCCCCTGCCCCAGGGTTATTTACAAATTGCGGCCCAAATGCTTAGGAGCCCCAGGGTACGGACACATTCTCATTATTCACATGAGACCCTGATACCACTTAACTCCCGCCAGACTGAAGGGCCACGTGGGTTTGGCTTCACCTGGCATTACATTTGGCTACAGATAACAGAAAGCCCAGATAACAGTGCCTTGAATGAAACAGTGGTTTATTTTTCTCAGGTAGAATTTCTGAGGCTGGCGGTACAGGCAGGAATGGATGGTTCCACAAAGTTCCCGGGCACCCAGTTTCCTTTGATCACTTTGCTTTATAGCTCTTAGCACACGTCCTCTATCTTTTAGGGAGCCTCATAGTTTAAGGTAGCTGCTGAAGCTCCAGCCATCATATCATGTTTTAGGCAGACAGGAAGAAGAAGGAAAGGCAAAACGATGTGTCTCTTAGCTGAGTGGGTCTCTTTAAAGATCTTTCTTGGAAGCCCTACCCAAAGACTTGGCATACATCTCTTTGCTGCCTGAAAGAGAGACTGAATAATAAAATCTCTTATCTGGGCTATTGCTGCCAACTTTAATCAGGTTATTTTTGAAAGAAAGAGGGCAGAATGGCTTATTGGATAGGCAAGAAGCTCTTTGTCCCACAGGTCTCAAACTGACACACCTGAGCTTTGCTGGCTCTATCCTGAGGCCTGGCTCATGTGCACACCCCAGACACATCCAGAAGACAGACACTGCTCCAGGAAGCAACCCCCCTACCCCCCCGACACCTCACCATACCTACATGAGAGTGGGGCTTCCAGGTTCCTGAACATCTCTTTCCCAAAACAATGCCCAGCATTACGTTTTGCTATTGGCCCCCTGTCCCTGCTGTTCTCGCTCTCTCTCTCTCTCTCTCTCTCACACACACACACACACACACTCACACTGAAGGAGCAGATGGGTGGGGGAGAGACGCAGCACAAAATTCAAGTTGACTTCACAGCACGGGTGTTAGATGAAGACAGAATGTGGATCGCTGAAAATAGAGCTTGAGATACCCTCGGGATTTAGGTGTCTGACACGGGAAAATTATTCTTTCCTTCTTCCTGGGTCCAAGCCCGTTAAGTGTGATTCTGGCTCTGCTACCGGGTCAGGACCTCTGGTTTAAAAAGATTAAAGTAAATAAATAAATAAAAAGATTAAAGTCGCCCGGAGCGCCACCCCTTGGCAGCAGCTGGGATGGACCCCACCTGCGACCCACTGTTAAGGAAACTGGTCCGTGGCCATTGCCAACAGGCTGCAGGGGGTGATGGACTGAATTCCTGACCCTCCTCCCCTCCACTGTACACCCAGCAGCCACACTGGGTTGGGGTAGAGGAAGCAGGAAAGGAACAAAAGTGACCCAGGAAGGAAACTCCCCCTCTAGAGACACATTCACCAGTAGCTTCAGCAGCAAGGCTGGGAATAGGCAGGTGAAGCAGTAATCCGGGTAGAGAAGACATCCCTGAGGCTGGGGACCCCCATGGCTTGCTCAGGCTGCTGGGTGGGTGCAGCAGATGCTGTGGGGACCACACCTGGGGCGCTTCTCTCTGCCACCCCTCAGGTTCTCTGCCCTAGAGTGCTTTCCTGTGAGGAGCAGGTTGGAGGAGGGCTGGGAGCTGACACCCCCAGGGGAGGCCCTCAACCAATGACCTGCCCCCCTCTCCCAGGGGTCCGGCTCTGGGACATGGTCTGCACCTTCTCCGAGGGCCCCCCTCTAGTCACCTGCTAACTCCCCTGTATGGACATCCTTCTTTCCTGTTTCTCTACCCACTTCGTGGAATGCTAGGCCAGATGAAGTACTTGAACTCCAATCCTAGTGTCAGGGTCATTTCTGGGAGAATGCAGGCTGGGACCATAAGTAGACAACGGAGTTCTTGTGGTCAGTACTCAGTGTGGTCCCTGGCCGACAGAACCATCGGCAGCTGGAACTGGTTAGGCAAGCGGGCTCGCAGGCCCCGCCCCAGACCTCCTAAGACAGAAACTCAGGTGGGCTCAGCAATCTGCCTTAACCCCAGTCCAGGTGACTCAGGTGCTCGCCAGAGTCTGAGAACTCTTGAACTAAGTTCTGACGTAGGAAAAGGCACAAGGAAGGCTGAATCCTGGCCTTTCCCGGGGAGAGGTTAGGCAGGGGCGCTCTAGCGAATGCCAGAGGGTCTAGGCAATGTTTGGAGGGCCAAGTTCATTACTGAGGAGGGGAAGGAATGAATTTCTAGTTGGTCCTTGTCTCAGTAGGCAGCTCAGATGTTGGGGGGGGTAGATGACTTCCTCCCCCCAATCCCAAGGCAGTGGCTTTAGAGCAGGGAAGCAGGCCTTACCAAAGGCTTCCACCAAACGGTGTGAGCGAGGGCACCTGGGCCGAGGTGGTACCCAGGAGGGACAGGAGCCCCGGAGAGGGCAGCCGAGGGCAGGTTCAGCAGCCACGGTCCTGCAGTGCACGGGGAGAGGGGTGGTCCCCTGAGTTCCCAGGCCCATATTAGGAGAATGAAGGTGCCGCCTCCTTCCTTGCAAGGAGCTTCCTAGCTCCCGCTAGTTCCCATTTGAACCTTATGACCTCCCGGTGCGGCGGGCGGAGGGGCCCAGGCCCAGCGGCGCCCTGTGTTCACAGTGTTCACGGGCAGCGGGGACGCCCGCGCGCGCGCCTTCGACGCCCAGTCCGGAGCGCTGCAGAGGGTGTTCCGCGGCCACGCCTTCGTCATCAACTGCATCCAGGTAGGCGCTCGCGCCGCCCCCAGGCTCTGCCTCGGCGGGGAGGGAAGGCCGCCCGCCGCACCCCGAGGCCGGGCTCCCCCGGCGGAGAGGCCGCCGGCCCTCGGCTTAGGTAGGTGCCGTTCGCGCCCACGAGCGAAGCTGCGGGCCCTGCGGAGGGGAGGGCGGCCCGGGCGCCCCCGCAGCGCCGCCCCACGCGCCGCCCCGCGCCCGCAGGTGCACGAACAGGTGCTGTACACGGCGTCGCACGACGGCGCGCTGCGCCTCTGGGACGTGCGCGGCCTCCCGTGCGCGCCGCCGCCGCGTCCCGCCGCCCCCGCGCGCAGCCGCTCCCGCCTCTTCAGCAACAAGGTGGGCTGCGCCGCCGCGCCCCTGCAGCCCGCCTGAGCACCCCGACTCTGCCCGGCCTCGGTGTCCGTGGATTCTGAAGCCCCTCCCGTCCCATGGATGGCGACCGTGCTCGCCCTCGGGGACCACGTCTCCGTCCCTGCCGCCCCCAGGCCGGGCCCCACCCCCCGCAGAGCGGCCCCGCACTCGGGTCTGCACCTGGGCCAGCGGGACCCTCCCGACCCGGGGTCTGCGGCCCCACAGCCCCCAGGGCCTGAGGTCCCCAGAAGCCAAGCCCGTCCTGGGGGAAAATGGGATTTCTTCAAAAAGCCGCCCAGCAGCAGCTGTCATTAAGTTTGGCAGATTGTCTTGAGGACGCTGGTGAAGAACCGAAATACACGTCCTTCCACGCGCTCTGGAATATGTCTTTTGTTCTGCAAACTCAGCGGCCTGTCGGAGGGAGGAGGGGTTCCCGGAACAGGGGCTTCGCACACCCGGCCCGGGCCTGCCCCTCCTCGAGGGGGCAATGAGGGGCTGCGGCCCGATGACCCCTACTGTCACTTGTGTGGGGAGTGGCCACGGGAGAAGCCCTTCGGCCTGTGAGAGTGACATCGGGGAGCCGTCACCCCTGCTCTGAAGCCCCCAAGTCGGCCTGAACCGAGGAGGGCTCCCCGCCGCCCCGTCTGGGTCTGGGGTCCAAAGGCCCGGGCAGTCGCCCTGCCGGCCGCGTGCACAGCGCGGGCGCCCGCGCGGGACGCGGGGAAGGGGTGGGCCATCCCTCAGCGGAGCTGCTGGAGGGGCTTCCTGGGGGAGGTGGGGCCCGGGCTCCGGAGAGGCCCCGAGGGGAGCCGCCCCCAGCTGCCCCCTCGTCACCTGAAGGGGACGCGCTGCCAGCCCTCGGCCCGGGGCGAGAGGAGAAGCCGCTGGGCGGCGTCCGCGGTCGAGGGCTCGGCATGTGGCCGAGGCTCGGAGCCTCTGGTGCGGAGGAGCGGGCCGTGCACTGCGCTCACCGAGAGCCAGTGCGTCCGCGTCTCGCGCCGGGAGGGGGTGCAGGTCCAGGCCTGACGGGTGGGGCCCTCCCCGTCAGGCCCATGAATAGGTACGGGATGGGCACCTGGGGCCGTGGGAAGGGATGCCTACCTTCGTGACTGCGCGCTAAGCCACACCCCGGGAACGCGGGGGCCTCCCCAGGAAGGGAGGCTGGCGGGGGAGAAGCTGGCGCGGCAGCGTCCTGGGGCTGGGCCTCGCGCGGGCCCGGGGCTGCCTGGCCGGCCTGCGGCGCCCACAGCTGCGGCTGCCCGGGAGCCGAGTGCAGCCCAGGGAGCGCCGGCACCGGGACCACCTCGAGTACTGGTGCCCGGATTTGCGCTGAGCCCGCAGAGGGGCGGCTGGACTTCCCAGCCGCTCCCGGACGCGCGCAGCCGCTGCACGTTCCGGCCTCTGCTGTAACCCCTCCGCCGCCTCTGATCCGTCTCCTCCAAGCGCAACAGAGACAGACACAGGGGCTCGGACACACCGGGAAAGAGCCCCGGGGCGGATCCGGACACAGGAGCGGAGCTGCTAGAGATCTGTTCTCCCGCCTGCCTCCCCTGGACAGAGTAGGAAATGGAAACCTGGTGGGTTTTTTGTTTTTGTTTTTTAAAGATTTTATTTATTTATTTGACAGAGATCACAAGTAGGCAGAAAGGCAGGCAGAGAGAGAGGGAAGCAGGCTCCCAGCTGAGCAGAGAGCCCGATGGGGGACTCGATCCCGGGACCCTGAGATCATGACCTGAGCCGAAGGCAGAGACTTTAACCCACTGAGCCACCCAGGCGCCCCTGGGGGTTGGGGTTGGTGGGTTTTTTTTTTGTTTTGTTTTGTTTTGTTTTGTTTTGGTATTTATATAGCAGAGTGCATTCGGGTAATTTTTATTTCTCCAGGACACAAGGTTCTGTTAGATGTTGACGATGTTAAGAGCAGATGACCAGGTATTCTTTGCCCTTGATAAATAGGGCCGGATTGAGGTCGGAGGTCGGGGGCGGGGGGGGGGGGGGACATACGGGCAGGGAACAGGCAGGAGAGGGTCACCAAAGCCAAGAGCTCTCGGAATTTCATGAGAGGGATCGACTTCAGATGTGAAGAGTGCAGACGCCAGTCTCACTCCTGCTCCGAGTCCTGTGAGGGCCTGGGTATCCGGCCGCTGCAGTCCCAACCCCCTGCCTGCCTTTCAGGGCACTCTGCAGTTGGACTGGCGGTCCTTCCCGCCTCATCCTCTGCCCCACCCCGCCCTCTGGTGGATCTAGAACAGCCGTGACCTTATGGATACGGCACACTTGGCCTGTCCTATATCAACTATTACATCCTCATTGGTCTCAGGTCTGGGATGTTCTCCTTTCTTCTCGGACTCTCCAAGGAGAGCCCCTCCAAGGCCCATGTCCTCTGGGACTCCTCCAGCCTCAGCACAGTCCTGTTTACTTGGGGACATTTTCATCACGGATGCCCTTTGCTGCTTCTCCTGCCCTCCGGAGCCGGGAATGGCACTCCGTCACTGCCTACTTTCACACAGCAGCTGGAGGCAAAGCCAGGACCAGAGCCTGCCTCCCAACATGGGACAGGCAGCCCTCCTTACGTGAGAGCTGGCCTCTCGGTGTTTCTTCGGGAGCCCATGAAGCGAGGTCAGAGCCCTGCTGGTGAGCTTCTGCATTCTAGCCTTTCCAGGATCATTAAGAACGCATCTGGGAGCTCGAAGCCATGCCTGGCCCAAGGCCAGGACAGTAACTGGTTAGCCAGAAGCTGCGATTCAGGCCCGAAATCCGAGGATGACACGGTCCCAGAGAGACCCCGTCATCACCTCGATCGTCAGCCACTTCAACACCAAGGGCGCAAAACCCTGTCCCCTCCTGCGCGGGCTCCTTCCCCACCATCAGCTCCAGCTCTGCTTTCCACGTTTCATCCTTCATGAGAGCCAGCTGTGATTTCTTCTCAGAACTCCATGCAGCAAACACCCTGGATCTCAATAAGAATTGAGACGGCCCAGGCGCGCTCCCTACTTAGAACACTTGAGGAGTTTGAGCAACTTACTGTGAAGTCCGGCTGATGATTTTTGAGTATGTTTTCCACCTTTTTTTCCCATTTGTATCCTTCATTGTAAAGTCCACAGAAAAGATTCCCACCCATTCAAACTGGGCTGCTGTTCAGGCTATATGAAAAGGATTAGGGAAAAAGTCACAGCATTTCAGCCGGCCCTTGGCCCTGGCAACGGGGCCACCTACCCTCCATCACAGAAGCTTCCAGTGACCTCTGGAGGACAGGAGGAGGATCAGGGACATATCTGGCACACTGGGGCTGCCGGCTGTGTCCTGGGGCCGGACCCGGCTCTCATGTCACTCCCATCTCCCGAGCAATGTTTGGCGCAGTCGGAGTGCTTACTTGGGCCATTAAGAGGCTAACTACGTCTTCAGAAATTAGTAGTGTGACACAGGTATACCCAAAAGCCCCCACAAACCTGGAGAAAATAGATCTTAATCTCGGATAGATATCTCAGTGAGCAGTGAGTTTCATATGACAGTACAGTGTCTGGAAATGCTGATTAAAAATTAATTGCTCTGGTTAGCATTTAAGACTTCCCCATTTAATGAAAGATTTTATTTTTGTAAAGAATTTTGAAGAGATATAAATTCTCCACTTCAACCTTGAATTTCAAATACACATTTTACTAAACTAAGCGTGTACAACACAGACGTCCAGCCTGCCACAGTCTGGTACAGCTACTGTAGCTGATCCCTCATCCTCAGCCCCCAGAGAGCTTGGAATGGTTGAAGATTTAAAGGACATGTCAGGGAGGGGCCAGCGAGGCCAAAGCAGGCAGGCAGAGCTGCAGCGCAGGAGGTAGGGAAGCCAGCAGTGAGCTCGGCGGGGCAGGAGAGCTGGCAAAGTGAAGAGATGGATGGATGCTTCCCCCCCATTAGCTCCTCCTGGAGACCCTCCCCAGGGGCCACCTACGCTCCAGAAGTAACTGCCCTTCCCATTTCTCGGTAAAAAGAAACCAAGCAGAGGAGAAGAACAGGTTAGGGCTGCAGCATCTGAAGGCCGGAAGGCTGCCAGGAGGAGGAGGACCAGGCCAGAGGCAGCGCCTTCCCCAGGCTCAGCATTAGGAACCCGCACCTGTCCCTCCCCAGCCCGCCTCACCCTCAGAGCAGCCCCTGCTCCCCGCTGCCCCTCCTACACCCAGGGAGGAAGCATTCCTGCAGCAAAATCAGATACAAAGAAGGAAAAAAAGACCTGCATTCGACTTTTCATAATGATAGAATTTATAAGCAGAAACTCAGTACGTATTTCTGCTCATTATTCAGTTTTTCCTTGTTGCCGACTTTATGTTTTCTACATAGGATAAGTACTCTGCAATAATTATTTCTTCGTCTTCCAGAGTTGAGTCAAGGTAATCTTCTTCGTGTTCCGGAATATCTTCCAATATTTCATTGACGGCTTCTGTCTCCATATCTTCATCTGTTGAGGCACTGGAGGTACCTGCAATGGAGTAGTGTGGTCACAGCTGACAGGGGAGAACAGAGGGAGGACACACCACAGAATGACGGAGCTGACCCCGTCCCCAGGGCCCTGGCCACACCCGTGGCCGCCCCCTGCTTAGCATGCGGCCCGCCAGTCTCCCAGCTCTGAGAGCCAGACCTACCCGCGGAGTCGGAAGGGGACGTGGACGGCGTGGAGGAAGCGTCTTCGGCCGCGAGCTGCAGGTCCCGAGGAAGACTCCCCCCATTGTGGGCCAGGGTCTGGGCCGCCAGCTGCACGTTCCCCCTGAACACTCTCAGGGCAGCGTCAGCCGCCACCGCGTCGAAGCCCATGTACACCAGCTAGGGGAGAACACGGGGCTGGGCTACACTGCGCCGACCCCCGTCCAGCACTCCCACCTGTCCCCTGGCCACGGAGAACAGCCTTCCAGGGAATATGCATCTAACCCCCGGCGTGCGCACGGCACCGGCCTCCTGCCCCACCGCCCTGCAGCACAGCGTGTGCCGGCGCCGCCCGGGGAGGCATCGAGGAAGCTTGTGCCCAACACGCCCGAGCCCGGTCCTCGCAGAAAGGCAGCGGGCTTGTGGGCCGACGGGATGTGCTCCTCCCGGTGACTGGGGCCTTCAGAGAGGTGATCCAACACACTTGGTGCGCCGGTCAGGGAGGGAAGTGGGGACAGAGCGCCACGGTGACATCCTTTGAGGTCACTGGCAGGGACGCACGCTGAAAGCAGCGGCAGCCGTGTCACGTACTGGGGCACACGAGAGGAGGAAAGTCTACAGAGAGAACTTCCAGCTGCTCTATCTCCTGCTCTCAAAGGAGAGACCCCGCTCCCCTCCCATCCATCGCCACGGCCGTGGGCCTGGCTGGCCTCCTAGGAGGGCCTGAGTGCTCCTGGAGCCCTGTCCTGCCGCCAGCCTTGTCGCCCTAGGCGCCCCCCCTCCCCCCGCCCCCCCGCAAGCTGTGGTGAAGGGCCGCAGGTACATCCTTGCTTACCTGCTCGATGTTTTCCTGGGAAGGACTTTCTTGATGGCTGCTGGTTTCAGGATCTGAATCATTTAACCACCACATCTGAGGATTACTGAGAAGAATCTAGAAACACACAGGAATTTACTCATCGCTCCCATCTCCTCACCGACTCCGTGCTGGGCAGACACGGCCACAGACACACCAGCAAGTCAAGGGCAGGACACTGTGGGGGCACCGGGCAAAGGGCGCAAAGGAAGCAGAGAAAAGGGACCCCTGAGCCCAGGTGGCAGGGGGATGCTGGCGTTCAAAGAAGGCTTCCTGCAAAGAGAACATCTGAGTTGAGGCCTGGGGAGGAACAAGACAACCAGGATAAAGGTCCCTTCTGAGGAAGCAGGAAGGGACCAGAGCCAGTGGGGGGCGGTGGGGGAAGGCAACCAAGAAAACAGCCCTTGTGTCCGAGCTCAGCCTCTGGGCCGACAGGTCATGCGGGGCGATAAAGGTTTCTCAGACCCTGCAAGGCTGACCCATGTCATTTCTCTTTGGAGAGTGTCATGAGCTAGATTTAAAATGTCAAGGAAAGCAGAGCTTTTTGACCGCTGATTTTCATACCACACAACACCTACTCTTAACCTTACAAACCCTCTGGAGATTGTCCCTTTAAATACTTCTAGACCGGTGGCACGTGTCACACTGCGACTTGTGTAGTCAAGCCTACGGCACAGCCACATCACCCCCACCCCCAGTCAGAACTTCCTGCCTTTATATTGTTCCAACACAGGAGGCCACACTAGATACTCAAATCCACTTATAAATTACACATTTATATGTGCGTGTGTGCACTTATATACACACAAATACATAAACATAAACATTTACTTGTGGAAAGTTCTGAGGAATGGACCGGCGGCCTTGAGAATAAAAGGCCAAGGCACGGCAGGCTCCTTGCTGCAGGTAAGGTCCAGAGCAAACTCCTCAGCAGGGCAGACAAGGGCACCCCTGCCCACCTGGCCCCAGCCCCAGCAGGCACAACCCCGGCGGCTCCCCCCAGCTTCCAGCTTCCTTGCGCCACCCCCCCAACACTGCCCTGTGTCTGCCCGGAGAGGCACCCTGTTTGCCCGGCCCGCATGTGTGATCCTCTACAGCTCAGCGTCCCCCCTGCCCCCCACGTGCCGTGCTCCCACGGTGGTGTGTCCTCCTCTGCATTCTGTCTCCCCAGTACTCTGTGTGCTCCCTGAGGCCAGCATGTGCAGACTGAACCAATAAATAAAATGATACTCAAACAGAACATTTTAATTAAAAGAAAACCATCCCACAACTTTCCTCACTATTCTCCACGTCACTGCTAAACTCTCGGTGTTGCAAACGGAAACCTTACACATAGTTCTGCCCCTTGGCCTCCACCACTCTGGCTCTGTCACTGGGTTTGAAAACGGGAGCCTGACCCTTAGATCCAAACTGGGACAGAGCAGAAAGGCCCAGGAAGCGGGACTGCACGCACCACGGAAGGACACTGGAGAGGAGTGTAAGCGGAGGAGGGGTCCCCTGGCCCGCAAGCAGGGGCGCTCGGGGCAGGCCGGGGGTGGCGGGGGTACCTTCAGGGCTTCATCCAGGTTCCCGCCGGCCTGATGCAGGGCCTGCTTGGCCGCGTGAGTGGAGTAGCCCATTCCTTTCAAAGAGTTGATACTCTCCAGCCGGCGTCTTTTCTTTTCTTTTTCCTCTTTCCTTATTTGGGCCAATTCCTTTAGGAAAACAGCAAAGTCACGGAACTGGAAACGGAGACTCTGTAAGAAGCCTGCTCGATCCACAGTCAGTAGGATTCTGGGGGTTGCCAGGCAAAGTGGAAAACAAAAGAAGGGGCTGAACTTCCCTCCGCACGGCTCCCTGAATCACTTCAAGAGGGCTGCGAGGGCAGGGGGCCCGGCTCTGCTCTTGGGGCATGCCGGTGGGAGCCGGAGACCACCATCCGGGCTGGAGGGCAGTGCCTCCCGGTTGCCACCACCCAGCACCACAGCAGGCCACCGAGAACAGGGAGCTCATCACTGCCGGGCCAGAGAAGCGGACGGGCCCTCTTCGGGGGGGGGGGGGGTGCAGAAGAGCTGCCTGCATGGCTGGGAGGACTTCTTGGCCCCTGGTTAATTCCCAGAGATCTTGTTAACATGTGGAGTCGGGATGGGGGTTGGGGGATGGGGGGCAGTGTCCTGGGTGATACCAAACCTGGAGATCTACCCACCCCACTCCAGGTACTTCCTAGGCTTTAAACCTCCAGAATGCTCAGTGTCAGGAGACAAAGGTCATCGAAGTCCACAGTTCTTGACCCTGAGCTCAGAAGTGCCTTCTGCTGCTGCACGAGCCTGAGGAGGTCCACAGAGAGTTCTAGCGGCTTCTCCCCCATCCCAACCCCAATCAGGAGAGTTCAGAATTTAAGAACAAATCTCATTTAAAAAAGCAGATGTTGGGGGTTCCTGGTGGCTCAGTCACTTAAGTGTCCGACTCTTGATTTCAGCTCAGGTCATGGCCTCAGGGTCCCAATGCCCCGGCCCCCACGTCCCCACCCTGCCATTGCCGTGCCCGCCCCACAGCCGCACAGGCCAGCGAGGTGACTCCACAGCACCTGCATTTTGACTTGGGAGTCACACCCGCCGCCGTGTAAGCTGCCTTTCCCCTGCCCCCCCTCTGCTTCCCATTTCAGTTCTTCCATTTAGAGTCCGGAAGAATCGTGCAGAACGTTCACACACACAGAAAGTGCCAGCAGCCACGGGACTCAGGCTTCATCTCACCCAGATCTGACACGAAGTTGGAGCCTCAGAGCCCTGTGCCTTCAAGTACAGGTGCCTAGCTCGCCCTCCTTTTGATCACGTAGAGACACGGGAGGAACATTTTTGTGATGTTTCCCTTTACACTAGACACTGGGCGGAAAAACCAGACGGGGCAGAGGACGGGGTGCCACACTGGGCTGTGCAGCCGAGGCGGCGGCCACCTCTGCGACGCGTTTACAGCTAGCAGGGACGGGGGAAACCCATCCCGACTCCTCCGAGAACAACAGTGGCCCCACTTCGCCGTACCCCATCATTAGCTCTGTCTGGAACTCAGCTCTTCTACTGTAAAATTAGCAATATTAGATACGGTAACATGCCCTCTGACTCCACAATCTCAAGTTTTTTTAACCTCTTCATCTGTAATTGTTTCGTAGGATTGTAGTTTTGTACGTTTGCTTTCATACTGTTAATCGTTCCTGTGACCTGACTCACGTTTCTAGCTGAGGATGCCATCCCGAACTGTAACCGTGGCTCCACGGGAAAACAAAGCCCCCTCGAATATGGCCTCCAGAAATCTACCATGGTGAGGGGAGAGGGAGAGAGGGGACATGCCCAGACAGGCCACCTGGATAATGTGCATGGGAGCTGCGGCCACCACCACAGGGAATAAAACTAAGGAAACTGCACTGCCTGGAAATTAATGCAATTAAAAAGGACAAGTTTCTCCTTTCTTCCCAGTCTGAATAGAGAAGTATAAAGCGCCCCCTGTGATTAGAACTACCACAGAACAATCTTTCTCTTCCTTCATACCCAAGAGCTATAGCATTTTGCAAATAGGCTTACTATCGCCTCAAGTTTCACACCTACTCCAAGGCCGAGACCCAGTGTCGCCGAGACCACGCTAAGTTACCTCTCTGCGGTTGGTGATGTGGGCTGCCGCGTGGTCCACGTTCCCGTCACAGGCCCTGAGGCCAAGCCGGGCTTCCTGGGCAGTAAACCCCAACTGCAACAGATTGTGAACTTTCGACGGATCGATATAGAGCTCTTTAAAGAGCTGGCGCGCCTACAGACGAGAGAAAAATACAAGAATCCTATAACTTTAACAACATTAGAGCTTAACCCAAAGCTAACACCCGGAAAGAAGAAGCTTGTACCCGATATGAATTACGGTAGTCAGATTTTATTTTTTAATTTGACACAGAGAGAGGGAGAGCAAGGAACACAAGTAGGGGGAAAGGGAGAAGCAGGCTCCCCACTGAGCAGGGAGCCCGATCCCAGGGAGCCCCATTGAGCGGGGACCCCAGGATCATGACCTGAACCCAAGGCAGATGCTTAATGACAGCCACCCAGGCACTCCCGGTGTGTCAGATTTTAGGTAAACGCTCTGAACTCTGCTTATTATCAACTAGCTAAAAAACGATTACAGACATCACTCTGCCCATGTGGCGTATGGTAATGTAACAGAAGGAAACAGGATAAGTAGCCGCGATCTTTTCTGTTTTTGTAACAAAATCCCCTGAATCGGAGCTGTGCACGAGGCATTTCTCGCTGTCTCCTGCAACTGGGTGTAGCTAGGTGGTTAAGTCTAGGCCAGTGGCATGTAGCAGGAGTGACAGCCCCAACTTCCCGTCCTTCCGGAGGGGCCCCTGCACTCGCTCTCTTGCCCCCTCTGCTGGCTGGAAGAGGACTGACAGGAGGGGCGGGGGCGGCTGCACACAGGCTGGGGAGCTGCTCCCCAGCTCCCCTCCTCACGGCCAGGTGAGGCATGGAAACCAGCAGCCAGTTAAAGCCCCCGTCTTTCTGAGGTTTCCTCATGACAGCATCTCACCCGCACCCTAACAGATGCAAGTATGGTGCCGGCGTGTGTGAGGCAGAGGGCACGGGGGCCAGATGTGTGTTCTCACTAGTCACGAACTACTGAGTTGATGAAATACTGAATATTTGGGGAAGGAAAAAAAGGCAGGTGACAATGGCTACAACTCTGGAATGTTCATTTTCTTACCTTGTTGAGATAGTCACGAGCCTCTTCGCCATTTCCACTGTGATAATTTCGGATACCTTGAAGCAAGTAAAGTCTTAAAAACAATACCTTCTCTTTCCCACAGTTCCCCTAAAATTATTGGGGGGAAAAAGGATAAAACGGTCTTATTTCTAATTACAGATCTATAACATTCACACTTGTAATTCCCTTCATCTTTACAGGGGCAAAAGTGCACTCCGAAAACGTTTCTATCTTCACGTACCACTAAGGGCAAAAGTAAAGATCCCAGAGGACGAGGACATCCCCCGTCCCACCAGGAAGAAATGGTGCCAGGACTCCTGGGTGCCTGGTCCTTCCGGTCAATAAGGAAGTAGACCAAAGCCCAAACCGGGGATGCTTTATGCTGCCCTGAGATTTCTAAGCCGAATTCTGATGACTTGTGGAAATCCCCTTAGAAAAATCCTTATTCGAATCACAGCTCTTGAGCTCTGACTCACTCGTGTCAAAGGCTACCATTCAAAATGTCTATTTTTTCTGCATTTAAATCTTCCATGAAACTCTAGTGAACACAGTCACCAGCTCTCTCGGCCGGGATGATCATCGACGGGGTTCTAGGGCTGGACAACTTGGTCCTCCAGCTCCACCCCGCCCAGACCAAAGTTACAGCCCAACCTGCAACATGTTCCACAGCGCCGTGAGAGGACCGCTGGACGAGCGCTGTGCACACTACCGAATCACCTGTTCGCGGCAGTCGGCATTTGTTATCAGGAATAAACTCAAATGGTAGAAACGGGTTCAGTAATACACAAAACAAATCAGAGTAACATACTTTTATGTGGACCAGTCTCTGGTGGTTTTCTCCGTAACAATTCTTAAAGCATTTCTGAGCCAAGTTTAATTTCTTTTCTGCATCGTCAAGGCATTCCAGCTGTTCCAGGCGGAAGTAGCACCACACGATGTCCAGCTGCAGCACGGCGTAGTTGTCCACGGTGTCCAGCAGCTCCCTGCAACACTCGCTGCGGGAGCGAGAGGAAAGGACGTCACAGGAGAGGAGCGTTAAAAACCTATTCGTGGATCGCTGCAAGTCTTTCCCAGGTTCTGCTGTATTCCCCAAGACCGAATGCTCCACAGCACAGACCCCAGTGTCTACGAAGGGAGCTGTATTCATCATCGGAATTCTCCCAATGGGAAAAAGGCAGTTAGGGCTCAGGAATAACGGTCTAACACACACACACCCTTGCTACTCTGGGAGCGAGGTTCAGCAGGGAGTGGAAAATTGCGTCACTGCGTCAGCAAACATGAGGCGGCCATGGCTTAAAGCAAAGGTTTCCAGCCCTGACTGCAAATCAGAATGAGCTGTGAGTGAGGAATTTTCTTCTTTCTTTAGTCCACACTGGTGCTGGGACCCCATTTACATCAAACCATAACAGAAGCCTGGAGACAGAGCCTGGATGTTGTGTTCTGGAAATCTCTCCAGGTGACTCTAAGGTACAGCCAAAGTGGAGAACCAGTGCCTTAAAGACCCCCCCCACCCAAAATCTCCACTTGCTGTCAATGTCTCCCCTGATGAAAACAAGACATTCATGTGCAACCACAGTCAAGCGGGGAGTAAAAATGAGAAAATGCCAGGCTCTAAATGCTTAGCTGAGCTGGGGGCCGGGTGCAGACTGGATGCTACTCCACAGCCGTCCCCAGCCCCAGAGCAGGGGGACGACAAGATAAGGGAATGTTGGCAAAGATGGACATCAAACTTATTTATTCTGCCTTTAAAATGTGCTTTTTAGGAATTCATAATGCACCCCTAGACCTCAAGTCAGAACTTTGTCAACAAAAAAGGAAAACCTTCAGGACAAACTTGAAAGGTCTCCCCTGTTTGTTTTCGTGGGTATTCTATTAAAGGAAAGATGGCTCTTGTACAAACTGCAGAATCTACGTGCCCTCAAGCTTCCCCCCTTGCCTATCAAAATCCACATGGAAGAAATAAGGAAAAACCAAAGAAATGTGATGGTGTCGTTTACACTGTGAAGTGGGAGTCTCCTGAGTGCAGGAGAAATACACCAGAGCGGGCTTTTCGGTCATCTGTCCCAGCTTTCGGTCACAGTGTCTGCTCTACAGAGAGGTCGTGTAAGGGGCCCACTGTATTTTATACACGTGTGCGCACAGGACCCTGCCTGGGCAGGGAACACTGTCTCTGAACTGCCTGCTCAGCTTGAAAACTCTGTGGACTGTGGTCTGATCTCACATTCTAGACTCCTTTTCTAGGAGAGAAGACGATCCTGCTGTCCCTAAGAAAGCAGGGGACATTTTGTCACAGTTTTCAAGCCCCTACCTGTGCGTGTGGGGTCATTCACGTTTAATACGCATGCAGAGCAAGGCAGAAACTGCCTCATTTCGGGTAAAAAGAGAACCACGTGTGCAAGCTCAGCTCAGAAGGGACTACTGGGCAGCCTGAGCAACAAGCATGGGTCTCAGGCTAGCGAAGGACGTGTCATTCTTTTCGTTTCAAAAACACTTTCTCTTCAGGTAGAGGCCTATATAAAAGGGATCATGAAATCAACACTTCAGAGTTAATAATTTTGAAACTATTAGGCCTATATTTGAACCTGATCATGTCACTCAGAAAAAAAAATGTTAAAGCCCTGTATAAAACTGTACCTTAGAGAATAATTTTATTACTACTACCTTGGCCTATGGTTTTAGTAGCTTTCACACTCAAGGATCAGTAAGTTTTCATGTTAAAAACATTAATTAAAATAAATAAGCAACATTCATTTAAGTAAAGCCTACTCAGTCTAGCTTTAGAAAAATTAAATCCCACTTGAGCTGAAGTCAGTTAATTAACAGAAATGTATTCTATTTGCCTTATGATTTTAAAATTTTTACGTAAAATAAAGGGATCAGTTTTAGGAAAGGCGAACTAAGCTTATGTATCTTCATTCTTTTTTTAGGAAAGGTTGACTAAAGTCATTTTCAATCACTGGCTTGAAGGAGTTGGATCACAGTCCACCTCGGTGGTGCCTTTCCTATTTCTTGTCCTGGGGGCTCACTGCGGTTTTTTTATCTGGAGGTTTACAGTTTTTAACCAACTGGGGAAAATTCTGGCTAATTTCTCAAGATTCCGCAGGGGAGCCCGGCTGCCTCCTTTTTCAGGGACTACAATGATCCACATATCGGGTCACCTGAAACCGCCTTATCACCTCGGGACGTTGTGTCCATCTATCTTTGCTCAGTTTCCTGTTGGAGCATCTCTACTGCCCGTCTTCGCACGGACCCATCTTTTCTTCGGTGCCGTCCAGTCCGCACCGAAGCCCACCCAGGGAGCTACGCTTGGCGTCTCCGCGGTGCCGGTGCAGCTCTCTGGTGGGCGTCCCACGTCTATCCAACACGCCCCGTCCTTCCTCTACCTTCTGGAACATAAGGAATTCGGTTACAGCAACCGTGTCAATGCCCCAGCCCAGCCGACGGATTCTATCTTCCATCTTCCGTGCCACTTCCGGGTCTGTTTCCATTCTTTACCACGGGTTGCATTTCCCTGCATCTTTGCATGACCATTAACTTTTCACCGGTGGCTGTTGCTGTGTTGTGATAAATACTACTTTGTCTGGGATGCAGGTGATCCTTTTAAGGCTTGTTTTTAAGCTTTGTCAGGTGGGACCACAGCAGCCTTCAGAAATGATCTTGCCCTCCTGAGGAGCCAACACCTTCTGAAATCTCCCTGGGACGCCCACGATCAATCAGAAAGTCTGTCGCTGTGGTTCTGGCTCTGATCATCGCCATTACTCTTGGCCTTCTGAGTGCTAAAGATTGCTCTCTGCACCTCTCGGGTGCTGACCTCCCCTGCCTGGGGTGGCTTCCTCACATGCAAGTGTGGGTCGTTACTCAACAGAATACTCCAAGGAGACCTTTTGAAGCTCTGGGACCTGCTCCCCTAGGCTGCTCTCCCCTCGCCCGCTGCAGCCTCCCTGGATTCCCAGCCCCATTTCTGCAACTCCGGGGAGAGCAGGAGGCCCCGTCTGGCTTTCTCGTCCCTGCACTGCAGTCGACCGGCTCCCGAGGCAGCCCCAGGAAACAGTCCCGGGGCTCCCCTCGCTTGTTCCCCTGCCTTAGGGATCGCTGTCCTATACTGCCAGAAAACTGACGTGTTCGCACACTTTGCCCAAATTTTCAGTTGTCTGAGGTGAGAGGATATGTGGTCCCTCTTGATCCCTCTTGGCCAAAGCAGAACTCCCACTTTACACTGTAAACAGGGAAAGAAAGGACGCTTGGTCATATACTACACACCATTCCCCAAGATGCAGAACGAAGTCCTGTGAGACCTGCCAGCTTACCTGGAGGTGGGAAAGGAAACAGAACTGAAGTCTCTTCCACCCTTGTCCCTGACCTGCGCCCGCGCCGATCACCTCCACCGAGAGGAAGCGCTCTCACTAAAATGATGCTATTAAGTCAGCCTGACTAACGAGAGCTTCAGGGGAAAAGTGTCATTCTCTAAGAAGGCACTGACAACCGTGACTGGGTTACTGTATCTACGACTTACTGAACATGGTAACGTACTGTGAACAGAAGACATAGTCATTTTTATTCAGGGCTTCCTGGAGACCTGAAAATTATTTCGAGGATTTGTCTGGGATAAGGTTGAGAAAGGCTCACAGAGACAAATCAAAACCAACCATGTCTCAGTAACTGCTGAGGGAGGGACACCTCAGCGGCTCAGTCAGGTAAAGTGCTCAGGGCATGATCTCAGGGTCCCAGGATCGAGCCTAGCATCGGGCTCCCTGCTCTCTGCCGCACCCCTACTTGTGTGCTCACTCTCTGTGTCAAATAAAATCTTAAAAAAAAATACATAGGAATTCACTATACCTATCTTTATTTTTATATATGTTTGAAATTTTCCATAATAAAAAATTACAATTATGGAAGGAAATGAAAAATGCGTTTGCATTTGACGGACCTAACTTTGAGCCTGCGCCGTGTACAGCTGAAGAGAATGAAGGCAGCACAGAGGCAGGGACAAAGAGGTGGAGTAAGAAAACCTGAGAGGAACCGAGCCCTTGTTCTAATTTCATATTGGCCACCTCCTTGCCAAATATCCTTTTTTTTTTTTTCGCTTAAGTTAGTTTAAATTGGGGTTTGTTCACTTAAAACCCAAGGGTGCTTGCTGCTAATATGCTTGGCAAACTATAAACATTTGTATTTATCCGCTTCAAGTGTACAGTAGATCTTGGGGTTTCATCAAAATGGCAAAGAAAATAATCCTAAAGTTGTTAACTTTTTAAATACCAAGGCTACTTTTCAAGCTCCTCTGCCAGGATTATAGTCTCTCGGCACCATTTCCCTCAAGAGGAATCAGGAGCCCCTGGGAACTGCTGACTCCTGGTCTGGGATGAGTCTGGAACACCTTTGGACACCAGCCACCACTGGGATCGGGTCCAAAAGATGCAGCACAGGACCCACGTGTTGGGCACAAATGGTCAATTTAAGCACTGAGGTCTGAAAAACGTCAAATGTGTTAAAATCTGAGTTCATATTGATACTTAAAAAAAAGAGAAGAAAAAAAAAGGAGGAAAGAAAAACCTCACTGGTGATATCCTCTTCGGGGAATTCAAGGGAAGCACCTCATTTATTCTGAAAACAGGAAAGTAAGAAGAAAGAACCAAGCATTTTATTCTTCCTTTACAAACTGTACCTCATTGTAACCAAAGAGCCAGTGAGGAAAAATACTTCTTTTCGGAAGAATCCCAGCAATAAATGCAGAAGGAAAGAGAAGGTGTCACTGTGTGCGGCCCCTAATGAAGCAACGGACTTGGGAATGAGCACCAACACCCGCACCGAAGCCGCCGGGACCAGCTGATGGAGACCGCGGGACGGACCGCGCAGGCGCGGACACAGCTGCTACGGGCGGGCCATCCAAATACAACAAGTGCGTGGTGATGAAGTTCCTTACAGGGAAGAGATGAGCAATCTGAAGGGATAAAATAATTCACAAACTGGTCTACACCGCAACTACTCTCTTCACATTCACGACTGTCTTGGGTGGAAAGCTGAAGCCTGAGGCGTGCGGGCAGAGAGACGGCGCTGGGTAGAACCTGGACTATCTTCCTTAAGGCGGGTACCACCAAGTACAAAAGTGCCTACCAGAAATATTTGTCAGCATCCAACAGACATGGCAAGGCTATTCCATATTCTTTTCTTTTCAGGAAAGCTCTGCCCTTCTCATGATATCCCATAGCTAACATAAGGGCCTAGAAAAAAATACGGAATTAAAAAAAAAACATTACTTTAAACTGTAATAAAACAAATTATATGAAAAGCATATCAAGTCTAGAGAAGTCAAATAAAGATTTTTTAAAAACCCAAGATCACAACTCAATCCAAAAACCAAAATTAAGAAAAACATAATCAAAGCTTCATTTCATTTCAATCCTGAGATCAAGCACTCAATTTAACATGGCTGACAGGGTCATAACCCGCATCTGTCTGTCTGTCTCCATCAGTTTATTCCAGTATCTGCTGATTTAGATCTATTTCTAGTATTCAGTAAGACTGAACAAATAAACAAGCAGCCAGTAATGCTTGTATCCCTTCGAAAAAAAGCATTCATGAGGCACCTGGGGGGCTCAGTCAGTTAAGCACCTGACTCTTGGTTTCAGCTAAGGTCTTGATCTCAGGATCATAAAACCGAGCATTGAACTCCACAATGGAGCCTGCTTGGGATTCTCTCTCTCTCTCTCTCTGCCCTTTCCCCTGCTCATGCGCTCTTTAAAAAAAAAAAAAAAAAGCATTCATTTCACTTTCTAGTTTTCGGGTTTTGAATAAAGATTTGAGAGAGAGAGAGGGAGAGAGAAAGAGAGCACGTGCGCGCGCACCAGCAGGGGAAGGTCAGAGGGAGAGGGAGAAGCAGGCTCCCCACTGAGCAGGGAGTGGGGGGGAAAGGGGGGACACGAACACACACACACACACAAACATGGCTCGATCCTAGGACCCTGGGATCATGACCTGAACCAAAGGGAGATGTTTAACGGACTGAGGCACCCAGCCGCCCTCACTTTCTAATTTTAATCAAGTTTTTTTCTGAAGTATCTGTCAACTCCAGTATTCCTAAAACAATTTTTAAAAGGCAATCCACGGGTGCCTGGCTGGCTCAGTCAGTAGAGGGTGCTGTTCTCGATTTTGTGGCTCTGAGTTCAAGCCCCACATTGGGCACAGAGCTTACTTGAAAAAAAGAAAGGGCAATCCAAAAATGTTTTTAAGTTCATTAATATTTAAATTTGAATTTTCATACAATTCAGCTTTGTAAAGGTTTCCCAAAAAGTCTGGATATCATTTATTTTTTTAAAGATTTTTAAAAATTAAATCACACCCAACATGGGGCTCAAACTTAACAACCGTGAGATCGAGTCACACACTCCACTGACTGAGGCAGCCAGGTGCCCCTGGATATCATCATTTAATGTAAGAGAGTTGTGGGCAAATAATTACCAACATTTTAAAAATAAACAAGCATCAATCCACTGATAGCTACCAAGTTCTTATTAAAACTTAACTTTAATCCTTCATTTTCAACCATATAAGTCATGGAGTGAAGCCTACTCTAACTTGTCCTTTAAAGACAGAACAATTAAAATGGACTTGACCCACAGTCATTATAGCTCTTCATTATCGGAAGCTACTGGACCAGCTCAGATACTGACCTCTGGGTCCCAGCTGTCGAATGCTCCTGCAAAGACCCCTGCGATGTGTTCAAAGATAAAACCACCTCCTGCCTATTCCAAATTACTGGAAAGGCAGGGGAGAGATGGCAGAATCACCTGTCCGGCTTTTTCCCAAATTACACGCCCCTCCTCTTGCCCCCCAGCTCCCTATTCTGGTCTATCCTTTAGAGGACATGCCCTCTGATAAAAAACAAAAACAAAAACAAAAAAACACCCAAACCAGCACTGCCACGGGGAGCTGCCTGTGCGGCAGGCAGTGGATCACGTCACCTGGGAACGTTCACCCCTGCTGCGGGACATGCCACCGAGCCATTCTGTTCTACGGCACTGAACGTCACAGGCTGAGTTGGGGGACGCAGGTGCGTGTCACAGGCTTCCATCCTGTTTAGAAGCTCCCGTGGAAAACGGTTTCTAGTCCTTTGTGATAGTCCAAGACAAAAGAGCTAGAAAACCACTTCTGACAACAAATCAAGGCTTCAGCCGTAAACTCTATAGTACTTACCTTTCTTTCTGACGGAGGAATTCTGATTGATCTGCCCGTCTGGTTGGCTATGTCTAAATACGGTGTGGTTTCTGGATCCACCACCATCTCAGCTGCAATAGAACCGAAAGGAAGTCCGTTAATCCCCACCAGAACACAGTAACGGGACGTTAGGAGTATGAGACTTCGGGGAAGAAAAGTCCCTGCGAACTGTGACCATGGCACCCCCGGTCTCCCCGCCCCGCATCCCTTCCAGCCTAGAGGGAAAGAGCGCGCCCAGAGCTCTGCGCACCTCTCTCCGCCAGTATCTCCAGGCCTCTCTTGGTCCTCTGGATCCTTTTTTCCTTGAGCTCAGCTTCATTTTGCTCTTCCTCCTCAACCTGGAAGTGTTTCCTCACATCCTCTTCGGACTGTTTGAGTTCAAGCACCATGGCCTTCACGTTGTGCGTCACGCCTTGTTCCTCAAGGGTTTTCCCTGTAAAAGTCAGAAATGCCTCTCACGAAAAGAGCCAAAAACACGCTGTGTACTGGTGACGGTCCATTCTGTTCAACGGAACTCTTAAAGCCGCGCGAGTACTCGCGAGCCACCACGCCCCAGGCTCGGCGAGCACACGCCTATGTCCGGCGGCATAATTCTGTCACTGGTAAGAGGGTATTTCCAACTGGAGAAATAACACCCCCAGCCCCCAGCAGCAGGTGAGAAGCCGCAGTGCAGCGGGGAACTGTGAGGGGAGCGCACTGTGGCAGCTAAAAGCAAACCTCTCGGGTTCTTCTGAATGTTGTGGTCCTGGGTAAAGCACGTAACACCCAGGGCCTTACACATAAAATGGGAAAAAAGACTGTCAGACAGTGATGAAACAGAATGAAAGTATATTCACCAAATCAAAAGTTGGTTCTGTGAAAAATTAATAGAATACACAAACCCAACAAAAATTAAGTCACAGATGCAAATAAACCACTAAAATGAAGAATAAACACAGATGCATATAGATTTTAAAATAATGAAACAGGGGTGCCTGGGGGGCTCAGTGGGTTAAGCCTCTGCCTTCGGCTCAGGTCATGGCCTCAGGGTCCTGGGATCGGCCCCCCATCGGGCTCTCTGCTCAGCGGGGAACCTGCTTCCCCCTCTCTCTCTGCCGCCTCTCTGCCTACTTGTGGTCTCTGTCAAATAAATAAAATCTTTTTTAAAAATGAGATACTATAAACTATAAGTATATAAATTGGAATATTTTTCTGGAAAACTCCATTAAATTTTTTTTCCTTGAGAAACTTGACAAACATTCTAACATTTATGAAGAAAAATAAAGATACACCAATGGCCAAGTCACCTCGATAAAGAAGGGCCAAGAACAGGACTTATCTTACTAGATTTTAAAACTACAACAAAACCACAATCATAAAAAAAACTCTATAGGTGAAGGTGGTCAAAAGGCAGAAACTTCCAGTTACAAAATAAGTCCGTCCTGGAATGTAACACACAGCACGTGACTGCAGTTAATACTACTATATTGTATATTTTAACATGGCTAGGAAGTAAAATCTTAAAAGTTCTCATCACAAGAAAAAAAAAAAGTTTCACTATGTGAGCTGACATTGTTGTGTGCCCTCCACAATATATACAAACACTGAATCATTATGTTGTGTACCTGAAACTAATATTCTCTGTCCATGATATCCCAATAAAAAAAACCTTTAGGGTTCTGGTCTAGGAATAAACCTACAGGTAAATGGAAAGGATGGGAAGTGCAGAAAAAGACTTCTAATAAAGGAGGCACCATGGGTCAGTGTGGCAAAGGCAAGTCTAGCAGGGGATATTAGAGAAGCTGGATCCTTCGCCTTTACTCATATATAAAGGGGGCTGTGGACAGACTGCAGACCTCAGGCAGGTTAGGCTAATTAATACACAAAAACGCAGAAGACCGTGAGGCCCTGGGCTTGGGGAAAGACCTTATTTAAACACAAAGGATATAAGGTGGAAATTGATGGCTCTGATAACAATGAAATCAAGGGTTTCCGCCCAGTGAAGAAATACCAGGAACAGAAGTGTCACAGAGATGAGAGGACAGTGAAAAGCTACCCATGACACTGGAAACAGACGATGGGGAATGGCTGGCAGAGAAGGCAGGCTAGGGCCGTGTGCAGGCTGCGTTCCACCAAGCTAGGATGTGAACCTGACTCTGTAAGCCCTAAGAGCCTCCTGCAAGCCGGCTGTAGTGCCTACCTCAGCGGCTACAACAGCTAGCTGGTCTCCCAAGGCCGTTCATGCCTCCTTCAAGTCCTTTCCCCTCCTGCACCCACAGGAATGTTTAAAACCAAAATGTATCAGGTCACCCCCCAGCATCTGTGGCTTCCAGCCTCTCTTGAGAGGAACCTTCTAATACTGCATGAGTTCACAGAGCCCAGGTTTTCTACACGACAGCACTACGGCCATCGTGGGCCAAGTAAGTCTCTGTCGTGGGAGCTGCCCTGTGCTGTGTGATGGTTCCGCAGCATCCCTGGTCTTGACTCCCTGAGTGACAGGAGCATAAGCCTCCATCCCCACCCCACAACCAAGTCACGATAACCAAAAATGTCTCCACGTCTTGCCAAAGGTCCCCGGTGGCAAAACTGCCCCCGGTTGAGAGCCACTGCCATAACTTTTTCACTGTGGCCTCTGTGTGGCCCTCCATCCTTAAAGAGCACTGCTCTCCCCCCAACTTTTTACACTCAACTTTACCAAACCTTTTTCAACTGCTCAAATTCACATCAGGGGGCCCCAGATAGGAGACTCTCTCCATCAGAACACGCCCCACTGCCTTCACTCAGCTTCAGCCCTTCTGCCTTGGAGAGAACTTACTGGAACCCCCATTTCACTCTGAGCATACCTCTACTCCCGTTCTGTAACATCTCCTCAGGAATGCAACGAGCGTCTTTTCTCCCCACCAGCACAGAACCACAGTAAATACCAATTAGAAGGATTGTTTCCTGCTTTATGTTTCTATTTTAATCAGCTCTACAGTAACCTGTTCTAGAGTATAGAGGCAGTAAAGCCACCAGAAATTTGTGACTAGATAAACAGTGAGAAAAAAGACGCAGTCATTGTACTAACACGACAGAAAATCTGCACTTTGCCATGACCTACCGAGTTGAAGCTGTTTCTTGTTTATGACAATTTTGATGTAATTTTCTTGAAATCCAAAGGTTTCAGCAATTCTGTAAAATAAACCGGTACGGGCTGCAGGTAATCAATTTATTATTATCCGATAAATGGAGTTTAATCATGACCACTATTTTATACACTTCCCTTAGGAACGCCCAGTATTTCGATGTCCCGCCTCCCAAACGCCGCTCCACGATAGAGCCAGCTTTCTACACCGTTACTCGAAACTGCGTAAGACACAATGTTCTTTCTTCAACTCTGCTTTACTACTTGTTTCCTCATCAAGTGGAGACCACGCGTGGGGAACGTGCATCGCAAGAGGATGGCCCTTGCCGCGCATCCAGTGAAAATCCGTTCTCTAGGCTCCTGCAGTCTCCTAGGAGAAGCCCGTAACAGAGGCTTGCTCCGGACAATCTACTCCTGTGCGCTGAATGAATGATGCTTCCTGAATCCGTCCCTAACAGCCCTCAAGTAGACCAAAGAAAATGAGAAAATCAGCTTCAGAACCAGAGCCGGCTAGCGCTGGAGGTACTCAAAACACTTACCGTTTAAAAATACAGACGTGGATGACATAACCAAACGGGTCTCAAGAGTAAGACTGTCACCAGTACGTGACAGGTATGTTTTCTTTTTACAGATGGGCCAACAGCCTGAATGTGGCTAAAACACTTGGCTGAATGTCACAGCAAGTGATGAACACACTAAGAAATGAAATTCAAAACTAATGATCTGATGATTATCTCTATTTATGTCATTCACTCACTATTCAAGCGCGTTATCACGTACCTGTTAGCTGGGAGGCACAGAGCTCCCGCCGGTCTCAAATTATACCAGGAAATGAAGGCAAATGGTGCCAGTCTTTGAGTTCTTGCTCTGCCCTTAACTGCCAGTGTGAGCCTGATCGCGTTCTGCAGTGGCCACGCCTCAATTTTCGTTTCCACTAAGTGAGGAGAATGGTCCCTGCCCAGCTGTCTATCAGGACTGTCAAAGGACCCCACGAGCCAGTGCGGGAGGGCCGAGAGCAGCCGCGGCTCCGGACAGCCAGATACTTACTTCGACCTCAGTTCTCTGCCAGTGATGTGCAGCCGCGTCTCCAACAGGTTTTTCCTATCCTATTTTTAAAAAGGCAAATAAAAGAAACTGTACAGAAGGAACTCTATGGAAGTAACTGTCTGCTATGCAAACTACATCAGTCAGGGAAAGACAAATACAGTATGATTTCGCTCGTATGTGGAATTTAAGAAACAAAACAGAAGATCTTAGGGGAAGGGAAGGGAAAGGAAAATACAACATGATAAAAACAGAGAGAGGGGGCGAACCCTAAGAGACTCTTAACTCCAGGGAAAAAACAGGGTTGCTGGAGGGGAGGTGGGTCGGGGGATGGGGTAACTACTGGGGGATGGGCACGAAGGAGGGCACGTGATGTGATGAGCGCGGGGTGTTATATGCAACTGATGAATCATGAAATTCTACCCCTGAAACTAATAATACACTATATGTTAACTAAACTGAATTTAAATTAAAAATTTTTTAAAAAGAAAGAAAATGTACTTCGGCGTGACATTTTGTGGTGCCATTACTCCGTCTAGAAAATCAGGAAGGTTGGTATCAATGTTAGGGACTGAAATGAGGCATGCTGGGCGGAGAAGCTACCGCACACGGCCTGGCACGTGCTGGCCCTGTGACCTAGCAGCCCTCAAGGGGGTAGAAGTGTGTACCCCAGGAAGGACGTCAGCCTCTGGGGGAAAGCAAGACGTTCAGAGGGGTTTGTGATGTGTCTTCACTCACGGAAGCTGGCCTACAGGACACAAGGGCCCAGCCCACCACCTCGGCACCACAGCCACCCTCAGGGAACCGTGCCCACTGAGCAGGGAGTGGACAGAGACGCCATCTTGGAACCTCTTCATTCCCCCCTGGCTGGGCTCGGGAGGAAAAAGCGGCATCACTACGAAAGCCTAGGAGACCATGCAAACCTGCTCAGATTCCACACTCGCCAGCCAGCTTTCTGACTGGTGGTCTGGCTTCCCAGGTGCTGCATACTAGCAAAGAGGCCTATATTCATATATTACCCTTTGACTTCATGAATGGGCATCCTGAGGTAGACACATACATAATTTTCTCTTTCTCATACAGTTCTATATTTTTCTTAGACATTGTTTCAAGTTTTAATGAGATAAAATTTACATTTCATAAAGCTCACCTGTTTAAAATAGGAGTCAGTGGTTTCCATTATTATAAAGTTACACAACCATGATCACATTTCAGAACTTTTTCATCATCCTCTCCAAGAAATACCATATTTTGTGCCCCCTATTCTCTCCCTTTATCCCCCAAGCCCCAGGCAACCATTAATCTCCTCTCGGTCTCTATGGATTTACTCATTCTAGACATTTCGTACGAATGGAACTATACAGCACGTGGCGCTGGTGTCTGGCTTCCTTCATAACGTTTCTGCGGTTCCGCCACATTGACGATGCGTCAGCACTCCACTCCTCTTCATGGCTGAAGGATGTTCCAGCGTGTGGCCACAGTGCATTTATCTGCTCAACCACTGATGGACACTTGGGCTGTGTCCACCTTCTGGCTCGGAAGAGCTAGACAGAGCTCTTTTGTGAACAGAGCTGCTATAAGAATTCATGAGCAAAGCTTCTGCACAGACACGGTTTTCATTTCTCTTAGAGTGAAACTGCTGGGTCCTGTGGGAGCTCTGACACACATATTTATATATTTTCATATCTTCTGAAAATGATTAACACTGATCAGTGCTCAGAGGCCAGCAACCTTTGGGTACCCTGCCCCAATGCCATTTCTGGACTTGAACTACTGAGGACGTGGCCCTGACAGGAGGTGGCCCTGCTTGAGCACTCAGCTGACTACCCTGTAGCCTCCACCAGCACAGAAAAAAGGGAGACATCCTTCCTGATGTGTCCTACTGTGCACGGTCTGGGAAAACCGGAAGTACTCTTTTAAGTCCCCCTTATTCTAAACGCTCATTCAAACTCTAGAAAAGGTAAGCATGTGATGTGTGGCTTTGTGAAGTTTGGGAGGCCTAAGAGGAACAAATTTACACTGTAAATGTTCCAGTTTAAAAATCCCAAAATTAACTCTGAAATTGATAAACATTCAGCATGCAAAGTTAGTTACTTTTCACTTTGGATTGTAGCTTTAAAAAAAAATTATAATTTATCACTAAGTCAACAAAGCATTGCTACACGTACTCTTTTGGGAAAATCACTCACTTTTCTTAGCCGTGGAGGCAAAAAGACCTCAATTGTAGCAATTCCTGTTGTTTTATAATTTTCATTTCCTGTGCCACGCTCGATTGCTTTGCAACGTATTTCTTCGATTATCTTCTCTACTTCATTTTCACAACATTCTAGCCTGTCAGAGTACTTCTTAGCAAGGTCCTGTGAAGCAAAATCAGAAAAGAGATCAATGTAGTGCCAACTCAAAAAAGGGGCACGGTACAGAACGGCTTATGAAGGACTCTAAGGCAATGAGGCGCCTGGGTGGCTCAGTGGGTTAAAGCCTCTGCCTTTGGCTCAGGTCATGATCTCAGGGTCCTGGGATCGAGCCCCACATAGGGCTCCCTGCTCAACGGGGAGTTATGATGGAAGTTATGAAGGAACATTATGAAGGAAGCCAGACACCAGCGCCTGCTTTCCCCTCTCTGTCTGCCTCTCTGCCTACTTGTGATCTCTCTCTCTCTGTTAAATAAATAAATAATCTTCAAAAGAAAAGTAAAGAAACTGCTGACTGGTGGTCAGCCCATCGGAGGGAAATCCAGATGGGCTTGGCATCTAGAGAGATATAGAGGCTAGAAAGGATCCAGGGAAAAATAAAAACAAAGAATAGGAAAACAGACCAAACAGAAGATGTGAAAATAACTGGGATTGTTCTAAGGGTAAAGGAAAAGTGGGCCATGACTTATGTCACTGTAATGCATTATAAATTACTTTAAGGAACAATGGAGTGATCAACTCCCATGGGAGGAGACCAAAAGAAAAAAAAAACACAAAGAAGACATTCTCGTTTTTCTAACTTGTGAGAACAAGTCAAATTAGACTTAAATAACTTTCTTTCTTTCTTTGACAGGGAAAGACACAGCAAGAGAGTGAACATAAGCAGGGGGAGTGGGAGAGGGAGAAGCAGGCTTCCTGCTGAGCAGGACCCCGGGATCATGACCTGAGCAGAAGGCAGACGCCTAACGACTGAGCCATCCAGGCGCCCTTTAAATAACTTTCTTAACAAAAAATTCTCAATCGCTGGTACTGGTTGTAAAATCATTCGCTAGAACAACTCAACAGAACTCAGAAGAATGCTATACTTATAATCATAGTTTGTGAGGAAGGACACAGATGAAAATCTAGGTGAAGAGGCACACAGGTGGGTCTGGGAGGGTCCTGAGTGCAGGAGCTTCTATCCCTGAGGGTCAGGGCGTGCCACCCTCAATGGTCTCCGGTGATTAACTCAATGCTAGCCCTCTCCTCTCCCCAAGGTTGAAAAGTAGGCTGAGAATCTAATCCTTTTTTTCCTTTTTTTTCAAGATTCTATTTACTTATTTGAGAGAGAGTGAGCAGAGCATAAATGGGGGGAGGGGCAGAGGGAGAGGCAGACTCTGCACTGAGCAGGGAGCTCAAGGCAGGGCTCCATCCTAGGACCCTAAGGTCATGACCTGAGCTGAAGGCAGACGCTTAACCAACTGAGCCACCCAGGCCCCCTAAAAGTCTCATCTTCTAATTGAAGTTTGGTCTTTTTGGCCACCAGCCCCATCCTGAAGGTATTACCAAGAGTTGCCTCATTAGAACAAAAGATGCTCCTATCCCCCTTACCACTGGGAATATTCCAAGTGTTTTAGGAGCTCCGTGTCAGGTACTGGGGACGAAGACCAAATAGTTCTCTTATTATGCCATACGTAGCTTCGGAGCCAAGGGACTATAACAAGTAAATTCAGAAAAAAGGTCACAAGATGGGTTGCAAAAAATAAAAAGTGAGGCCTGTCAGGAATGGGAAAGACAGGAAAGAAACCTCTTCCCTCCCAAGCACATCACTGTGTCACTGCACTGGATAATGTGATGCCCTTGTGACAATCTTTAGTTCCTGATAAACAATCCATCGTTTATCTCAGGATACTTGGACAGAGAAAGCAAAGAAGTACATGCTATACTCCAATATAAAAGATTTCTGTCAAAAATGATTAACGTTTTTATCTGAAAAAGCAGGCAAACTTCAATTTCTAGAACCCTCACTCCATGTAAAATAATGCCATTTCTGATGTTGCCATAAAAAATTGAGATGGAAGTATTAGAAAAGTGTTTTGGACAAATGAACAGATAGCCATAGTATAAAAAAAGCTGGGGGATGGGAGCCATTGTTTTATAGCAAACCACAATAGCAAGGAGAACAGAGAACCAACCAGCTGTTCCCCATGAACACATAATACGCGCCCTTAGTGCCATTAGTACTGCGCACCAGTTGTGTAAAATCAGTTCCCAAGTTACTAATTTCATGTAACAAACACTGTGAAGGTATTAAAAATAGTATGTGCCCAGGAAATTAGAGACCATTCTCATATGAATAAAATCTTACTAAACAAAAATAAGTCTGTCAATTCTAAAGTGGGCACCTGCTTATCACTAATACTTTTGGTTACGCCAAAAATTTACACAGTTAAACCTGGAAATTTCCGGGGACTTCAGAATCTTATTTACCAAGGAGACTTACAACGCTGCTATTTATTTATATCTTGAAAGAAAATACCTTCAATGCCAAACCGCCTTCTTTATTTTCATCTGTATATGGAGGTTTCCAAAGTTGAATTCTGTCTTCCCTTAAGAACTGGGTCAATTTTGCTTGGAGATATTTCTTTTGCGCCATTCTTGAAAGCAAAACAGTACATAAACACAGCTCCACACTACATGTCAAAGCATTTCATAACTTACCAAACATGCTGATGCGGTCGATGTGGTAACAAGAGCTCCCCTCCTCACCTCCCTCTCCTGTTTAATCTAAATCACTTTTTTTTTTTAAGATTTTATTTATTTGACAGAGAGAGAGCGCACAAGCAGGGGGAGCAGCAGGCAGAGGGAGAGGGAGAAGCAGGCTCCCCACTGAGCAGGGAGCTCTACGTGGGGCTTGACCCCAAGACCCTGGAATCATGACCTGAGTTGAAGGGAGACGCTTAACTGACTGAGCTACCCAGACGCCCCTCTAAATTACTTTTAGATTAGGGTTTTAACTAGCTCTAAATGTCTCTAAAATATACACATTCTATACATATGCTAAAATACACTATATATAGTTACACATTACATGTTACATAAAGTATGTATTTCAAAGTTGCTAAAGTGTAGCAAGGTTTATTATACTTTTCTGTTTCTTAAACTATTATTCTCTGACTTAAGAGAAAAGATCAAATGAGAGAAAGATGAGTCCTTAAAGCTGTTAACTTTCATAAACAATTCAACATACATACATAAACTCTCTTATATTTGTATTTTGGTGAGTTTAGCACAAAGATCAACCACCTTGGTAGGGTAAACATAAAAGCTGGCTGGAACCATGAATCAGCAATATTCTCTATATCTGAATTTTTAAAATTAAAAGGTTTTGCTAGAAAAGTTTTATATAGTTTGCAATAAGCACACAACAGCAGATCTATGTACTATTCAAATCTAACACTAGTTGGATCATCACTTTACAGCTGAAAACACCCAGGCCCCAGCGCTGTAAAATGACTCAGCCAAAGTCACAAATTTAGGCAGTGCCATACCTAGCACGGGGATTTCCGCCTACAACACAGGACTTTGCGTTTTGTCCCACAATCCTTTGCTGCCTGTCTGGCCTGTGTATGTAACTAGTCTCTCCCAAAGAAGCCCCTGGCAGCAAAGGAGTTGGTCTACTCATCCCTCACCGGCACTGCAGTTCAAAGAGGTAGGGAAGGCTGCTGGAGATGTCAAGCTGCCATCAGAGGAGTTAGAAAAGTAAAAGGGCAATTAGCTTCTAAATGATGAAGACAAGTTCTACTGAGTGAAAAACAGATCTAAGGGTTAACATAACCTTGATAAGTAACTTTCTCTTTTTCTATATAGAGCCTGCAGTATTCCACACCCCCAAAACCCAGTTCGCCTAATTTTAAAATCAAGTTTGTTAACTTCAGTGTATTCCATAAGTGAGTATTTTATTTTATTTAGGCGATTTTTTAAAAAAGATTTTATTTATTTATTTGTCAGAGAGAGAGAGAGCGAGCACAGGCAGGCAGAGTGGCAGCAGAGGCAGGAGGAGAAGCAGGCTCCCCGCCGAGCAAGGAGCCCAATGTGGGACTCGATCCCAGGACGCTGGGATCATGACCTGAGCCGAAGGCAGCCGCTTAACCAACTGAGCCACCCAGGCATCCCTATTTAAGCGATTTTATTTATTTATTTGACAGACAGAGATCACAAGTAGGCAGAGAGGCAGGCAGAGAGAGAGAGAGAGAGAGAGGGAAGCAGGCTCCCTGCTGTGAGCAGAGAACCCGATGTGGGGCTCGATCCCAGGACCCTGAGATCATGACCCAAGCCGAAGGCAGAAGCTTAACCCACTGAGCCACCCCAGCGCCCCCATAAATGACTATTTTAAAAGAAAGTTCATATCTATTTCATATCAGTCTGGGGAGAGAAAGAGGGTCATTAGGGCAGGGAGGAGGAAAGGGTGTAAGGAACAAACACATCAAGAGGAGGCTGCTGTGCACCCAGGTGACCCACAAGAAAACACCCTAGAGATCTTCAACCACTAACAAACTGCTGCTCACGTAGAAAAGCACGAAACACAAATAACTCACACAACCACTATACACAGCTCCTTACTCACAAATCTTCATGAACTCTGGATAAAATACCAACGGGGAGGGATGATCATTTTATGGGCTTCTTATGCATGAACTCAAGCTCTTTGTAAGGTCTAAAGACCCAAAGGGTTTCACAAATGCAGTGTGCACCCCACACTCTACCCACTGACCAAATCAACTGAACAGATGCAGGTCCACAGGCATGAGACTTAATGTTTAAAAAAGATTAATCTGGAGCGCCTGGGGGGCTCAGTGGGTTAAAGCCTCTGCCTTTGGCTCAGGTCATGATCTCAGGGTCCTGCGAAGGTCATGATCTCAGGGTCCTGCGATGGAGCCCCACATTGGGCTCTCTGCTCAGCGGGGAGCCTGCTTCCTCCTCTCTCTCTCTCTCTCTCTGCCTGCCTCTCTGCCTACTTGTGATCTCTGTCAAATAAATTTAAAAAAGAATCTTTAAAAAAATAAAAAGATTAATCTGCTGTTTTGAAATTTACAAAAATGTCGGTTATAAGCAGAATAAAAAGATACATACTTGAAATCAAATCAAAAGCAGAAAGTTTAATAAACCAGTTTCCAGTTTTAACTGGAGAACTGAAAGTTTCATTATGCATGCCACACAATGTTTCATATTACAGCCAAAAAAGGAGTCATGTATGTCAATTATTTCTCAATAAAACGGGGGTGGGGTGGGGAACGGGAGGCGGGAGGAAGCCCAGAAATTCATTAATATTACCGCTCCAAACTGAAAGTGAAACGTTATCAACTACGCCTTTAAAATTTTCGCTTTCACTTCTGTAATGAATCGACCTATGGGGACCTTTACCCAGAGCTTTTCAAATATACATATATACACGCGCATATTCAAAATACACTGTCTTTTCTCCTAAGCGAAGTAGTAAAAGATTCTCGTATTAAAAAATAAGAGTAAGGGAAGGAGATGACAAATGCGGAACCAGATCATCAGAGAAACGCAGAATCAACCACATTTTCTCATTAAATAGCAAAGAAAACCTAGCTTTGACTGCAAATGTGAATCCCAAATGACATATCTGGAATAGCAGTGTTAGCATTCAAGCTTTTTGTCTCGCTAATGAGGTCTACTTAGCGAGTACGTCTCTTCCTCGGCCTCCCCCAGAACAACTCCACAGAAACCCCCACCACCCGGGCCCAGCCCAGCGCAGACCTAGGGCCGCGCGAACCGTCGGCGCGTCCCCAAGCCCCAGGCAGCCTCTGCGCTCGCCGCCCACCGCCCGCCGCTGTGGCCGCGCCCCGTCCCGGGAAGGGGATGCGTCGGGGTCGTGCCGGGAACCGGGGCACCAGACAGCGCCGGGGAGGCCCGCGCCGGGGACCGGACGCTCCGCCGCCGCCTCCTCACCTGCGCCACCACCGCGCCCGCCGCGACCCGCCGAGTGCCCGGATGCGGCAGCGGCCGCCGTTTATTTTCATTCCGGGTGAGGCTGGCCCCGCCCCCGCCGCTGCGGCCGCCACACCCCCCTCGCGCGGCCAGTTAGTGGGCGGGGTTAGAGGGCGGGTCGGAGGAACATGTTGTGGGCTGGGCTAACATGGGGCGGGGACTGATGACGGGATGGGCTGGGCTAAGGCGGGGCGGGGCGGGGTGGAGCCGGGTGGAGGGCGAGGGGGCAGGGCCTACGGGAGGCCTCCAGCCCGGGATTCGGCCGGGGCGGGGGAGATCCCCGGCCGCCCCTGTGGGGCGGGACGGGACGGGGCGGGACCTCAGGCCCGGCCCAGTTTGCTCCACTTCCGAGGAAATTGCCCCCGGCTTCTTTTCTCCGAAAGCATTGAGAAAAGCCCGCGGACCTTCTAGGAAGAACCCTTTCCCCCGGAGGGAGGGTCGTCCCCTGAATGCCCGGGTTTTCCTCCCGCTCTCCATCGGGCCCCCGCTCACGGTGAAATTAGGTTCCTTCCCCTGAACTGCCCGGCTTCCCGCCCGGGCCCCGCTAGCGGGGGGGCCATCGCCCCGCCGACCGCACAGTCTGTGCAGAGCCGCCTGCTCCCGAGCGCTCCGCCCGGGCTGTGTGCGTGCCAGTGCGGTCTTGCCCAGGCTCTGTCCGTGTGTCTGCGTGAGAAAGTGACACGCGTGCGCGCAAAAATTCCGGGCGACTTGCGCAACGCTCTGGGAGCCTGGGCAGAGCCCAGAGAGCTCTGAGAGATGAGAGATGAAGCGGACGGGGAGATGGACGGGGAGATGGAAGACGTCCATCTCAGACCTCAGCAAGTCTGCTCGGATGCGGCTGTTGGCCCTTCCTTCCCGAATTCCGAAACGTTGCTCCTGGGACCTGCTCTAGCACTGGGATGGGCGGGGCTTCCAAGCTTCCTTAGGTCCCCCTGGCACACAGCCCCCTCCAACAAGCGCCCGGGGGTGCCTGGGCAAGCTACTAAGCTCTCTATCAGCGCATGATAATGACAACACTGTCGACCCAGCCACCGTGGCTAAAATAAATCTTGTGCGAGGATCTATCTGCCCCTCTCACCAGGATGTGGGAAACAAAGGCAGAGGGAATGTGGATAAAATTACTCTCCATATAACCTGCAGCCCATCGACAAATACTTGAGATAGGCAGACCGTGACATTCCTCCAGGATCCTGACAGTCTTCTTTAACATACGAAAGCCCTTTAAGATCTTCCCTTATCTTTACTTCTCCCAACCCCAAGGTATAAAATCACTTGCTCGCAATCCTGGGGCAGCAGGTCTTTCTGTCCTTGGCTCTTGTCCCGTGGACATAATGCACCTAAGACATCTCAAGAATTCTTTCTTGACCCAACTGCCAGGACTCGGTTAGCCCCAGCTGTGCATTTCCAAAAATGATGTATTGGAGCTAGAACCAGGGTGCCCTGGCACACACCATGTGAAGGGGGCTCTGCACACTCTTGGACACTCCCTATCAAGAGAGGGGAGGTAGGACCCCTCCTCCTAGTGCCCTTCCATTCTCTGATGGGAAGCCTTAGGTGGAATGTGCGCCTAAATCCATCTTGAGGAGAAGAAATGAGTTCCCAAGGGTTCCTGCCCGTCATGGAGAGGACACCACACACACAGAGCAGTTTCAGTCCCCTTTTTCTCATCTCTCGGTGGGAATCATTGACCATGGGCCCACCAGTGCACACCAAACTGGCGGATTTCTGTGTCTGTCCAAATAGGAGTCTTCTATCTCAATAGCCTCCTTGGGGCACACAAATACTTAGAAAATCTTTGGGATTAAAGTTCTTTAGGTTGAGGAGTTCCTGGGTGGCTCGGTGGGTTAGGCCTCTGCCTTCTGCTCAGGTCACCATCTCAGGATCCTGAGATCAAACCAGGCATTGGGCTGTCTGCTCAGCAGGGAGCCTGCTTCCCTTCCTCTCTCTCTGCCTGCCTCTCTGTCTACTTGTGATCTCTGTCAAATAGATAAATAAAATATTAAAAAAAAATTTTTAATCAAATTATAAAAATAAATAAAGAAGTAAAGTTCTTTACGTTGAGCCAAAACAACTGCTTAGTCAAAAGACAAATGGCAACATGGGGGGGTGGGAAATACTGGCAAATCACATCAAAGACAAATCTCTTCGGTATATAAAGAGTTCTTACAATTTAATAGGAAAAGGACCAAAATAGAAAACTGGGCAAAGGCTCTGAAAATAATGGTTCCCTGAAGAGGAAATACAAATGGTTTATAAACATATGACAGATTACTTAACCTCGCTCCAAATCAGATACATATAAATTAAAACTATAGATGGAGCCCCTGGGTGGCTCAGACAGTTAAGCATCTGACTCAATTTTGGCTCAAGTCATGATCTCAGGGTTGTGAGATTGGGCCCCCCATCAGGTTCCGTGCTGGGCATGGAGCCTGCTTAAGAATCTTTTACCCTGTCTGTCTGTCTCTCTCTCTCACTCTCTCCCTGCCTAAAAACAAAAACAAACTACAAAGAGATACCACCTTGTGCCTATCAGATTGGAAAAAAGTGTGACAGCCAGTGAAGGCAAGGCTGTATGGAAATAGACGCCCTCCTTAGTTACCCCAGGAAGGTGAAATTGGCATGTCTCCTACAAGGGCAATATGGAAGTAACTATCAAAATCAAAATGCAACAGACGAATGGATAAAGAAGATGTGGTATATATACACAATGGAATACTATGCAGCCATCAAAAGAAATGAAATCTTGCCATTTGCGATGACGTGGATGGAACTAGAGGGTATCATGCTTAGCGAAATAAGTCAATCGGAGAAAGACAACTATCATATGATCTCCCTGATATGAGGGAGAGGAGATGCAACATGGGGGGTTGAGGGGGTAGGAGAAGAGTAAATGAAACAAGATGGGATTGGGAGGGAGACAAACCATAAGTGACTCTTAATCTCACAAAACAAACTGAGGGTTGATGGGGGGAGGGGGTTGGGAGAGGGGGGGTGGGGTTATGGATATTGGGGAGGGTATGTGCTATGGTGAGTGCTGTGAAGTGTGTAAACCTGGCGATTCGCAGACCTGTACCCCTGGGGATAAAAATATATGTTTATAAATTTATCTCTATATCTATCAAAAAAAAATCAAAATGCATATTGTCCTTGCCCCAATAACTCAACTTTTATCATTCTTGCTGTATTTTATTAACCTGCCTCCTTTCTGTTATTCCAAAACTGACATTTAGTGGTTTGACTGCAATTTCTTAAGATGAAGAGTTCTTCCTGATTTGTCTTTTTGTTTTTGTTGCTATGGGTTTCGTAGTAACAAGGAATCAAGCAACTTCTGCTGGAGTCGAATTAGAAAATCCTTAAACATCCTTTACGTGAAAGTGAAATTTCATGCTGAATGTTATCAGCTCTTGCTGGAAAAGTAACAGGAAGTTTCAGCAATTCAGCTTTATTTAGAATTGCTTCGATCAGAACAATAAACATGTGTTGGGTGAAGTTGTGCAGTAAGCTAATTTTTTAGAGACGAGGAAGTGGATTTAAAAAGAAAACCAGTTCATTCTTGATTTTTCTATTTATAAATGGAAATTTGGGGGAAGTGGTTATAAACTGGAGTTTTCAGGGAATTTGAATCATGACTCACACTTTCAGTCTGGTAGGTTTTCAATCACTGATAACCTTATTTGGAGACATGGTCACTTTATTTAGCATCTTAGCTGGTTGAGAAAAACATGGAAGGACAGAGTAACCAAGCAGGTGATGAGGAAGATTTGTTCCCCCCGACTGGGAATACTTAATTTCATTCCCCCTGGAAGATGAAAGTTGAAAGAAATTTTGAAAATATCAGATATGAGAGTTTCTCTGATTCCCAGGAAATGTGGGCTGGGAGATGGGTCGTGAGGTTGAGCCCTACAATCAAGTTGGGCTTTGCACTCAGTCGGGAATAAGCTTCATGATTTTCTCTGTCCTTCTGCCCCTTGGGCTCAGCTGCTCACCTGACTCAGGTAGAATCCCTGTGAAAGCACGCGGTCCTCAAGTTTTGCGTCCTGGTTTCGAATCTCCAGCATGTTCTGCTCCCAGATGTTTAACCCAAGTACCTCTGTTCATCTGTCTCCCAAGAGGTGGGTTGGTGATGTTCCTACACTAAAAAGAAAAGAAATAAGGGCAGAGGTAGTAAAGTAAATCAAACCATGGTATTCATACTATGAAACTAAGTTCAGAAAAATCTGTGTTTTATCATTTTACCTATTTTTTTAAAGATTTTATTTATTTATTTGACAGACAGAGATCACAAGTAGGCAGAAGCAGGCAGAGAGAGAGGAGGAAGCAGGCTCCCTGCTGAGCAGAGATCCTGATGCAGGGATGGATCCCAGGGCCCTGGGATCATGACCTGAGCTGAAGGCAGAGGCTTTAACCCACTGAGCCACCCAGGCACCCCCATTTCACCTATTTTTAATGTTAAAAAGAATTTGGGGGTGCCTGGCTGGCTCAGTTGTTAAACGTCTGCCTTTAGCTCAGGTCATGAACCCAGGGTCCTGGGATCGAGTCCTGCATCAGGCTCCCTGCTCTGTGGGGAGCCTGCTTCTCCCTCTCCCACTCCCCCTGCTAGTGCTCCCTCTCTCACTATGTCTCTCTCTGTCATATAAATAAATAAAATCTTTTAAAAAAAGAATTTGATGTACAATATTAGTTTTGTGACTTTAAGTCCAAGGGTGAATGAAAACTAAGGTGGATACCGTGGCAAGAAATTAGCTAGACATTGCCATAGGCTTATGGTTCCAGAACCTTCTGTGGAATGCTAAACTACTTTACTTTGTTTCTTTACTTGATTCCAGAAAACAATGACAAGTCACATAGTATGCATGACAGTTAAAAGCATAAAATCGTCAGCTCAGGTCATGATCTCAGAGTGGGGAGATGGAGCCCTACGTTGGGCACCGCACTTATTGGAGAGTCTTTTTGAGATCCTCTCTTTCCCTCTGCCCCTCCCCCTCCTTATGCGCTCTCACCCTCTCTAAAATAAATCTTAAAAAAAACAAAAAACCCGGGAAAATCCGAAATTTCCATCATCCCTGCTTTCTAAAAACAAAACAAAACAAAACAAAACAAAAAACCTATTGCCTAAAACTTCACAGAATGTCTAATTCAACAGTTGTATTTTCTTAAAAAAAAAAAAAAAGACTTATTTATTTATTTGGAGAGAGAGCATGCACACAGAGGTGGGGAGGGCAGGGGAAGAGAAAGAATCCTGAAGCAGACTCTCCACTGAGCCCCGAGCCAGGCGTGGATCCCGGCTCAATCCCATGACCCTGAGATCATGACCTAGGCCAAAATCAAGAGTTGGTCGCTTAACTGACTGAGCCACCCAGGCGCCCCTTGTGTCCTCTTTTCAGCTGGTTATCACAGATGCTTTGTTCCCTCATTAGTTTGAATAAAATCTTTAACCCACCTTCTTTTTCTTTTTTTAGATTTTATTTATTTATTTGACAGAGAGAGAGGGAACACAAGCAGGGGAAGTGGGAGAAGCAGGCTCCCCACTGAGCAGAAAGCCTGACTCAGGGCTAGAACCCAGGACCCTGGGATCATGACCTGAGCCAGCTGAGCCACACAGGTGCCCCTACACGTGTCCATTTTTTTTTTAAGATTTTATTTATTTATTTGACAGAGATCACAAGTAGGCAGAGAGGCAGGCAGAGAGAGAGGAAGGGAAGCAGGCTCTCCGCTGAACAGAGAGCCCGATGCGGGGCTCGATCCCAGGACCCCGGGATCATGACCTGAGCCGAAGGCAGAGGCTTTAACCCACTGAGCCACCCAGGCACCCCTCCATTTTTATATCTGAATGGGAGTCATGATTTTACTTTTGTTCTGAGACTTTGAAGAAGAGGGTAGGGCAAAGAATGAAAAGCACAGGTCAGCTAAGTCTGTCTGTTTCTATTAGGAAAACAAGAGCTTAGGGCTCCTGGGAGGCTCAGTTGGTTAAGCCACTGCCTTCAGCTCAGGTTATGATCCTGGAGTCCTGGGATCGAGTCCCACATTGGGCTCCCTGCTCAGTGGGGAGTCTGCTTCTCCCTCTGACCCTCCCCCTTCTCATGCTCTCTCTCTCTCTCATTCTCTCTCTCAAATAAGTAAATAAAATCTTAAAAGAAAAAGAAAACAAGAGCTTATCCAGAAGCCCCACCCCTTAAACTTCCAACCTGAGTAGAAAAAAATGTCACTAGAAAGTCAACAGAGGGGCCCCTGGGTGGCTCAGTGGGTTAAAGCCTCTGCCTTCGGCTCAGGTCATGATCCCAGTGACCTGGGATCGAGCCCCGCATCGGGCTCTCTGCTCTGCGGGGAGGCCGCTTCCTCCTCTCTCTCTGCCTGCCTCTCTGCCTACTTGTGATCTCTGTCTGTCAAATAAATAAACAAAATCTTTAAAAAAAAAAAAAAGAAAGAAAGTCAACAGACTGAGGGACGCCTGGGTGGCTCAGTTGGTTAAGCAGCTGCCTTCTGCTCAGGTCATGATCCCAGCGTCCTGGGATCGAGTCCCACATCGGGCTCCTTGCTCATTGGGGAGCCTGCTTCTCCCTCTGCCTCTGCCTGCCATTCTGTCTGCCTGTGCTCGCTCTCTCTCCCTCTCTCTCTCTGACAAATAAATAAATAAAATCTTAAAAAAAAAAAAAAAGAAAGAAAGTCAACAGACTGAGAAAAAAAAAAAAAACAGCCAGTACTATTTGTGTGTCATCTTGGAGAATCATTGCTTAACCCTTAAAAAAGAATTGGTAATCTTTTAGGAAGGAAGAAGAGGGGAGCACGCATTGAGTGGCCGTCAGCAGCAGCTGGCTCCACAAGAAGTTGTTTAGGCAAAGCTTCAGGTCGATGATACCTCCTTCTCGTTCCCAACTCTGTTTTTCTTCACCCTCCAGCCCCCACATCCCCACCCACGCCCACTTCTCACGAGTACTAATTACCTAGCTGTGCCAGCCTACTGAGGGATTCATCCTAGCGCTACTTAGTGTGTTACCCCAAATGGGGATTAAGTAGCAACCACAGAACTTAATAAAGAAATGCAGGTTGGTAATGGAATTGCTGTAATCCGGGATAGTCTTGCAAGGGAGCCTGTGGGGGGAGCCAGGCCAGGAGAGGGGAGCACTTCCCCTTCATCCCTACTCTGCTGGTTGGTGCCTACATCACCCACACAAAGAGGCAACCAATCCCGAGAGAAGATTTGCTGAATAATTAGGAATACTACTTTTTAAAAAGATTTTATTTATTTGACAGAAAGAGACACAGGGAGAAAGGGAACACAAGCAGGGGGAGTGGTGAGAGGGAGAAGCAGGCTTCCTGCTGAGCAGGGAGCCTGATGCGGGGCTCCATCCCAGGACCCTGGGATCATGACATGAGCCAAAGGCTGAGGCTTTAACCCACTGAGCCACCCAGGCGCCCCAAGACCTTACATTCTTAATGACTAATGCTTACTCATTGTTTTTATTGCTTCACTGTTCCTATGTTTGTTTTTATTGTTTGCAGAATACACAGATGAGTTTGCACCATTTTGGGTAGAGTGTAACTCTAATAAGGAAAAATTAAAACTAAACCAAAAGTTCATCAGTAGAGGGCAAGGTACAATAAATGAGACAATGTTCTTACTTTGGAACATGATAGCAGCCATCGGAAAGGACAGAGTAGATTTTCATGCTCTTGGGACAGGGGAAGGTACAAAATCATAAGAAGCAAGTTGTAGAACGGTGTGTCTATGATAGTTCTATTAAAAATACTGTGTAAGCGTGTATGTGCGCTCACAAACACACGTATGTTTATCTCTAAGACCATTGAATCTGGAAGGGTGTTCACCAAGAAAGATTGAGAAGGGGGAGAATAGGGACTTTCATTTTTACTCTGTATACTCCAAAACTTTTCATTTTGACAAGTATGTATTACTTCTAGTTTTAAAAATTAAAAAGGGAAAACATAGCAAAATAATTTATAACATGGTAACAGGTTCATTTTGCATTTGATTCTATATGATCATTTTAAAGATTTTATTTATTTGAGAGAGAGAGATGGAGCATGAGAGGTGGGGAGGGACAAAAGGAGAGGGAGAGAGAATCTCAAGCAGACTCCCTGCTGAGCACAGAGCCCCACTCAATCCCACAGTCCTGAGATAACCACCAGAAACAAAATCAAGAGTTGGATGCTTGGGGTGCCTTGGTGGCTCAGTGGGTTAAGCCTCTGCCTTCAGCTCAGGTCATGATCCCAGGGTCCTGGGATCCAGCCCCGAATCAGGCTCTCTGCTCAGCAGGGAGCCTGCTTCCCCTCCTCTCTCTGCCTGCTTCTCTGCCTACTTGTGATCTCTCTCTCTCTCAAATAAATAAATAAATAAATATTTATATTTAATAAATATAAATTTAAAAATAAAATAATAAATAAATAAATAAATCGGATGATCAACCAACTGAGCCACCCAGGCGCCCCTTGATTCTATACAATTTTATTTGCTATCTTAATGTGTAGAATTCTTGTCTCCCCAAGCTCCTTGAGGGAAGATAGTGTCTTAAATTTCTATTTCTTCCACCAGTGCCTCGCTCAGTGATGAACACAGCAGATGCTTAGTTAACAATATTAATACATAACAATTCCCTAGGAACGCTTACTTGATATTCCTATCCTCTGATTGCTCCATAAACTTCAAGATGAATCTATTTCTGGCATATTACATGAGAGCAGAAGTATGTACTGTCTCTGCTAGCAACCGCATGTGCCCTTCCCATGATATAAAGAAAGTGGCAGACCAGAAGGGACCGTCTCTCCTGGAGAGGACCTCACCAAAAGGGACGGCCCATTGGTTCAAAGAAACTGCAACACGGGAGGTAAGCAAGGCGGGAGAGGCCCCACCGGACTGTGAGAGGATGCTGGGTGAGAATAGGTCCAGCGCTGTTCAAGAGGACAAGGAGAGACATCCCAGGGAACACTAAGTAGGGGCCACAGAAGACTAGACTTCAGATTCTAGGAGATTAGAAAGTTTGCTTTGTTTGCAAAAGAATAGCAGGGTAGATAACCTGATAACCACCTGCAGGAAGGACTGCCTTGGGGTCTGGATGTCACTGCGATGGTTCAGGTAGAAAGAGATACAGACCCGGCTGAAGGTGGTTAATGGAGGGGCCTCTGGGTGGCTCAGTCGGTTACAGGGCCCGCTCTTGATTTTTCAGCTCAGGTCATGATCTCAGGGTTGAGAGACGGAGCCTGGCATGGCGCTCCCCGCTCAACAGGGAGTCTGCTTGAAGATTCTCTCTCTGCCCCTCCTCCCTAACCTCCTACCCCCCATCCCCGGCTTGTGCATGCGTGCTCTCTCTTTAAAAAAAAAAAAAAAAAAAAGGTAGCTAATGAAGAGAAAGAAATGGACGCAAATGCTTTTAAGGGAAAGTAATTTACAGTGGCTGATGACTACCTAGATGCAGGATGAAGGAGCAGGGCCAGTTTCACCTACCTGGAAATTTTGGTGTCATGTGCTTTCAGGCATAGACAATAAGCAAATTCATGCCTTCAGGGGACATAGCTCAGAGGCTTTTATCTGGGCTTTTTTTTTTTTCTTTTTTTAAGATTTTATTTATTTATTTGACAGAGATCACAAGCTGGCAGAGAGGCAGGCAGAGGTGGGGGGGAAGCAGGCTCCCTGCTGAGCAAAGAGCCCGATGCGGGGCTCGATTCCAGGACCCTGGGATCATGACCTGAGCTGAAGGCAGAGGCTTTAACCCACTGAACCACCAAAGGGCCCCTGGGCTTTAATCAGCATCTCTACGTTGACCACTCTCATGCAAGTGCTCTTAACTGTAGAGCCCAAAATCTATTCTGAGCAGTGGACACAGGCGTGTATTGGGTCAGAAATGTGTCTTACTCCAGCCGATTGGAAAAATTAAAAAAAAAAAACCTCATTCACCTCATTAAGGTGAATTTTCAATGATTTCATTAATTTTCAATGAAAATTGCCTTTTTATGTTTAACAGTTACCAAAATTTGCAACATATTTCTGTTGATTTAATGAGATATACGTTTACTAATAATGGCAATGATAACCCTAACCAGAAGAAACTTTTCAGTACTTGGAGACTCATGATCAGAGGATACAACATTTCCTCAAATTTTAATTTATATTTTTGTTGCTGAGAAGTGTGATAGGGACAATCCCTAAAAGACTTCCAAAAATAATATATATTCTACTAGGATAAAATTAGATGAGGGAAGTGAATGGAAAGATAAGTTTATGAGGAAAAAGGACGTTAAAAGAGAACTTCATGTATCTTTAAATGGTGGGTATCGAATTGTATGGTATTTAGATATGACTGAACGTAGAGCTGAGAGTTACATAATCGTTTTGTTTTAAAAAATATAACGACACTAGATGGGGAGTTGCATCTCTTGTAGCCATTTAAACCTGAGAGGAAAAATTTTAAGTGGAAAATTATAAATTTGTGAGGGGAAATGGTGAAGATGTCATGTGACTGAACTTCAGAATCATTTTTAGCTTAGGGCTCCCTCTCGTGAGGAGATTCAGAATTTGTATTGGCTCGCAGCTCAAGAGAAGTATCTCTTTTTTTCTTTCCTCAAGACAAGTTATCTAGAAGGATCTAAGAGTGCAGGGTTCTACAAGCAACCCCCTTCTGGTGTATTCTCTAGAACCATCTCTACAAAACTTGAGCTGAATAGGATTAGGACCCCTGTTCATATTGACCCATAGTGTCCTATTTCCCCCTTGGCTCCCTTCCCCACAAAAGCAGGGAGGGAAAGAGCAGGACAGAATTGTCCCTGCACTCCTCACCAGGCAGGATCCTTGATGATCGTTCATTAATCTGACACATGTTTATTGAGTACCTACTATGTGCAAGCATGATACTCCATGATCTAGTGGTAGGCTGCCATCCACTAGTAAAATCTGTTCTCTACTTCTCTCTTTGGAAAAGTTTAAAGAGGGGCACCTGGGTGGCTCAGTCTGTCCGGCAGCCGACTCTTGACTTCGGCTCAGGTCATGATCTCAGAGTCGTGAGATGGAGCCCTGAGATGGGCTCTGCCCTCAGTGCGGAGTCAGCTTAAGACCCTTTCTCCCTCTCCTTTTGCGTCTCCCTCCACCCTCTAAAATAAAAATAAAGAAATCTTTAAAAAAAGAAGAAATTCATTTTTAAAGAAGAAACTCTTTTTTTTAATTTTTTATTTTATTTTATTTTTTTATGTGACAGAGAGAGAGATCACAAGTAGGCAGAGAGGCAGGCAGAGAGAGAGGGGAAAGCAGGCTCCCGGCTGAGCAGAGAGCCTGATGTGGGGCTCGATCCCAGGACCCTGAGATCATGACCGGAGCCGAAGGCAGTGGCCTTAACCCACTGAGCCACCCAGGCGCCCTTTAAGAAGAAACTCTTAAACCTCTTAAACAAAAAAAAAAGAATCCAGGGACGCCTGGGTGGTTCAGTTGGTTAAGCGGCTGTCTTCGGCTCAGGTCATGATCCCAGCATCCTGGGATCGAGTCCTACATCGGGCTTCTTGCTCAGCGGGGAGCCTGTTTCTCCCTCTGCCTCTGCCTGCCACTCTGTCTGCCTGTGCTCACTCTCTCTGACAAATACATAAATAAAATCTAAAAAAAAAAAAAAAAAGAATCCAGCGTTAAAAAGATAAGAAGGGGCACCTGGGTGGCTCAGTCGGTTAAGCATCTGCCTTAACCAGGGTCCTGGGATCAAGTCCCACATCAGGCTCCCAGGGAGCCTGCTTCTCCCTCTCCCCCTGCTTGTGCTCTCTCTCTGTCAAATAAATAAATAAAATCTTCTAAAAATAAATAAATTAAAAAGGGAAAAGAAAAAGAAAACCACAGGCCTGAAATAAGGTCACGTAGGTTAAGGCCCCAAGGTGGTAAACCAAGATTTAAAAACTAACCCAGCTGCACTTTCAGAAATGTGACCTTTAACCAGTTAACATGGGAATTTCCTGGTCAGCACTAGGATAGACCCCCAACTCCCCTCCACCTTGCCTAAAACAATGGATCCTTTGCCAACAATTTCCTTTTCTCCACTCCCTCTCTGCCTTTAAAGACCTGGCCTTTTTCTGTAGCCCTTTGGTACTCTTGTCTACTTGCTAGACAGGACACTGCCCAATTGGTGAATTGGTTAATAAAACCAACTAGGTCTTTAAAATTTACTCCATTTGGGGCGCCTGGGTGGCTCAGTGGGTTAAGCCTCTGCCTTCGGCTCAGGTCATGATCTCAGGGTCCTGGGATCGAGCCCCGCATCGAGCCCCGCATCGGGCTCTCTGCTCAGCAGGGTGCCTGCTTCCCTTCCTCTCTCTCTCTGCCTGCCTCTCTGCCTACTTGTGATTTCTGTCTGTCAAATAACTAAATAAAATCTTTAAAAAAAATTACTCCATTGAATTTTTGTTATTAAACATCAGCAATGGGGCGCCTGGGTGGCTCAGTCCGTTAAGCATCTGCCTTTGGCTCAGGTCATGGTCTCAGGGTCCTGGGATCCAGCCCTGCATCGGGCTCCCTGCTCAGCGGGGAGCTTCTCCCTCCCCGACTCCCCCTGCTTGTGTTCCCTCTTTCTCTGTGTGTCTCTCTCTGTCAAATAAATGAATAAAATCTTAAAAAAAAAACAAAAACAAACAAACAAAAACATCAGAAATAACAAACAACCATAGGATTTTACCCCCCAAATTAAAATAACCCACATTTATTTTTAAAATTTAATTCAATTTTATTTAAATTTGATTAATTAGCATATTATTCGTTTCAGAGGTAAAGTTCATCAGTCTTTTTTATTTTTAAGACTTATTTATTTATTTACATATTTGACAGAGAAAGAGCACAAGTAGGCAGAGAGGCAGGCAGAGAGAGAGGGGGAAGCAGGCTCCCTGCTGAGCAGGCAGCCTGATATGGGATTCGAACCCAGGACCCTGGGATCATGGCCTGGGCTGAAGGCAGACACTTAACCGACTGAGGCACTGGGGCACCCTAGTTAAGAGTCTTTTACTGTTTGTTTCTCTCTCTGAGTTCGTCTTACTCTATTTTTCCCTCCTTCCCCATAATCCTCTGTTTTGTTTCTTAAATTCCACATATGAGTGAAATCATATGATCATTGGCTTTCTCTGACTTAGTTCACTTAGCGTAATACCTTCTAGTTCCACCCACGTCATTGCAAATAGCAAGATTTCATTCATTTTGACGGCTGCGTACTATTCCATCACACACACATACCATATCTTCTTTATCCATTCATCTGCCAATGGACATCTAGGTTCCTTCCATAGTTTGGCTATTGTGGACATTGCTGCTATAAACATTTGGGTGCATGTGCCCCTTCAGATCACTACAGCTCTATCTTTAGGGTGGATACCCAGTAGTACAATTGCTGGGTCGTAGGGTAGCTCTATTTTCAACTTTTTCAGGAACCTCCACACTGTTTTCCAGAGTGGCTACACCAGCTTGCATTCCCACCAACAGTGTAGGAGGGTTCCCCTTTCTCCACATCCGCGCCAACATCTGTCATTTCCTGACTTGTTAATTTTAGCCATTCTGACTGGTATGAGGTGGTATCTCATTGTAGGGTTTTTTTTTTTTAAGACTTTATTTATTTATTTGACAGACAGAGATCACAAGTAGGCAGAGAGGCAGGCAGAGAGAGGAGGAAGCAGACTCCCTGCTGAGCAGAGAGCCTGATGTGGGGCTTGATCTCAGGACCCTGGGATCATGACCTGAGCCAAAGTCAGAGGCTTTAACCCACTGAGCTACCCGGGAGCCCCAATAAATAAAATCTTAAAAAAAAAAAAAGAAAGAAAGAAAATATCCAAGGTTGACAATGTAGGGGCATCAGAGAAATACACATCGTTCTACTTTGTTAATGAGACTATACGTTGGTACAACAGTTTGAGGGAAAATGAAGACTATGAAGTTTTTTTTAAGTTTATACTTCTTGGCCCATTAATTCCCCCTTTTAGACTATCATTAGGACCTAGGCCCCAGCCTGCTGCTGAGATAGTCAGGAATTGTGGAAGACTTTGATCCCATGTCCCCAACACTCTCATCTTTATTTTTCATTTTCATTTTTGAAAAGATTCTATTTTTTTAAAGTAATATCTATACCCAACATGAGGCTCAAACTCCCAACCCTGAGATGAAGGGTCCTATGCACCATCAACTGAGCCTGCCAGAGTCCTCCACTCCCATTTTTAAAGAACAGGCTCTTGGGGTTCTGTTCCCACCACGCTTACCTGTGCCAAGAATGGGGAGAAGGTCAGATGCCTGTCTCAGCCACCAGGGCCCAGGGGGACAGGCTCTATTTCTCACTCCATTTCTGTCCTCCTACCCCATCACACACATAGACACATGAAAGGGAGAAAGAGCAATGAACTTGAAGGTGACACCCATGTGGCCCCTTAGGCTGTTGAGGACATGCCCCGTTACAGGCCTCATATCCCCTCTGTTCCCAGGTGTCAGATTAGATGACTTCCATGAGCTCCCTCAACTTTAACCCTAGCTCTGCCCTCAAGGAGCTTATAATCTAGTAGAGGGGACAGGAGATCTATCTTAATTCATGCAATTGACATTTATTGAATGCTGCTAGGTGTTCAAGTTCAAATATATAAGTAACACAACCTCTTTCCTCTAGAAGTTTACAATCCAAACAATGGTCCAAAGTAGGAGGTGACCATTGCTGTGAAGGAGGTAGAGAATTCTCTGCAAATTCCAGGAAAAGAAGACACATTTGTGTGAAGCTAGGAAGAAATTTTAGTTAAACAAAAATAGACAGTGGCGTGGGCTAGGTGCCCAATGAACACAGAGATAAAAAAAAATGCCTTTGACATAATGAGCAATATATATTTGGTCTCTGTCCCACTTCCTGGTATGTGACTTCCAAAACCTTGGAATCTCTGCAGTGACAAGTGTCTTTGTAGATGTGAAGGAGATGGCTGGGGGCTCCAGGATAAACCTCCTGATGGAGGCTGGTTGTCAGGGGAACCAACTTCCCAATGCCACCCTCCAAGATGGAGGGGAGAAAGGTTGGAAGTTGGATTAATCATTAGTGGCCAATAATTTCATCCATTGAGCCTAGGACATGCCTCCATTAAAAAAAAAAAAAAAGTCAGCAGGGCGCCTGGGTGGCTCAGTCCATTAAGTGTCGGCTCAGGTCATGATCTCAAGGTCCTGGGATCAAGTCCCACGTCGGGCTCCTCGCTCAGCGGGGAGTGGGCTTCTCCCTCTCCCTCTGCCTGCTGCTCTGCCTACTTGTGCTATCTCTCTAATAAATAAATAAAATCTTAAAAAAATCAGCAAGCCCTAATTGAAGGGGTTCAGAGAGCCTCTGGGTTGCTGACCCTGTGAGGATGTCAGGGTGGGGGTGGGTGGAAGTGGGTGGGGGTGGGGAGGGCGTGGAAGCTCAGCACCCTTTCCCCGAGGCTGGCCCCACCCATCTTGTCAATCTGGCCGTTCTGACTTGTATCCCTTTTGAGCCAACTGTTAATTTTTTTTAAGATTTTATTTATTTATTTGAGAGAGAGAGCGAGGGAGCGGGTAGCCCGATGTGAGGCTTGATCCTAGGACTCTGGGACCATGATATGAGCCAAAGACAGGTGCCCAAGTGACCAAGCCACTCTGGCATCCCATAAACTGGTAATCTAGCAAATATTATCTTTCCCCAAGTTCTCTGACTCGTCCCACCAAATTATCCAACCTGAGGAAGGGATGATGGGTGCCTCTGATGGAAAGCGAGTGGGTCAGGAGCACAGATGACAGCATGCACTTGTGATTGGCGTCTGCAACGTGATGGGAGCCGTGGTTCGGGACCCAGCCCTTCACCGGTGGATCCTGATGCTCCGTCCAGGATTGGATTGAATTGTAGGAGAGAGAATTCTCCAGAGAACTGGAGAATTGCTTGGTGAGGAAAACCCACACACCTGGCTTCAGAAGGGCCGAGTGTGGAGTAGTTCCCCCCCCCCTTTGGCCCACAGCCAGCATACGAAGGGGCCACGTATCTGCATGGCCTGAAGTATTCAAAGAAGTTTCACACAGAAGCTGAGACCTGAGGGCTTCTGGAGGGCCAGCGTTTATAAGAAGCTTGAAGGGAGGGCGCCTGGGTGGCTCAGTGGGTTAAAGCCTCTGCCTTCAGCTCAGGTCATGGTCTCAGGGTCCTGGGATCCGGCCCCACATCGGGCTCTCTGCTCAGGGGAGAACCTGCTTCCCCTTCTCTCTCTGCCTGCCTCTCTGCCTACTTGTGGTCTCTCTCTGTCAAAATAAATAAGTAAAATTTAAAAAAAGAAGAAGAAGCTTGAAAGGAAGCTCTCCCATGGCTAAAGGCAGATCCATTTGGGGGAGCCCTGAAACTAATAGATTCTGGGAAGTCCCTTTATGAAAAAGAATACAATGATTACAAATACAATATTAGGGCTGAAAGTAAATATCGGCTTAGAACGAGAAAAATAATGTTACCGACTTTTCAGAGTTGAAAGATACCGCAAAACAAAATCCCGAAAAATCAAATATCCTCATTAAGTCTGCTACCTCTTTGAGATTTTTTCTTACAGTTTTTGGCTGTAAGTCGTTTGACTAGCTCTTCCCTGACAAAATCTGATCAGAGAAATTGGGAAGATAGTCTTTCCTCTAGCACAGTCGATACAAATTTAGCGATTTATTAATTTAGAACAGTTTCCGGCAGCTTCGGTGCCACTTACCAAGGGACTGCGTCTCCGCTCATTTCCCCCTGGCTGCCCGCTGTCTGGGTCGTGCGGACCTGGAAATATTTACTGCCGACCGGCCGCTGTGCGCAGCGTTGTCAGCAGAGGGCGCTGGAGGGCTGCCGGAGGAGGAGGCTTGCGTGTCCCGGTTTGGGGCCGCGTTGCTCCTGGCAGGATCCTCCAGCACCTGGTCCAGCGAGACGAGCGTTGGGGCAAGTTCTGAGGCATGACGCCTCCCTATGGATGGTCCTCTGGCACCCCAGGGCGCAGGTTTCCAGCAAGTGCGGCCGACCTGGCACCTCGGGGACTTCTCTGCCATGCACTGAGCCACGCTCTCTCTCCGATCAGGTCTGGATCTCAGCCCTGTAGAGGGACCTCTTCATGGATGCTCTGCCTCCCACACCGCGATGGCCGCTGGCTGGGTCTTCTGAGCCCGTGTTCTTGAAGATCCTCTTTACTTCTTTCTAGCCCATCCCTTATTACTCCTATGCCCTGTTCAAATTAATTTTTTATGTGAAACCTTCCTTGTTCAAATGGCTAGGTGGTTTCCATCTCCTGACTGGACCCGAAGCAAGACGTCTTTACAATGCATTGCTGGTGATTATTATCATAAATGTTAAGGATTTTTTTTTTTCACATTTGAGGAAGCCTCTATCAGGTTTCATGTATGAGTTTGAAGGTTGCAGTGCATTTCAAGTTATTTTTTTCCTCTGGGCTAATCTTGAAGCCCTTTAAGTTAATGACTCACTAATCAAGGTGTTACGGACAGCCTCCTTGAAGAAGTGCGGTAGGAGTTTTATCTTTCTTTGTCAATGTCTCCGTTTCTTGTCAAAATTAGCAAGGAAGTTACATCCTCTCCCAGTGTGTTCATACGATTCATTAACTGGATTATCAAACAATCCCCCGACCTATTCATAGCTTCTATTCAAACTTTATCCCTCCCCCTGAGTTAATTAGTGCTTTTTATGCAATCTGAAAGTTTTTTGTCACAATTTGCTTCTCAGTGTCAGAATCATTTATATTGATTTTATCTCCTTTTTATCACTTTGGTTTCAGGTCTCACTAATTTTAAGCTGAATTTAAAGATGATAACAGAAGGTATCCTTTATATACATACAAAATCTAGAGTCTATAAGTTCTCCCTCATTGTATTAAAATGTTCCGCAACAATTTTTTGAAATTGCAGTTAAAAGGCCATGTTCCAGGGATGCCTGGGTGGCTCAGTGGGTTAAGCCTCTGCCTTTAGCTCAGGTCATGATCTCAGGGTCCTGGGATCGAGTCCCGCATTGGGCTCCCTGCTAGGCAGGGAGCCTGCTTCCTCCTCCCTCTCTCTCTCTTTCCCTCTCTGCCTACTTGTGATCTCTCTCTGTCAAATAAATAAAATCTTAAAAAAAAAAAAAAAGGCCATGTTCCAGTGTCACCAAAGATACCATTCCCAGCAAGAAAGGGGAGACATGTTCATTGCATGTCATTGTATATACTCTGTTCCAGGAGCGTAGGGAGGACACATGCTAACATCGTTTGCTACAGACAAGTCAGAACTTAAAGTTCTCTCTGGGCTGTGGGACCGAAGCTCTCGTGGACACAGTAATCCCCCCCACATCAAAAGTTCTTCATCTGTCTTAATATGTCTCTCTTCACAGATCTAGGGAAATCCTTTTATCGGGCAAAAATCCCTCCTACTCTAGAAACAGAAAATGCCAGACACTCACTGTGGCAGCCACAAGGCAGGCTCAGAGAAGAATCTTCCTTGGGTTAGCCAACCCTCCTGGGCCTCCGTGGGAAGCAAGTGGCTGAAAGCGGTAAGGGCTGTGTGCCCCTGACATTCAGCCACCTCCCCTTTCCAGAAGCAGCTGTAGGAGTGGTTCTGCCTGCCCCGAATGACAGAATATGGTGGAGGGAACATTATGTGACATGCAAGGCAAGATCATACAAGTTTTGTGGACTTCTGTGCTCTCCTGGGACGCCAGCCCAAGCCAGCCTGAGCAGAGCGACCAGATGAAGAGGCCATGTGTAGGAGTTCTGGCTGACAGCCAGTCTCAGCTGTTAGACCTTATGTGATCGAGGAAGCCTCCAGATGATTCCAGCCCTGGCTGCCAAGTCCCCCAGCCTTCCAATCTTCCTGGCTGAGAAGCAAAGACTACTTGCCGGTCTTTGCCTTGTCTGAGTTCCCAGCCCCCCAGAACCCAGGAGAATCTGTCTATCTATCCATCTAGCTAGCTGTCTATCAGGGTAGGCTCCATGCCCAACGTGGGTCTTGAACTCACGACCTTGAAACTGAGAGTCTCATACTCTACTGACTGAGCCAGCCAAGAGCCCTGAGAGGAAAATCTTGTGAGGGAGCCCGGTGAGCTAGAGGTGGAGGAGGGGACTTCCAAGGGACAATGATCCTGAGTACCCAGGCGAGTCCCCCTTGAGCTCCTGTTGGGGGAACAGCCTTCAGAGCCAGCCCCTGAGTCACAGAGCAGGACTAGAAAGGACGGAGGATGAATCCAGGGGTGCGGTGGGGACGCTAGGGAGAAACCCACCCCACGGGTAACCCATGTGAAATCCCCCACGGAGGGCCGAGAGCAGGGAGAGCAGGTGCCTCCCCAGCAGGCTTTATGGGTGCACACCGCGCGGCACCATTGTGGGCAATCCTGGGGAAAGGCCCACAGAGTGCAGAGCTCAGTGAGAACCCCTTCGTCCCCTCTCTTCTCTCAGAGCCTGGGCACAGCACTCACAGCAGATCTGTCAAGCCACAGCCTCCAGACAGGAGTTTTGAGGGCTTTCTGGCTGCTCTGATGGCGGCTGCACCCACACATCTCAGAAGGAGGCGCGTGGAATACTAAAAAATTTAAGTACTGCAATCAGGACTCCGAAAGTAATGGAGCTGGAATTATTGAGGGAAATTTACAAGTTAAATAACCTAAAAGGCTGCAAATGCAAATGACACTAAATTAGCAGGAACTTGGGGGGCACAAGAATGACTCGTCCTTTCTCAAAAAAGAAAGTGGTCAGAGATGCAGCCACAAACCAGAAAGGACGGGGGCCAAGCCGTGGCATCCCCACGTGGCATCTGTGCGTAACAGGGTGCCTAGCACTCTGTGCTCCCTGGTTCTCATAACAACCAAAGATACCCTCTGCACACGGGCGTGCCCTCAGGACATGCGGCTGGGAAGCCTGAGGACTGCATTTCCCAGGTGGAAGCTCCAGCAGTGACAGCTCTTCCCATCGCAGCCCCCTGACCACTGGATGGACGGCAGAGCTTTCCAGACTTTGGGCCCGAGGCTTCTCCCACTCGCTGCAGCCTCACCAGCCAGTGGTTGGTGTCGGGACTCAGCTGATCCAGTTCCTCTAATCCTCTCCGGATGCCCTTGTCCTGGGGGGCCCGGGGGCCGTGAGGCTGGACAAGGGCTTCAGTCCCACGTGCGCAGCCTGAGACCCCAGTCTTGCTGCTGCTGCCCTCTGCTGGCTGGGCCGGGACACAGCCACGGCAGGCAGGCGGGCAGACAGGCCAGCCTGGCAGGTGGGAAGCGGAAACCAGCTGATGCTTTTGGTCTTGCCACAGTTTCCTGGGACCATGTTCATGGGACCCCTGAACTTGAGTGGCCTAAACAGCAGAGAGATATTGTCTTCCACTTCTGGAGGTCCGAAGTCTGAGCTCCAGGTGTCCGCCAAGCTTCCTTCCTCTAAAGCTGCCAGGGAGGGGCGGGTTCCAGGGCATTCAGTGGTCCCCGGGGTCATGGCCGCAAAGCTCCTGTTTTCACGTCGTGGTCTTCCTGTGTGTCTGTCTTTCCCCCTTTCTCTAAGGTCACCTGTCGTTGGACGGGGGCCCACCCTAATGACCTTATGCTAATTAATCATCTGCAAAACCCCTTTTCTAAATCAGGGCACATTCGCAAGGACTGGGGATGAGGACTTCAAGGTCTTTGGGGGACCCAATTCGACCCATAACAGACGGCAAGTCTGCACAAAGGTTCTAGGCAAGCTGTGTGTAAAAGGCGCCCCCAGCCAGGGAAGGGAGGAAGCCGCTGCCTTCAAGGAGCCGGCCCTAGCCTCAGAGGGTGAGCGCCGCCAGGGCTTTAGGCAAACTGAGTGCCTGACTCATTTCTCATCGGAATTAATATTTTATTTGGCTCCAGTTCTTCTGGGATCCAGCTGCCTGCCAGGGGCTGTGTCAGAGCTCTCCCGCAGGGAGGCGTCCTGAGGACCCTGACCCGGGAAATGCGGGTAACCAACATGGAGAGCAGTGGAATATTGAATGGACATGCAGAACGGACAGAATTGCTCTCAGCACTTATGTTCGCAAAGTGAGCCTAAATGCTGATCCTAAATCAGCAAGCCGTCTGCTCCGGCCCCTCCTCCACCCCCCAGCTAGACACCCCATGAGCCCCCCACCCCACCCCGGGGGTGCTGAACAGCTGAGTGTAGGCAACCTTCAGGCAGGCAGGAAAGAGTCCTGGGTGGGGGGGTCCAGAAATCTGGGTTCTAAACCCAGTTCTGTCACCAAAGAGCAGCTTGACCTTGGGCAGATCCTGAACCCCACCTGACCTGTCCTCAGTGGCCTGGTGCTTCTAAGGTCCCTGCCAGTGTCATGATTCCAACTCCACGAGGAGGGCAGAAAGGTGGTGGGGAATGCTCACAAGGTGACTTCAGTTCCTGAGAGGAACCTTTACCTGCTTATCGGGCCTCAGCTGCCCAGGGCCACTTCGGTGTGATTGGGCTCAGGGTGAACACAGCAAACGCATTGTTTTCCCTGTGGGAAGTTTCAGATAATGAGCCCGGGCTCCACTACAGCCAGGTCAGGACTGGGCTCCACCTCCCGCCTCACCTTATCTTGATCCTGCAGCCAGCCTGGCCTCCTGACCAGCGTACAGACCCAGGGTACAGATGCGACATTTATATGCCGCTTCAGGGACATCTGAGTGGCTCAGTTGGTTGAGGGTCTGCCTTCAGCTCAAGTCATGATCCCAACTTCCTGGGACCAAGTCCCGCATTGGGCTCCCTGCTCAGTGCAGAGCCTGTTCTCCCTCTGCAGAGCCCGCCACTTCTCCCCCTGCTTGTGCACTCCCGTGCTCTCTCTCTCACTCTCCCTCTCCCTTCCTCTCTCTCTGACAAATAAATAAATAAAATCTTTAAAAATAAATAAATAAATGCGGCTTCAAACATATACACCAAGAGATAGCAGCAGCTTGTGCCTGGCCCTGCGTCTCTAGTCACTCATCAGTTTGAGGACCCCCAGGACTTGTCAATCTATAGACTTACCATATACAGTTCCGGGAAATTTGTGCATGTTTTTGCAAACTAACTTCCTTCGTATTATATTCTTTGTTCCTTATCTCCAAAACTTCAATTTGGACACCCTGGATTTATTTTCTAATTGTTTTTTCTCTCTTAAATTCCAAGAATTTGAAGTCATGAAACACATAGCGAAAGGGTATTTCAAATCCTTCTACAGTGTAAAATTAGACCCACTCAAAAGCACATCATCATGAGTCTTCACCATACTAAGAACAAAGAGAAGACTCTAAATGCTTCCAAAGGGGGGGGGGTACATTTAATGGGATGAACCCTACATCAGAATGGCCTCAGACGTGTCATCAGTAACTAGATGGTAACTAGATGGTAGGCGTGCCTTCAGAACTCCGATGGAAAGCGAGCCTCAAGCAACAGTTACATACCCACCCAGCTAAGTCACTAAGCATTAGGGTAAAACAGACATGTTCAAACACTCAAGGTCTCCATTGTTCACCTCTCAAGCATCATTGCTCAGGAAGCTGCTGGACGATATACTTAGTCAAAATGGGCGAACAAAGCAAGAAACGAGAGGAAAAGAGATCCAAGAAATGGGCTGCCACCCCAGAGAGAGGTGGAGGGGTCTCCAGGATGCCCACCCCCCCAGCCCCTGGGGCGCCAGCAGCTTTTAGCCCCTTTACGTGGAAGCAGCCCAGAAGGCCCTGGGAAAGAGTCGGCAGATGCCCAAATTAATAGGATATCTAACATATTTGAGTAAACCGGGAAGATTTTGGTAATAAGATAGTAATGCGAAGAAAATGCAAAACAATCATTAAATCCAGAGTAAACGAAAAGTTATGGAAGAAGGAAAAAATAATTACGGCTCATCTGTGAATAGTAGTTAAGTACTCTGTTGCCATAAACTCTGAAAATTGATCTAATCACAAATAAGCTACAGCTGGGAGTAGAGGACGGCAGAAAAAGTAAAAAGTAAGGCATAAAGGGTGAGTGGGAGCGGAAGTGTAGGGGTGAAAGGTGAAGGAGACCGGAAGTAGAGAGGGGTGGAAGGTGAGGGGTGAAGGAGACCGGAAGTGTGGGGTGAAAGGTGAAGGAGACCGGATGTACAAAGGGGGGTGGAAGGTGAGGGGTGAAGGAGAGCGGAAGTGTAGGGTGTGAGGTGAAAAGTGAAGAGAAGCCGGGTTGTCTTTGTCCGTCCTCAGCCGGAAACACCTAAAGTGGAAAAGCTAAGACCGTAAGTCTGTTCTTTGGCGATGCGGGGGTAAAGAGTGAAAGAATGGGCTGAAAGTTGAGGGCCTCCACTGTGGAGACCAGGCGGGGGGGAGGCGGGAAATGCTCTTGTAACTATGTGCCTTTAAACTGCGGCATTCTGGTAAAGTTACGGAAAGCGAGACCCTGAGATGACCGGATGTGCCGAGTGCGGGGGCCCGGCCCACCCGCCACCCTCAGGAGGCCCCGAGAGAGCGTGGAGCTCGGAACCCCACAGTCACCGGCCCTGTCATCCGCACCCCACAACGCCTGGCGCCACGCGGCCCTGTCGGGAGGTGCGGAGTCAGGGGCAGAGGTGGGCCCCGGGAGGGCAAGGTTGGCCGGGGTTGCCGAAGGACCTTCCGGAGGTCGAGGCAGCCGCGGTGGGCCGGCGCGTTCCGTGTCGTGGGATCGCGCTCGGGTTCGGAGAGCCGGGTTTGCCGGGCGGGCGCTCTGAGCGCCCCGGGAGCGTCCGAGGCTGTCGGTCCCGCGACGGCCGCCAGGGGGCGCCAGAGCCCGCGCCAGCTCGCAGCCTCCCAGCCGGCGCTCCCCCCACCCCCAATCCCCGGACGCCCTGGTCGAACCGCGCGGGAGGGACGGCTCTCCAGGTGTGTGTCTCCGGCCCCCACCTCGGCTCCTCCAGGGGAAATGTTCTCTCTGTGGCAGATTTCAAGATTCAAAAGCAGGCCGGACAGTGTTAGGAAAAGCTCGTCCCGTGTCTCCTGCCCCTCCACCCTGTTTGTTTCTAAAAGCAGATCTCAGCCCATCATTTCATCTGTACAGCTCAGTTGGTAGCTCCATAAAATACGACTCAAATCACAGTCGCTGTGTCGTTACCACAAAGGTTGAGCAGACGGAAGTCCTGGATCAGGAATGACAGGAATGGGGAGGGAGCCGGGATCTCCAGACACCACTGGGGACGGTTTGTTTTGGGGGAGGAAGCGCCCCCCTCCCTGTGCCCACAGTGGGGTCCTGCAGAGATGGGCCCAGGGGACAGTTGGAGGAGCCGGCTGGGGAGTCGTGGTTCTGCTCACACCTCCCCACCCAGGATCCACTGTCTTCTGCCTCCAAACGTTTTCAGTTCAGCTGGACAGTGAGGAGAATGTGACGGATAACTAGTCCCTTCTGGGCTGTTCCGTCTCATCACATAAAGTTCAGTGCTATTCTTAAAGCTTAAATCCTGGGCAAGTTTCTCTACTCAGCTGGTCCAGTGTGGCTGAAGAACTGACCAGCCCATCTTCCTACCACCGGCTCCAGAAGCCGACCCCCCCACACACACTGATTGACTCAAGCCCAGGACCATGCCCACTCTGCTCCTCCTTTGTGTCCTTGTACATCTCCGCGTTGTATGGCCAGTCACTCCAAGGAGACAGCTGGGGGTGACAGTAAACACAGGCAGTTGTCAAGCGTTGCATTTCTTCCCGGTCTCCCCCAGAACACTGCATGGAGCTGTCAGGCAGCGCCGGGGCTCATACCTCAGGCTGATGCCTGGCTTTGCCCGACAAGCTGGCTGACCTTGAGCAGGCCACTTCACCTTTCCTGGGTGCAAGGCGGAGACAGTGGCACCAGGGGTAGCTTTCAAGCTTCAGGGGAAGTCCTAAATGCTGAACTCAATGCCTGGCCTCTCCCGGAACCCCCTCTCTGACTGGCCACTCACTCCGGGCATCTTTCGGCTCACTCCTTCATCCCTCTGCACAAACGTGTGTTGACCACCTGCTGCGTGTTAGGTGCTGGGAAAGCCGAAGTGAGCAAAACTGAGCTGATGCCCATGCTTGCCCAGCTGGGTTTGAGAAGACGCGCGCCAGTGAGGGCCGTGTGAGTTGCCAGCGGGCAGAGAAAGATGTCCCAGCCTTCAGGAGGAGCTCGGCTTTCCCGGGTGAGATGGGCTGGCGGGTGGCCCCGAGGCCAGCTCCCCAGACCCTTTCAAGGCCAGCCAGGGGCACCCATGGGATCTCTCCTAACTCCCCACGCCCCATCTCCGGGGACAGGTTATCCCTGCTTGTTCCCTCCCTCTCTGCCCCGCTCTCCCCCTGGTCTCGTGCTGCTCTCTTCCTCCAGCTCAGGTGGTGGAAAATGGGGTCCTGGTCCTGGGGGCTTGAGGCGGCTCTTTGCAGGCCAGCAAGCTGGGGAGACAGCCTGTCAGAGCTCCCACCCGCTGCCCCGGCCAGTCAGCTGTGGCCAGCTGGGGTACGTTGTACTAGAGGCCACAGGGCCGGACCCCCAGCCCTGAGGATGCAGGGAGAAGGTGAGCGCAGCAGGCCCGGCTCTTCTCGCAACCTCCCAGCCCACCTGGGGGCCCATACAAAACACAGATGTGGAAACCAAGGCACAGGGAGGGTGGATCCGTGTCCTGCGGCTGCTGTAACACAGCACGGCAAACATAGCACAACGGAAATGCTTTCTCCCTGGAGTCTGCCCTGCGGGAGGCAGAGCCATACTCCTCTGGAGGCTGCGGTGGAGAAGCTGTTCCATGTGCCTCTCCCAGCTTCTGGTGGCCGTCCTCGGTGGTTGGCCACATCACTCCAGTCTTTAAGGCTGGCACCTTCAAATCTCTCTGAGCTCTGCCTTCATGGTACCTTCTCCCCTGGGGCACATCAGGCCTCTCTGCCCCTCTCTTACAGGACATCTATGCTTACGTTTAGGGCCGGCCAGATATCCAGGATAGACTCTGGATTGTCAGGATCTCCAATCTAATCACATCAGCAAAGACCCTTTTTCAAATAAAATAACATTTACAGTTTACACTCATTAGGACCTAGTATCTTTGGGAGCCATTATCAGTCCAGCGTGGGGAGATAAGTAACTTGCTCAATGTCATAGATTAGGTGGTAAAGCTGATATCTAAACCCTAGGCCGCCAGACTGAAAACACCCATGCTCTTAACACATTCTTATTCCCTGGTGCTCTGGAAGTTTCGATATAGGCGCCACCATCAAAATGGCATGCTGGTCCTCAGCTCTGGTCACCAGCCGGTCGCATACGTTGAGGGACGCTGAGAAAGCTTCCCTGCCATAAGGCACTTCGTCTCCTGGCCTGTTGCAGCCCAAGTTAGTAATCCTGCTGAGAGCCCAGGGCACCTGGGGGACAATCTGCAGAGCAGCGGAGGCCATTAGCTCATTCACTCACTTATTCCTTCACGCTATAGGGGTGTATCATTATAGATCTGGAGGGCCAGGGTCAGGAAACATCCCGACTGACTCATGGGGACAGGTCTGGGGAAACCACAGTGGAATTTTGGCAGAGAGGAGCGTGAAGACATGGAGGACCCTGTCTTCTCTTCTCTTGTATCTCAAACGCCAGAACCAGGAAGGGGGAGCAATGTAGGATCAAGCTGAATAGTGAATCTATCATTGATCATCCGCATCGGTTAATATCAGCAGAAAAGAATTGCGATCTCTGTCTGTCAAATAAATAAATAAAATCTTAAAAAAAAAGATTTTATTTATTTGACAGAGATCGCAAGCAGGCAGAGTGGGGGGGAAGCAGGCTCCCTGCTGAGGAGAGAGCCCGACTCGGGGCTCGATCCCAGGACCCTGAGACCATGACCCACCCGAGCCCAAGGCAGAGGCTTAACCCACTGAACCACCCAGGCGCCCCAACCTGGGTATTTTTTAAGTGACGTTTGTAAGACAGGTATTTAAGCACTGGGTGTTTGATAAAATTAAGAAAGTATTGTTAGTTTTTTGGGTGTGATGATGGTATTAAGGTTTCATATTTTAAAAACTTATATTTTTTATTTATATGTTATTTATATTTAGATAATAAATTTGTATTTATATTTCTTTTTCTTTTTTTTTCCTTTAAGAAGCAGACTCCCTGGGTGCCTGGGTGGCTCAGTTGGTTGGGCGACTGCCTTTGGCTCAGGTCATGATCCTGGAGTCCTGGGATCGAGTCCTGCATTGGGCTCCCAGCTCCACGGGGAGTCTGCTTCTCCCTCTGACCTTCTTCCCTCTCATGCTTGCTCTCACTGTCTCTCTCTCAAATAAATAAATGGAATCTTAAAAAAAAAAAAAAAAAGTTTTAAAAAAGAAGCGGATTCCCCACTGGGCAAGGAGCCCAATGTTGGACTTGATCCCAGGACCTCGGAACCATGACCTGAGCCGAAGGCAGATGCCCAACCGACTGAGCCACCCAGGCGCCCATGTATTTATATTTCTTATGCGTTAAGTACATATATACATGTCTGTATTTCGTGTTTTGTATTTTTATATTACTCTATTTAAAATATTTTGTATTTTTATCATTTTAATTTTTAAAATTTTAATATTTTATAAAATAGATGTTTAATGTTTACCATAAAAACTTCATATATTTAATTTTAAAAATTTTTATAAAAATAAACTTTTATCTTATAGAGATACACACTGATATATCTACAAGTGAAATAATATGAAGGTCAGGGGTTTGTCTTTAAGTGAATACAAAGAGGGGGCCCCTGGCTGGGTCATTTGATAGAGTGTGCAACTCTGGATCTTGGGTCATGAGTTCGAGCCTCATGTAGGATAGAGTGTTTACTTGCAAGAAAATACAAGGAAGGGGCAGTGGGTAAGAGCTGTGAGTTGAAGCTGAGTGATGGCTACACAGGTTCATTAGAGGAGCCAGTCTACTTGTGTATATGCTTAATTTTTTCTTTTTTTGATACAAAAAAGGTAAAGGTTTTAAAAAAAACAAAAGCATCAGGGGCATTCGAGGGCCGCTTAAAGGAGATGTTTCTTGTTCAGTTCTTTTCTTCAAACATTCCTGCTCCTGCCCCTCCCCACAATGGAGGGCACGGTCTTGCGCCCCCCCCCCCCCACTAGGAGGTGCGTGCCCCGCCCCCTCCAGCAAGGTCTGCAGAGGCCCAGCCAGCTGGGTTTGGGGTAGGGAGAGGATTGCTCTAGACTGGAAAGGTAGGGAGGGCAATAAAGTCCCTCATCACTATCCCACCCCACCCCCCAGCACATTCCATCCTATTCCTTCCCAGCTTCTCCTTCCCAGGCACTTTCCTGGGAGGATTCTTTCTGTCGGAAGAGCAAGGAACACCCTGATAGAGGCAGGTGCATTTCACACCTCTTGTGGCCAGAGAGACCCCAGTGGGGTCCAGCCCCCCTCCACAGGTGCCTTAAAAGGTTAGAAGAGGGAGCTGCTTCCACACACCAGAAGTCTCCTAAAATTTTAGAGCGTCTAGGTTCAGGAGGAAAGGTTGTGATGCGCTTGGAGCTAACAGGGGTCCCTGGCTTGTGGCCACACCCACAAGTCTCCTTGGGCTTCTGGAACAAGAGGGTGAGAAATTAAACAGAAAGCGTCTGTCTGGAAGCTTGAAAGCCCTATTCATTCATTTCAGCAGTCGGTGTGTGGGGAATACACAGCAGGGGGTTCCATGCCTGTTGGACAGAGAGCATGGAGAATGCCCCAGGCTTAGGGTGGAAGGTGCAGAAGGCCTGGGATGGCCTCTGCTGCAGGAGTTGTGACACACCAAACACAGGCCAGCCTGCTCGAAGCCAGAAGCCCATCCTTGGCTGCACCAGGGGGGTAGGCCTATATTCTATCTGGCTGCCAGCAGAAAACTGAAACAAAAAATCCACAGCCTCTTTTGCAAATACAGTGTCCAAAACTCAATAAAAATTTCTGGACACAGGCTCCAAAAAAAAAAAAAAAGAAAGAAAGAAAGAAAGCAAAAGATCGGAACAAACACCTGGCCAAAGATCTACAGATGGCAAATAAGCACATGCAAAGGTGCTCACCCTCAGGAGTCACTAAGAAAAATAAATGTCAATTAAAATGCGGTATCGCTACACACCCACTGAAATGACTACAGCAGAAACACTGACGGTATCGAGTGTTGGCAAAGATGCGGAGCCACCGGAACTCACGCACTGCTGGCAACATAACCACTTCAGAATACAGCCTGGTTATTTATTTATTTTATTATTTTTTAAAGATTTTATTTATTTATTTGACAGATCACAAGTAAGCAGAGAGAGGGTGAAGCAGGCTCCATGCTGAGTGGAGAGCCCGATGTGGGGATCGATCCCAGGACCCTGGGATTGTGACCCAAGCTGAAGGCAGAGGCTTTAATCCACTGAGCCACCCAGGTGCCCCTAGCCTGGTAGTTTATTTAAGAGGGAAATGTGTGGCCCAGCCACTCCTCATTTAGGTATTTACCCAAGAGAAATGAAAACATGTCCACAAAAAGACTTACATGAGAATGTTCATAGCAGTTTTTGTTTTTGTTTTCTTATAGCCCCAAAGTGGAATATCTCAAATGTCCATCAACAAGTATCTCCTGGGATACTGCTGGGCAGTACAAAGGAACAAGCTATTGGTAACAACAACTATACCCAGATGAATCTGGGAATAACTACGCTGAGTGAAAGAAGCTGGATCAGAGGAGAGTGCATAGCATAGGATTTAATTTATGTAAAATTCTAGAAAATGAAAACTGATCTAAAGTGATCTGTAGTGATAGTGGTTGCTGGGGATGGGGGAAGGAATAGAGGGATGTATTACCAAGGGACACAAGGGAACTTTGGGGAGTGTATTCAAGTCCTCCAGAAAAACAACAAATATATAGTGATATGTGTGTATATTCATGATATATGTATTATGTGAACATATATTCATATATTTTATATGTTTACTGTAAGAGGTCCTTACTTACTATAGTAAGTCTGACTCAGGAATAGTCCTGAAAGACGGTGGTGAAGGGAAAGCCTCTCAGTAGATACATTTTGGCCAATCTGATTGTGTGCTTTGGAGGTCTACACTTCCTAATGAGTTACAGGTAATAGATTCACTGGCTAGTCAGAAAACCTGGATGTTCAAGACCAGAAGGCTTGTGACCAGGAAAGTCTGGGAAAGAGGTACATGGATGGAAGCCCCAGGATGAACCTCATGTGAAGATACCAAGGCATCATGGATGTTCTCATCTGGAGCGCCCACTGCAGAGCCCCCAAGCAGAGGTGCTTGATAATCAAGCCATTGAAATGGTCACTCTGTACTGTGAATGTCACTCAGCCCATTTCCTCTGTCTCCCCAGTGCATCCTCAGTAAGTACCCTTCACTAGGGCTGACAGAGATATCATCTCCATTGAGTTCCCAGATGGCTAACTACTAGCAAAGACCACCACCAAATCTCCTATATTGGCACCTTCCACTTGGGGGTCAGGCCCACAACTTGTATTACTCCTTCACAGAGAGAACCACCAGTCTGTTCCAGATACAGACTTGCTTTCTCCACTTGGCAATACTTCTGCCAGCACCACCCCTTGAAGGTTTTCAGAAAGCCCTATTCATTGTCATGGTAACCCACACAACATCTCCAACCAGGGAGCACATTATATAGCAGAAGGTCTGGGGCGCTGAGTTCATGCCCGTGGAATTCACTGGTCTGTGCATAGTTATTGAGATACTTGGGCAACTATTCGAATGGACCGGGGAGTAGCCTGCTGAGGGCTCAGTTATGGCACCAACCGGAGCGACCTTCTTCAGGAGATAACCACATCTGTATGGTGCTTTTTCCCCCGTAGCCAGATTACACAGGTTCTCTTCTTTGACAGGGTATCCCTAGAGACACAAATCGGTCTGGAGTGTAGCCTGGGGTGGAAGTGTTCGAGATTTGAAGAAAGAGAAAATGTGACATGATCACTTAGGTTTGTGGACGTGTACAAGGACCAGGGTGGAGTGGGAAGTAATCTCTCACGATTTCACCAAACAAGCCTCTTACAGAACATGTTTCCCCCATAACGTTGGACTCTGTAGGTTTGGAGGTCCTAGTGCACATGAAGGAACATTCCCTGGAGGACACAATCTTGAACCCATTAAACTGGAAGCTCGGGTTTATGACTGGCCACTTTTGGGCTTCTCATGCTGCTGACCCAGCAAGCATTGAGTGGGGTTCACTGTACTGGTCGGGTAGGACAAAATGGGGGCAAGGAAGCCCGCATCTGAGCCAGAGGATTTTCCACAAAGTCTAACCTGTAATCAGTACCTGATCAGACTTGCTATCTACTCTGGGTAGGGGCCACACAATTTTTTCATCTAAATAAAGGACAAAGGCTCTCTGATTAATCCCTCCCTTGCCTACCTTTGACCGCTACAGACTGCATCATCCCGGCTTTCTCATCTTCTGGCTTCCAGTTGGATTTGACCAAATGGCACCCGAGCAGGAGATTGTAGGTTTGGAGGAAATGTAGGCGAGGGGATTTATCACAATTCTGACTGGTTGCTTGCCCCTGCTGCTCCTGCTGGGCTGACTCTTCCACATGGTTATGATAGCACCATTCCTCTGTTTGTTGCCTTGGTCTCCCTTTGGTGCTAGTGTCTGGGTGTCTTCTTATTTTCCCTTAGCTGTCCCCATGTCTCATAAAGAGGCCCTTCACTGGGGAGCCTGGGTGGCTCAGTGGGTTAAAGCCTCTGCCTTCAGCTCAGGTCATGATCCCAGGGTGCTGGGATTGAGCCCCGCATCGGGCTCTCTGCTCAGCAGGGAGCCTGCTTCCTCCTCTCTAGATCTCTGCCTGCCTCTCTGCCTACTTGTGATCTCTGTCTGTCAAATAAATAAAATGTTTTTTTTTTTTTTTTAAAAAGGCCCTTCATTAACTTTCTTCAATTAAACCTTCTTTCTGTGCAATATACTTCCTGCTGGTGGCCTCACTGATCCTGGGACCTTTAGTTAATTCACCTTCACTGAAACATAAAGTTCATGGTGAGAGGAAATGGTAAGAAAGGAAGTTGTACAGGAAGGGTGATCAATTATGACAAGCATTGTATACTGGGGTAATGTAAGCTTCAGGTGGCACTGAGCAAATGAACCTCTTTGTGCCTCTGTTTCATCACCTATAGAATAAGGATAATGACAGGACACATCTTTTGGATGACTGTAAAACATTTAAAACAGTGACACAGAAAGTGATTAACATAGTTAAGGACAGTGAGTCACTGCAAGGTTTTAAGCAAGCAAGTAACCAGGTCAGATTTGGTGATTCAAAAAGCTATTCTGGAGGAAATGTGGAGAAGACAGAGCCTTTGTCAGTCACCAAGCCGAATGGAGTAAGACTAGAGGCAGGAATACCAGTAAGACTACTGTAATAGTCTTAGCAAAATAAAGAAATGTATTTGTGTGTGTGTTTGTGTGTGTGTGTATATATATATACACACACATATAGGTATATATATAAATGAACACATACACACACACGGGCCTGGGTGGCTCAGTTGGTTGGGCTTCCAACTCTTGGTTTTGGCTCCGGTCATGATCTCTAGGATCATGGGATTGGGCCCTACGTTGGGCTCCACACTCAGTGGGGAGTCTCCTTGTCCCTCTCCCTTTGCCCCTCCCTCCCCTCTCAATTAGAGCTTTTATAAAAATAATATATACATACAGAATTTTAAAAAAATAAATGTGTACATACATAATAAAACTAGGATGTACCATCCAAACAAATTAAGGAGGAAAAATTACATAAGATGCAAGAAATAGGACTTGCCGCACAGTACTATGGACCTTTAGGTAATTCAGGTTTGCTGAAGCATAATGTGCAAGGTGAGGGTCATGGTAGAGATGTTCCCACTCCAGCTGCGCACCTACACTGACTGAAGTCAAGAGAGAATCCTCCTACCACCACTCCCATCTTAATTCCTGATGACTTGAATATCCATATACAGGATACTTCCAAGTATGCTGACCTCAGTTGCTTCAACTCCTCTCCTAAAATGACTCTGTCCTCCACCCCACCCCACCCCCAGACCATTTTCATGGTCTCACCCCTAGACCTTATTACCTTCCCATGCCTGAGTCACCATATCTTCTCCTTGTCCCCCCAGGATCTCCTCCTTCATCCTCAAGATTAGCTGATGAGCATGCCCCTCATTTCACTGAGGAAATAGCAGCAGTCAGCAGGGAGCTCCCATAAGTTCCTTCAACTGCCCGTCCCATCTACCAGCCTCTGTCTGCATGCTTTTCTCTGCGGTTCTCTGCCAGCTCACCCCAGAGACCCCAACGTAATCTGCTGGTTGCAGCCTAGGCATAAGGGTCTTGAAATGTTTCCTGGATGATGTTTACATACATCCAACATAGAGAGCTGCTACTGTGGATGAGTAGCCCGTGCTTTCCCCCTTTACCTAGTCCAGGAGAGTGTTCCCGAAGTACTTTCCCTCCCAGCATCATTGATTTTTTTCCCCTCTCCTGGCTACAAACATGCTGTTAACTTCCCCAATTTAAGGAAAACTTTTCAACCCCATTTCTTCCTCCAACTACTGCCCCACTTTTCTCTCTCTGTTACAGCAAAAATTCTCTAAAGGGTTGTCCGTACCTGTGTCTGTAATTCCTTTTCTCCCATTTGCTTTCCAGATTTTGCCCCACAGACCTGCCAAAGCTGTTGTCCTCAAGTTCACCAATGGCTTCTTCATTGCTATTGTCGATGGCCAATGACCAGTCTTCAACTTTAGTGGCCATCAGCAATATTTAACACAACTCACTCTTCTCTCCCCTAGAATCCTTTCTTGACTTGGCTTCCAGGATACCACATTCTTCCTGTCTTCCTCCTAATTTGAGATGGATACATCTCAGCATCTTTTCCTGGCTTCTCATTATACCCAAGCTCTTAACACTGAACCCACCCAAGGCTCAGGATTTGGATTTCCTCATCCTCTTAGGGCACTTGTCTCACGGCATTAATGCTTCCTAAATGGTGACTCCTAAATGTCTATTTCCAGCCTAAACTCCAGAATCCTACATCCAAATGCTACCTTGACATCTCTCTTGAATGCGTAATCGGTCATGTCCAAAATGGGGTTCCCGATCTTTTCCTCCAACACTCCTCCCAGCCTTTCCCAGCCTTCCAGCCAGGCTCAGGCCCGATCCTTGTACCCATCATGACTCCTTTCTTCCTTCCTACCCATGATCATTCTGAGAACAAATGCCCTTGACTCTGCTTTCAAAATATACTCAGAATGCAACCATTCCTCACCATCTTGATTACTACTTTTTGTTCAAACCTGCCATGGCCCATCACCTGAATGACTCAGATAGCCTCTTAGCTGGTCCCCCTGCTTTTGGTTCTCCCCATACAGCGGTTGCTCAGCATGGCAGTCATATTGGTCCATCGTGTCCGTCTTTGCTCAGATCCTCCAGTGGTTTCCCATCTCATTCAGAGTAAGACACAAAGTCCCCCAAATAGCCTCCAAGGCCCTTTATGCCCCCCACCCCCCGCCCATACTCACAGATGCCATCACCTCTGTGACCTCGGAGCCTCCCGCTACAGCGCAGCTCCTCTAACTCACCAGGCCCATAAATCCAGGGACTAAGCACCTTGGTGGCCTCCCTGCTCCCCACGGCAAACTTCTCATCTCGCTTCTCAGCTGCTGGTTTTTTTTTTTTTTTTTAAGATTTTATTTCTTTATTTTCTTATTTTTTAAATATTTTATTTATTTGACAGCACAAGAGAGGAAATACAAACAGGGGAAATGGGAGAGGGAGAAGCAGGCTTCCCACTGGGCAGGGAGCCCCATGAGGGGCTCAATCTGGGACTCCAGGATCATGACCTGAGACGAAGGCAGCACTTAACCGACTGAGCCACCCAAGGCGCCCCAAGCTGTTGGTTGCTTCTTTCAATGAAAAAAAAAATTTTTTTTAAGTAAGCTCTGTGCCCGGCATGAGCCACGAACTCACCACCCCAAGATCAAGAGTCTCATGCTCTTCCAACTAGGCCAGTCAGAAACCCCTAAACATTTTATTTTGGGATAATTCTGCATTCACATGAAGTGGTAAGCCATTATACAGAGAGGCCCTGTGTATCCCTCATCCAGGTTTCCCCAGTGGTAACATTTCGCAAAACTATAGTACAATATCGCAACTAGGACATCGCTGTAGGGGTGTGTTAGGTACCTGCAGGTACTATGACAATCATCACCAACTGGGTGGCTTACAACAATAGTAATTTATTCTCCCACATTTCTGGAGGCCAGAATTTCTAAATCCAGGCATAGGCAGAGCCCTACTCTCTTCAGAGGCTCTAGGGGAGAATTCGTTCCTTGCTTTTTCCAGCTTGTGGTGTCTGGTGGGCGCCATCTTCTCTGCTCCGCCTTCACATCACCTTCCGTGTGTGCGTGTGCAACGTCTGGCCTCTCTCCTACAAGGCCACTTGGGATGGCATTTAGAGCCCACAGGGATAATCCGGGATAATCTCCTCATCTCAAGATCCTTAATCTAATTGCCTCCGCAAAGACGTTTTTTCCAAATAAGTTAACACTTACAGGTTCCGAGCATTAGGATGCAGACATATCCTTGGGAACCACCAAGGTGTGGCACATTTGCGTCATCTTGGAACTCCTCAGATTGCCTTTTCGCTGCTGAATTTTCTGGAAGGCTTTTTCTGCATCAGTTGATGTGATTATGTGATTTTTCTTCTGTAAGAGCTTCTTGATATGGTAGATTACATTGATCGAATATCGGACCAGCCTTGAGGGCTGGGATGAACATACCACGTATTTTTCTTACCTGTTGCTTGTTCTTCCCATTTGAAGGTAAGTTCCAAACCTTTGTTTCATGGTGTTCTTTGCTGTATCCCAGTACCTAAAATGAGGGCGGGCAGTAAGCGCTCAGTACCTATCTGATGAGGGGATTACAGAACAGTAGAGAGGGGAGGGGAATTCCCAAGATTATATTGAAAGGAAATTCCAGGATAACAGCTGTGGGCAACCGGTCCAGACTGAAATAGGTCAGAGGGCTCCAGGAGAGCCTATAGAATCTGAATGCCTTGAGGGGACTTAGATAGTCCATCAACAGAGACTTGGGGTTGATTTTATAAGTATGTAGAAAACTAAGGAAACGATTTTTCAAAAAGAGATAATTGTTACTGTTACAATGCCATATTCTCTTTTATATATTTTTAAAAGATTTTGTTTATTTATTTGACGGAGACAAAGCGAGAGAAGGATCACAAGTACAGGGAGCAGCAGAGGGAGAGGGAAAAGCAGGCATCCCACTGAGCAGGGAGCCCGATGCCGATGCCGGGCTGGATCCCAGGACCCTGGGATCATGACCTGAGCTGAAGGCAGAGCAGACGCTTAACGACTGAGCCACCCAGGTGCCCCATTGTCATATTATTCTAAAAAGAAACGAGCTATCAAGCCACAAGAAGAATATGAATGGAGGAAACTTACATGCATATTACTTCCGGAAAGAAGCCACTCTGAAGGGGTACATACTGTATGCTTCCAACTATGTGGGAGTCTAGAAAAGACAAAACTGTGGAGATCAGGGGTTGTGGGGAGGGAGGGAGGAATAGACAGAGCATAGAAGTTTGTTAGGGCAGTGAAATTATTCTGTATGATACCATGGTAGTGGATTCATCATTATACATTTGTCCAAATCTGTAGAATGAACAAGGAAAGTGAACTCCAATGTCAACTGTGAACTTTGGGTGATAACAATGTGTCAGTGTGGGTTCCCTGATTGGAACAAATGTCCCGTTCTGGTGGTGTGCCATTTCTGTAGTGGGAGGGTGGGGGAAGGGTGAGGGGAGGGGCAGGGGTATATGGGAATTCTCTGTACTCTCCACTCAGTTTTACTATGAAACTAATATTGCTCTAAAAAATCATTTATTTTAAAAAGGCTAATCGTAAACTTCAGGGAAAACAAAAGTTGTCCGAGAAAGAAAAGCACTCCCAGTTCAGGACCTGGCTCAGCCAGGACCAGACCGAGGTCTTATGGGGCCCAAAGCTTAAACAGGATATCTTGAGGTGGGCAGGGCGGGAGGACTCTTGAAGAGAAGAAAAACACTAAATCAGAAATAAATCTGACTAAATCTCAGAGCAGTTTCTGGAATCTTTGCACTTTCTCTGTTCTCATGGGAGGAGGGTATGGAGGGATCTAGTTAATGATCACTTCCCATTGTTACCAATTTCTTTTTTCTTGAGATGAGAGCCTTTAAGATCAACTCTCTTGGGACGCCTGGGTGGCTCAGTTGGTTGAGCAGCTGCCTTCGGCTCGGGTCATGATCCCGGCGTCCTGGGGTCGAGTCCCACATCGGGCTCCTTGCTCATCAGGGAGCCTGCTTCTCCCTCTGCCTCTGCCTGCCATTCTGTCTGCCTGTGCTTGCTCTCTCTCCCTCTCTCTCTGACAAATAAATAAATAAAATCTTTAAAAAAAAAAAAAGATCAACTCTCTTAACAACTTGCAAATATGAGATACAGTATTATTAACTGTAGTCAATGTCTTAAACAGGATAACCCCTATTTTTATGTGCTTTAATTATAGTGAAAGACACACCACCTAAAATGTACCATCTTAGCCATGTGTAAGTGTGAGGTTCAGTGGCATTAAATACATTCACACTGTTGTGCAACCGTGTCCACCACCCGTCTCCAGGACTCTCTTCTTGCCAGACAGAAACTCTGTCCCCATGAAGCACTAATCCCCTCACGCCCCAGCTCCATTCCACTTTCTGTCCCCTCCAGCATTGGGACTGGCCTCTGTGATTGTACTCCAGCCCTTCTCCCTGGCATGGTAGAGTTGCTTCCATGCGTTAATCCCCCATCCAGTCAAGAGGTGTCTCGTTCATCCCTGCCCACAGAGCCTAGTCCAGTGCTGGACATACCATAAGACAAGCTGGGGGCAGAAATGCAAAACAAGTAAGAGAAGGGTGGCTTGCCCGGGAGGCTCAGATGGTTAAGCATCTGCCTTTGGCTCAGGCCATGATCTTGGGGTCCTGGGATTGAGCCCTGTGGGCTCCATGCTCAGCGGGGAGTCTGCTTCTCCATCTCCTCCTGCCTCTCCCCTGCTTGTGCACATGCGCCATCTCTCTCTCTCAAACGAATGAATAAAATCTTAAAAGAAAAAAAAATGAACTGATGAAGAGTCCCATACGGGTTCATGATCAAAGACACATAGATGTGTGGCCTGATCTTACATAGTGGGTGCTCAGTGTAATTTGAAAGTATAAATGATGATATGGGTGATTTCTATAAACTTTTACTTCTAAATTAAAAAGGTAAAAAGGAACACAGAGTGGAAACCAAGCCTCACTCTACCCATCCCACACTCCAGATACTCACCAGAGGCCCTCTCCTTTCGTACCCTTCTAGAGGACTGTGTGTTCATATACATACAAACACACACACGCGCGCGCGCCCGCACACACAGTTCCGCGGGTCTCGCTTTTTCCCACTTCCCTTATCTTCGAGATCCTGCTCTGTCAGTACGTAGAGAGCTTCCGCATTGTTTGATAGCATTCACTGAAGGATGTATTTATCTTGTCACCTGTTTATCCTGTCTCTTATCACCTGTTTACACCTGTCACACAATTTATTTAATCTGTCACCGATTGGCAAACATTTAGGTATTTCCAAGTTCTTCCTCTACGAGCAGTGCTGCAGGGAACAGCGGCTGGTCTCACGAATGGCTGAATTTTGCCTCTCGTTTCCGGCCCTGTCCCACCCCACCTCTGGCTCAGCCTCACCCCTGGCTTCCTAGGCCTCCACTGCCAGCCCTCCTGTGGCCAGAGCTGCCTCCAAACATTTACTAGGCCTTCCTCTGCACCGGGCTTGTGCTAGCCCGACAACCCCCAGTCCCACCCTCCTGGAGCTCCCAGTCCAGAAGGAAAGACGGACAAGATATCAGTGACCTACAAACAAGGTATTAGTACTGAGATAGAAACATGCAGCCCCACCTACCTGGGAAGTCGTAAAGAACAGCCAGTGGCTTAACCTTTGATAACTTTGTCACTGATGGACAGACCGTGAGTAGGAGGAAAAAGGGGGGGGCGCAGGGTGTGGGCACAGGGTAAGGAGAGGCAGGACTGCCCAGCTGGCGGCCTGCACTGTCCCGTCTGGCCAGGCCTAGGCCAGCACTCAGCCTGCCCACTTGAGGCTGCCTCTCCTTGTGTCCTGCCCGCCTGTTCTCCCTCTGGGGGCCTCCTCTGATGACCAGCCCCCCAACACACACACCCCCGTGTAGGAACCCAGTCACGTTGCCTCACTTTCCGAACGAACTGCTTGTCCCATAGAAGGGCTTGTTGCATGAGGTTAATGACTGTGGTGGAGGGGAGAGGGCAGAAGGGGCGGGGTGGGGGGAGAGACAGGAGGGTGTGTACCACCCCTGAACAGACTCCTCTGCCCACAGGAGTGAAGGTTCCAGCACTAACCTCAACACCAAGGTCTAGGTCATTGGAGATCTTTCAAGCCCCTTCAGACCCCATTATCCACATCACTTTCCATGTTCCCTGTCCCCCAGGTCACTGAGCAAATCCTTCCCCGCCTCAAAATGTCCACTGCACCTGTCCTTTCCCTGCACCTCCAAGAGTCCCTTGTTAGGAGATAAACGTTCCTAGGAAAGACAGCATGGAACTGTTAGCAGGGACCCCGGGGTCCCTTCACTAGAAAGAACACAGGAATACATTTGATCTAGCGCATTACGTAAGCAAATTTGGGTAGAAAGGCCACAGTGGGTCTGCTGAGTAGCCAAAGCTCTGCTGTCCTCTGGGGAAGGGTCCTGAAAATAGGACGACAGGTGCTGAAAGGGGCTGGGAGGCGAGAATGTCTTCCCTGGCTGCGCGGGAGTGTGTTTCTGTCCGGTTTAATGGCAACCTGTTTTAAAGGGGGTGTAAGCAACATTACCCATGGAGAAACGAATGGATGAACGAAATGTGGTTGACACCCATCCATAGGTTGTACCCATCCACGCAATGGAAGCTCCTTCTGCCTGAAGAGGAAGGCAGTGCTGACACCGGGGACGGCGTGCACGAACCTAGAGGACATGCTGTCCGGTGAGATAAACCAGTCACAAAAGGGCAAATGCATATGAATATATTCATATGAGGTACCAAGAGTAATCAAATTCATAGAAACAGAAAGTAGAACGACAGTGCCCAAGATCTGGGGGGAGAGAAGAATTGTTTAATGGGCAGAGTTTTAGGTTTCCAAGGTGAGAGAGTTCTGGCGATGGTTTGCACAGCAAGGTAAATACACTTCACAGCGTTGACCCGTATATTGAAAAGTGGCGAAGATGGTGAATTTTGTGTTCTGTGTAGTTTAACACAATTAGAAAAAAAATTAAGTAAAACATAATGACCAGGAAAAAAAAACAGCGGAGGTGGAAAAACCTCCAAGTCAGCTCATGTCAGGCGCAGTAGAGGCCCAGACAGCGCCTGAGCCCAGGAACCCCAAATGCCCAGAGCGCAAGGGAGTGGCCCAGATGGGGCTGGGCTAGGCATCCAGGGCAGAGGAGGAATCTGAGGGGGCAGGACCCCACTGACCCGGGTCTCTATCACAGCTCCACCTCAGGGCTGCCAGGACTCTGTCCCAAAGTCCTCACCTGCTGGCTCCTCCCTGCGGGAGCTCCCACTAGCTCTGGACCTTGCCTAAGGCTCTCTGAGGCTCATCTTTTTCAGCAGGTAAGAGCTGACCCCCTACCAAATGCCAGGCACTGTGCTAGCTGCTACTGGTGCTTTGACAGTGACTCCTGGGATACCCCATGGAGTGACCAGGGTTGGCTCCTGTGACTGGATGTGGGGCAAGGGCTAGTGCGTAAAGGTAGGAGGAGGGGTCATCAGTTAGTGCCTGGTTCTGAACCTGGAGTGGAACCGTCACCCCCTCCCCCGCCCCCGTGTATGTGCAAATGTGCATGTGGTCTCGAGAGCAGGTACTGTCTGCTGTCACTTAGGATGCTCCGACGGTCTGTGTGGATCGGTGGGCGCCTAGGGGCCCCTACAGACCTGAGGATCATATGTGCACGGGCCGAGGATCACAATGGACTTGGCCAGGGCGGGTGGCAATGCTCCCAACGTGGTGATCGCACATTCGGATGGATGGGCGACGCTGCCTGCTCTGATCCCTAACTCATTATTAAGCTCCTCGCTCTTTGCAGACGCTCCCTGCGCCTCCCCCGCTCCGGGCTGCAGCGGCGCAGGCGCCGGGCCGAGCCGAGCGCCGAGCGGGGAGCGGGCGGCTGTGCTCCGGGGCCGGGGTCCCGGGGGAGCAGGTGAGCGACCCGCGCTGCGCGGCCCCCAGGCCCTTTCGGAGACGCCGCCCGGCCGCGCTGCGCCGGCGCCCCCGCCTTCCCTGCCTGGCAGTACCCGTCCTGCCTCTGTTGGCATCATCCCTCCTTCCCCTGCCTGGCATCCCTCCTCCCCCCTGCCTGGTATCTCCTCTGCTCCCGCCTGCCTGGCATCCCTTCTCCTCCCTGCCTGGCATCCTCCTCCCCCCTGTCTGGCATCTCCCCCCGTCTGACATCCCCCTCCGCCCCCCCTGGCCTCTCCCGGCTCTCCTCCCTGCCTGGCTTCTCTCTGGTCTCCCCACTGCCTGGCATCCCTCCTTCCCCCTGCCTGGCATCTTCCTTCTCACCCCTTCCTGGCACCTTCCTCTTACCTGGCACTTCCCATTACCTGGCACCCCCCCCCCCGCCCCCACCGGCGCCTGGCATCTCCATCCCCTCCTCCTCTCCTGATCTCTCCCCCTCTCCTCACTCTCTTCCTCCCCCTGCCTGGCACCTCCCCCACCCTCAGCCTGGTTCTCGCTTCCCCCTACCCCCTTTCTTCACCCCTTCCATGACTGCCAAACTCCCATCTTACCTCCTCTCTGATACCTCCCCCTTCTCCTCTCTGCCTGGCCTCTTTCCTTCCTTCCCCTACCTGGAACCTTCCCGTCCTCCCTCCACCTGCATTTCCCCTCCTTCCTTCTGCCTGGCACTCCTCCGCCTGGTACCTTCCTCTCCTCCCTCATGTCTGGCACCTTCCCTCCTCCCCGATCGCCTCCACCTACTCCTCCCCCTCGCCTGCCACCCCTCCCTGCCTAGCATGTTCCCATCCTGCTCCTGCCTGGCATCCTCTCCCTCCTACCCATTCCCCTGCCTGGCACTTCCCCTCCTTCCCTCTGCCTGGCACCTCCCCTCCTCTGCCCTGCCTAGCACCTCCCCTCCTTCCCTCTGCCTGGCACCTTCCCTCCTCTCCCCTGCCTGGACACCTCTCTCCCATTCAGGTTGTCCCTCTGTCCTCAGCCTTCCTGTAGGGCACCCCACCCCCCACCCCGTGGGCTGGTAACCTCTCTCCATTAGCGTCTTCCTCCTCTCATTGCTGGCCCCGCCCCCTCACACTTATCTGAGTAGCCTCCTGGCCAACACCGCCTACGCCTACGTGTGACCCTGAACCACTCTCAGCCGCCCCCCACCCCATACCTGTAGCAACGCCTTTACCTCATCCCCCACGCTCTACCTGCTCAAGGACTTGAGTTCACAATTGGGTCCTGAGGCCAGCCTGTGGCCTTGTGGCTGCTGCAGGAGGGCTGAAACTGCAGGGAGGGGCAGTGAGGGGTGGGGGTGGGGGGGCTGAACATGGTGGGTGGATTGAGAACAGGCCTACTCCAGGTGGCTGCCACCTCGGGATTCCCTCGGATGTCCCTTCTGGGCTCCATGAGCCATCCAGGTCCCGTCTGGGCCTGACGGTCATGCCCAGTGCGTCCGAGGCCCAGCTCCTCCCTTCCTCCCCGTATCGCCAAGTCCCCAAACCTTGTCTCCCCTTCCAGGCCTGGGTCTTGCCTGGGTTCTCTGCTCTGTCCTTCCAGCTCAGTCCCTCAAGACCTGGTCTGTGCTGACTGCTTCCTGCTCTCACACTGCTCCCGCCCCTACCTCCCCAGGAGCCCTCTCTGGCCCTTGCCTGTCCCCTCCATCCTGGTCCCTTTCCACACATCTCCTGTTTTCTTTCTCAGACCTCCTTGTCACGGAGTTTGGTCCACCCGGCCGACCCCCTCAGGCTTCCTCCCCAGTCCTCAGAAGTCCATTTGGACTCTGCCTTCGCGCCTCAGGGTCTGGCCCTCCCCTCCCACTGCCCTCTCCTTTCAGATTCTCCTCACAATGGCCCTTGGTGCTGCAGGCGCAGTGGGCTCTGGGCCCAGGCACCGAGGGGGCACTGGATGACTCCCCCGCTGCAGGACCCCGCCACCTATGACTCCAGGCCTTCAGCACCCACCCGCCGTGGTACAGGTAGGCGCTGCCCCCCCCAAATCCAGGAGCAGGAGCCCTGGGACCCCACTGAGAGGTGCTGGCTCTTGGCCTCTGGTCATACCCAAAGGCCCCCTCTGGGCATTTCTGCCCTGCCCAAGGCAGACCTGTGACACTGCTTCCTATCTCCTCCCACCACTGGGGCCACCCCCCCAGACCCTGCTGACATCTTCCACCCTTGCACGGCCTCTCCTGAGGGCCCGTCTCCTCCTGGCTCCCTGGGTCCTGCCTATCAAAGCTGTTCTGAGCCAGGAACCCGGTGGGCCTGATACCAGTTTTTGGGTCAGGTGAAAAGGGCCTGGGGCTCTGGGTTATTTCATTTCCTCCCATTCGCAGACACACAGACACACACCTCCCCCATCCTCACCTGCGTGTGTCCACACATGCTCGCTGCTGGCTGGGGGGACCCCGCTGATGCCCAGCACAACTTGGGCTCCCGAAACCTAACCCCAGACCTGCTTTGGCAAACTTCTAAAATCCTTCCAGAACCCAGACAGGGGTTTGTTCTCCGCGGGAAGGGGAGATGGCCGCAGCCGGTCACGTGGCCTCTGGTGGGGTCAGCCTGGGGCTGCCCCCAGGCAGGCCTCCGACTCAGAGGCGCTCCAGGCCCATCACATGCGAGCTGGATGTTCCTGGGCCTCCTCTTGGCAGAGTACAAGGAGTGTGGCCAGGCTAGTACCACATTGGTGCCCCTGGTCCAGAAGGAAGCACCGAGGACCTGGGTGGAAAGGCTGCCTGCTTCAGAGTCCTGTTCGGCTGTGGGGAAGGGCAGGAGCCGGGTCTGAGGCCTGCCCAGCCCCATGTGTCATCCTGGCTACATCACTAGTGGGAGTCTCCTGTGACAGGCTGGGTGCTGGGGGGACTTAGTCCCTGCCCTCAGGACCTGAAGCCTGTGGGGAGCGCCCCAGTGGACCATTCAGGCCCCAGGGCTCTGAGGAGGGGCAAGGCCCCGAAAGGGGCAGCCTGCAGTGGGCTTTCAGGGGGCAGGGGCTGGGTGAAATGACGGTGGCTCTCCCAGCTTCTGCTTCCTCAGAAAGAGCAGAGGAATTCTCTTCTGCCTGGGCAGCTGGGGGAGCCCGGGGCTGTCACCTGATGCTGGCCACTGGGGGAACAGAGTCAAGGCCGCGAACAAAGGTCCTGCCTCTTCCCCACAACCTGAGCACTGTCTCAGGTTAAGCATGGACAGGCTCCTCAGCTTGCAGGGGTCGGTTTTTTAACGCAGAGTCCTAAACAAAAGGTGCAAGCCGGTGTACTTTCTGGGCAACTCGGAAGTTCTCAAAAGGCCTCTGGTGTCTCAGTGTGGAGACTTGCTGAGCAGTGGGGTTCCCCAGGGGGTACCCTAGAGCCGGGGTTCCCCCGCATGGCGAGTCCTTGTGAGTTGCCGCTGATTTGGGGTGCATTGAGCTGAGCCCTAAGCCGGCTCCCCAGCAGCAGGAGGTCAGTGGCCAGGTTTGATCCAGATCATGCCTGAAGGAGGTGATCACCCCAAAGGATGGGCCGCAGGGGTGGGGAGCCTTGGCGGGGTGGTGGGGGTTGGAGGCTCTGAGTGCTTTGGGTACATCCTGATGACACCTGGTCACAAGGTGAATGGAGGGTCGGTCCTGACACCCCCGGGGGCCTCCCCATGTGAGGGGGTAAGGAGGAAGGTGCTGGAGGAAGCTCCTGGCATTTTGTTCTGGAGCCTCATTAACATGAAATTGGGCTTCATTCAGTGTGTGCAGTCCCCGGGAATGGAGCCGGCTTTGACGCTTGACGGCTGGGGCACGTGCTGTCATTTGGATGCTGACAGGCCCCGTGCTCGCGTCTAGACAGCGCGGTGGGCGCGGGCCCAGGCGTGCAGCAGCTGGAGGCTGTCTTTGCCCGGGCGCTGCCAGTGTGATTGCGAGTGAGAGCTCGTTATTAGGGAGCGTTAAGTGGTGGAGGTAATGAGCTGAAGGTGTCACCAGGAGGGGGGGTCCCGGGAGGCGGTGTCAGGAGGTGTCACGAGAGAAGGCTGAGTTGCAGACGCAGGGGAAGAGTGAAGGGCCCGCAGGTTCCGCTGGATTCTGAGCCCTCGCGGGTGACCGCGCCAGAGGTGGCCGCCCGCTGCTGGTGGGCATGCGGCTGAGCGACTCTGGGGGAAGCCGGGGCTGTGGGCATGGTGTCCCGGTTGGCGAGGGCTGCGCAGAGCATTGGTCACTTGCAAAGACCCTGCGGGAGACTAGTTGCTCACTTCAGCCTGGCCCACCTCCTGACCGGCTTCCCAGGCCATGAAACCAATTTCTTGGTTACCTAAACTTCCAGGAAATCTGAGCATGTGTCTTAGGAGCATGTGTCCCGCTCATGCCTTTCCTGGAATTTACAAACTTGGATCATCTCCCATGTCAGCCTTCTTTCCAGACCAAAGAACATTCTGGGGCCTGGAGCAAGGAGCAGCGTACTGTGGGGAGGGGAGGAGTCAGAGACAAGAAGATGCAGGAAAACATGCCTGGGCTCCAGCTCTCTCCAGAAAGGGTCAGAGGCACTTGCAGAGACACCTGTAGTGAGGAAGTCAGGGCACTGGGAATACAGGGGACGGAATATATGTGGGAGCCGAGAATCACATTAGTGCACAAAACACAAGCCTGAGGTCCCAAGACCCCTTCTGCAGTGAGAAAAACGGGGCGCACATGTCATTCACACTGCCCAGGACGCCAGACCGTTTGCTGAGAGACACTGTGATTCCGGGCCCTGTGACCCCGAGAAGTGTCTCCTGTGTGATGACGTGAGGGGGACACTGGGCGGCAGAACTAAGCGCGGGTTTCCTAGGCCAAGGGAAAGATCCACGCAATAGTGTGCAGCCACGGCAGTGTTGCTGATCATGGTCAATGCCAAGATGTAAGTTAGAAGGACTCGAGGAAGACACGGCCTGCCTCAGGAAGAGCCCGACAAGCTAGTATTACGATAGTTTTGAGAACTATCAGGCAGCAGGAAGGTCTGTTTAAAATTGGGGACGAAGTAGAGTCACATTCCTGGGGAAGGGTAACATCCTCGTAGGAACATAGAGACCTGGCCCGGCACCATCCCAGCAGCGAGTCTGGGTAGAGGGCGGGTCGGGCCACTCGCCTTATACCTTAGTGGGGGAGCCTGCTGAGAAGCGGGCCCTCGTGTCAGGGACATCCCGGCTTCACCGCGGGGCCCGCGGGGCTGGAGAAGAAGCTTGAGCGTGAGGCTGGGACGCAGCAGGCGACCCTACACCCTAACCTGGGTTTGCTTGTCTGGGGCATGGGATCAGGTAGAGAGGGGCTCCCTCCTGCCAACAGACGCGACCCAAAGGGAAGGGCAGGCTGCAGGGGGCAGCCATGAAGTCACTACCCCGAACTAGGAGAGGAACTTGTCCAATAAAGGTCAGACCCCGCCTCCCCCCCCACCCCCCACCCCCGGCGCCACTTCCTCAGGCAGAGAGACCCTCCCAAGGGGTGGGCGAGATGGCAGGATTAGTCCAGAGTTTCTCTCCGGAGGAACAGAGTAGAGGGCTCCCCGTGAACACATGATGACAAGAGCATGGGGTCCCCTCCCTGGTGGGGCCGGGGCTGGCCACAGTGCCGACAGACACGCGGAAGCTCAAGCCCATTTGACCCTCCCCGATCCTTGTCTCTCCACTGGAACGATCCCCTCTTCCTTTGCTTTGACTTGATTTCCTAGACACATCTCAGTTCTATCCGCTTAAGTCTCAGTAATGCCGCTGTTGTCTCCTGCCTGGACCACGGAGGTGGCCACTGAGTGGTGCCCCGCTCTCAGTCTGGGCCCGTCCTCACTGCCCCCCGCCCCCCGCCCACCAGGCTTCCTGCAACACAGACCTGATCTCTTCTGTCTTCCGTTTCCTCTCAGGCCTCAAGTGCCTGTCCTCACTTGGGGCTTTCCCACATGCTGTTCCCTTGGCCTGCAACACGCTTCCAGTTCCCTTCACCTGCCCAAATCTGCTCATCCTTCAAGTGTCGACTCAAATGCCACTTCTTTTTTTTCTTTTTTAAATATGTTATTTATTTATTTGACAGACAGAGATCACAAGTAGGCAGAGAGGCAGGCAGAGAGAGAGGAGGAAGCAGGCTCCCTGCTGAGCAGAGAGCCTGATGCGGGGCTCGATCCCAGGACCCTGAGATCATGACCTGAGCAGAAGGCAGAGACTTAACCCACTGAGCCACCCGGGCGCCCCTCAAATGCTACTTCTTCCAGGGACACTTTCTCCCACCCTGATGAGATATGAAGTCCCACCTGCTTAGAGCTTGTAGCATGTACCCAAAATGTAAAGATTTCGTTGTAGTGCTCCTTAAAGGCACAGGCAGCATCTGTCTTGTTCAGCACAATTCAGAAAAATATTTCGTGTATGAAGCAGGGAGGGGTGGGGTGGGCAGGAGGTGCCTCTGACAGTTGAGCTTAAGAGGACCCTGAGGGGCACCTGGGTGGCTCAGTCAGTCAGTTAAGAGTCTGACGCTTGATTTTGCTTTGGGTCATGATCTCAGGGTTGCGAGATTGAGCCCCACGTTGGGTTCTATGCTGGGTGTGGAGCCCACTCAGGATTCTCTCTCTCCCTCTCTCTCTGCTCCTACCCTACTCTCTTGCTTGCGTGCTCTCTCTCTCTGCCAAAAAAAAAAAAAAAAAAAAAGGAAAGAAAAAGAAGAGGACCCTGAGATCCTTCTGTACGGTTGACCCTGCCCTCTCTACACCCCACAACCCAAGGGTGGGCCTTTTTTCCTACCCACCTTGGCCTGCTGACACCTGAGCTGCCCTTGGCCCATGCCTGGGCAGCAGTCCCTTTCCAAAAGGACCTATTCCCCTTGTTCACAGACGCTCCTAAACAAAATTTAGTTGTTTGTTTTGTTTCGTTTTAAAGATTTATTTATTTATTTTTGAGAGCAGAAAAAGAGAGCATGCCTGGGGTAGGGGATGCGGGAGGGGCAGCAGGAGAGAGAGACTCTCAGGCAGACTCCCCACCGAGCACAGAGCCTGACATGGGGCTCGATCCCCCCTACTCCCTGAGCTGACTCTGGGATCGTGACCTGAGCTGAAATCAAGAGTGGGAGGCTTTACCAGCTGAGCCGCCCGGGTGCCCCATCCGTAGTTGTTCTTATGGTGAGGGGAGTCTAACTTCCTGTGACCCTGCTCTTGCCCGTTGGAGTTCTAGAGAATAAACCCTTTTCTGCTTCCATGACATCTGACTGCCTCCAGACACTGGGAGGCAGTTGTCCACACTCCCTGGGTCTGCTCTCGGGAACATTTGGGTCTGGCTTCCTCAGACGTTCCTCACCTGGAGGCCTGGGCAGGCTGCTCTCGCCCTTGGTGCCCACTGGGAGAGCCAGAGGGGGGTGGGGCTGCCTGGTGCTGGCAGACAGGCTTCGGGGCTCCCCGGGCTCTGTTGGAAGGTGGGCTGTGCCCCTTAACAGCTAGGCAGACATGGGAAGAGGCACGTAGTTCTCTGAGCCTCATTGTCCCCGTGTAAGGTGGGTCTTGATGCCCCTTCTGGAAAGATCCACAGGGATGCTAAATACTGAGCACTCAGCTCCACACCCAGCATGTGGTGAATGCCAGAGCGCCCCTCGTTGGCCTGTGGGTTAAAATGTGGTGCTTGGCGTCCATGCGTCATCTGCAGACCCTGTAACCGTGTCCTCCCTGATTCCAGGCCCAGCTTCCGTTCTCACCGCCCTTACACTGTGGGCTCATAAGGCCTGGAGTCAGCGAGCAGCCTCTGGGCCGTTCCTCCCCTCAGCTGAGAACCCCACTCTCCCTGCTCCCACATCTTGAACTCAGGTGCAGAGTTGGGTGGTTAGGTAGAGCCCCCCACTGTCCAGCCCTCTCTCTTCCTCAGCCGTCCCCCGAGACTCCAGAGCAGCTCCCGCGGGATGGAGACAAGCCAAGCAGACCCTGGGCGGAAGTATGGCAACCAGTGTTGACTGAGCTCATTGCAAGTTTTAGGAACTGTTTTAAGAACCTGTCACGGTTTAGCTGATTTATTCTCACCCGGAGACGATGAGGGAAATGCTAGTATTAGCATCATCATTTTCAAGATGAGCAACTGAAACACAGAGAGGTTGAGTAACTTCCCAGTGGTTAATGCAAGACCCCATTTGGGGTCTGTGTACCACATCCAGCTCCCAGAGGTGTGCGGCGACCCAGACCAGATGGGCCCTCAAAGAGACAAAGCAGCTAGCCCTGGTACCCCAGCACCTAGTCCTAAGGTCAAAGGCTAGTTGTCCTGGTGCTTAAAGCTCACACCACTCATTTACATTTACATTCATTGCTGGGTGCCTAGGGCTTTAGAGTTTGCAACCCCAAAATGGGGGGTGGGGGTGGTAAACTGGAGAAGTCCTGCCACTTTGAAAAGGGACAGCCCCTCTCCGATTCCAGCTGATTGTTTCCAAGTATATTAGTAGGCTTTTGTTGCCAGATTTCCAGTTTTTTTAAGAGATTCTGGAAATCTGGCTTTTTAGGTGAAGTCTCTCAATTCTTAAGATTTTAAAGTTTTGGGGGCGCCTGGGTGGCTCAGTGGGTTAAAGCCGCTGCCTTCGGCTCAGGTCATGATCCCAGGGTCCTGGGATCAAGCCCCGCATCGGGCTCTCTGCTCAGCAGGGAGCCTGCTTCTCTCTCTCTCTCTCTGCCTGCCTCTCTGCCTGCTTGTGATCTCTGCCTGTCAAATAAATAAATAAAATCTTAAAAAAAATTTTCTTAAAAAAAAAGATTTTAAAGTTTTTGGTTTTTTTTTTTTAAGATTTTTATTTATTTGACAGATCACAAGTAGGCACAGAGGCAAGCAGAGAGAGAGAGGAGGAGGAGGCAGGCTCCCTGCTGAGCAGAGAGCCCGATGTGAGGCTCGATCCCAGGACCCTGGGATCATGACCTGAGCCGAAGGCAGAGGCTTTAACCACTGAGCCACCCAGGCGCCCCGGTTTTTGTTTTTTTTTTTAAGATTTTATTTATTTGTTTGACAGAGAGAGACACAGTGAGAGAGGAAACACAAGCAGGGGAAATGGGAGAGGAAAAGCAGGCTTCCCCCTATGGGGCTTGATCCCAAGACCCAGGGATCATGACCTGAGCCAAAGGCAGATGCTTAACAACTGAGCCACCCAGGTGCCCCTTTAGGATTTTTTTTAAAAAGATTTTATTTATTTATTTGACAGAGAGAGAGAGATCACAAGCAGGCAGAGAGGCAGGCAGAGAGAGAGGGGGAAGCAGGCTCCCCGCTGAGCAGAGAGACCAATTCGGGGCTCAATCCCAGGACCCTGAGATCATGACCTGAGCCATAGGCAGAGGCCCAACCCACTGAGCCATCCAGGCGCCCCTCCCTTTAGGATTTTAAAAAAAGTGTTTGAGAAAGACACTGTGTAGGCTACGCCAAACCTGTCGTCTTTGCGGCTTCCTCCTTGGGCTCCTCTCACGCTGTCACCCTGCACTGGTCTCCTCTTCTAGCCCTGGGGCCCAGAGCCCTAAGTCAGCGTTGCTAGCCTGGAGAGCTCGAGGGTCCCTGGTATCACTGGAGCCCATGCTGAGAAAGACTGCATTGAGTTGGGGTCACTTTAAGCAGTCTCTTGTCATTGGTGAACTTTAAACAGAGCGCAGAGTCTTGTAAAAAATTTGAGGGTCCTCCCCCAGGTAGAAACAGGGATCCCAGTGATATGCTACTAACAGGAAGGGCTGGAGGTAGAACCCCCAGTTGCAGAATCCCCCTCAAAGACTGAGTATTAAACCCAGAACAGTGGCTGGTGATGGAATTCAGGGCACTTGTGACAATCAACAGTGGGGACTGGGCGGTGGGTGCGGGGGAAGTGGGCAGGGGCACAGTTCATTGTCAAGCCGAAAATAGCAGTGACAGTTGAGATCCAAACACGGTGGTCTGAGCCCCGCCTTTGACACTAGTTCCCTGTCTGGCTCTGAGACAATCATTAACCTCATGTTCCTCATCTTTAAAATGGGTATAGTGGGTATAGTGATATTCAGCCCTTTAACTTCTGGGATGTTCAAAGAACTGAATTAAATAATGCATACTGCACTGTTTGGTAGGCTATGAAAGCTCCGTGAAGATGTATGTGTGAATTTGGAGGTGTTTGACAAAGTCTCTCCCAATATCTTGAGTGTGACACATGAACGTGGGTGAATGTGCGGGTAAATATTTAACAACTGGCTCTTGACAGGGTGGGAAGGGGGAGCTGAAATCTGATTTGTATTATTTGCCAATTTCCCTGGTATAAATACTCCTACCATGGCTGATTTTAAACTCCCAACGTGACACTCCAGCTCATCACTGCCTGTTACTACCATTGAGTGAATTTGCTACCAATTGAAGACTCAGCCCAAAGGTTGTAGATTGTCTGGAGAGAGGGCTTTGTCTGTCTGTCCTTTTCCGGTACGGTCAGCATGAACCTGGATGAAGGGAGAAGGTCGAGCTCATGGATCTATGAATGACTCACAGCTGGAAAGGATGGCAAATGTATCAGATAGCCGAACTGAGACTCCCAGGTTCCCAAGCTGGGATAATGGGCTGATTCCTACAAGATGAAAATCAACAGGAGTAAAACTATACATCACCTGTTCTTGAATCCAGATAGGCAGAGGGTGGGAGACACGTCTCGGCACAGTCAGAGTAGAGAGGGAATAGAGGTTTTAATTGACGGTGAGTTCAAAGTCCAAAGTAGGGTGAGTGTTTGCCCAGGAGCGACGTGCTAACTAAGCAATGGTTTCATTTGGGCCCTTAGGACTTGACGAGAACTCCTGCATGCCCCCCCCATACTGTCTTGCTGTGCACATTAAGCTGGTGAGAGGGGAAGCGGCGCTGTACCCGTTTTACAGATAAACAGACTGAGGCGAAGAGAGGTTGATACAACATGGCCCTTTTGTATTCCCGTCAGTCGGTGGTGGCAGAAAGATACAAGCTCAGGAGGTCTGGCCCCCAGCCGGGCCCTGCCTTGTGCTCATAAGCACGTTGTTGTCAGCACCGTGCTTTTGGTGGTCCCAGGCAGACCGGGGGATGCGAGGGGACAGGCGGGTGGCCCTGGGACGGGTAGGCTGGTTACACGAAGACCAACACAGGAGGAGGGAAGGCAGTGTTGGGAGGTGGGTGAGTCTTCTAGGGCTTCCTTAGCAAAGGAGACAGCTGGGGGCTTCAAGCCTGGAAATGTATTTTCCGGAGGCTGCTGGAGGATAAGGTGTCGGCAGAGGGCTGGGTTCTTTGGGAGGTTCCTTGTGAGGGCAGATCTGCCCTGGGCCTTGCTCCTTGACTTGCTGATGGCTGTCTTCCCCCAGTCACACATCTTCCCTCTGTCCCTGTGTCCTAAATTTCTCCTGTCCTAGGACACTGGTCATATTGGATTAGGGTCACCCTACTGACCTCCTTTTAACTGCATTTCCTTTGTAAAGACCCCATCTCCAAGTAAGAACACGTTCTGAGGGAGGGGGTTTGGGACTTCACCAAACGAGTTCAGTGGGGGGTGGGGGGAGACACAATTCCACGTGTGCCAGGGGGACAATGATGGTGGCCTTTGGGATCTGAGCCCTGTCTCATGGAGGAGCAAGAAGACAAGCTCTAGGCAACTAGAACATCTGGGAGGTGACCCAGGCTCATGCGCACCGCAGGAAAGACCGAGGTCCTCTCTTTCCCTTGGCCTCTGGAACAGCAGCCGCTCACCCGGCTGTAGCTTTCCCCACATGGGGCCGCGTGGAGCCAGCAGCACTTGGCGCTGAGTGGTCACACAATAGGTGCTCACTAAACGTGTGGCTGGACAGCAGAGGAGGAAGGGGACAGGTGCGGGGGGAGGCCCAGCTTCTCCTCCAGATGCCTCAGCCCCAGCTTCTGAACCTCAGCTTCTCCTGGCCTGGCGGTTGCCCTGATGGATCCTTAGGTGTGAGTCTGTGGGCCTTGGTGCTTTTGGTGGCTTCTGAATGTCCCCCCCCACCACCTTTCCTGCAGTCCTTACCACGTTTCTGGGCCCGACACATGAGCTTCCCCTGTAGGACCCGTCCTGCATATCAATGCCACTTCCTGAGCTCAAGGAAGCTTCCAGGAGTTGGGGTAGAACACAGGCTCTGCATGGGCTCCCCGACTCACCAGAATTAGCCACTGTGAATAACTGCCCAGCGGAGCCCTCAGAGGTACCTCGTGGTATTTGGGATGGTCCCGCAGTGGTGGGCCTCTGAAGGCTCCCTGTTTTCACCTGTCTCCTAGGTGGGGACTGTTGGGCAGTAGGATCAGACCCAGAGATAAGGCAGGGCAGTGAGGGCCACACCCGCAGGGTCAGAAGGGCTCAGCATCCAGGAGCTACTAATCGTGGTGAAGACTAAGTGTCTCCTCTGGGGCAGGCCCTGTCTCCAGTTCTGCACGTGCACGACTGCGCGCTAAGCCTCACATCTACCTGTGAGTCAGGTGTAGGGCTTCCTGTCTTAGGAACAGGGGAGACGAGGCTCAGACTGGTGAAGGGACTTGTGCAAAGGTAGGAGCTGAGTGTGAACCCAGGACCGTCAGACGCTAGATCAGTGGTCCTCCACCCAGGGCAATGGCATCCTCCAGGGACAAAAGACAGCGCTGGGAGATATTTTTGTTTGTCACACTGGAGGATGGGGGAGGGGGGTGGGGTGTGCTGGTCGAATTTCCTGGGTAGAGGCTGGGGATGGTACCAACATCACAGGATATGTGAGACAGCCCCCGCAATAAAGAATTATCCAGCCCCAGATGTCAGTGGTGCTAAGGCTGAGAAGTCCTGTTCTGGAGTCTAAGCTCAGATCATTACACTGTGGTGCCTGTAGAGACCCTGCCCAGGGCAGAGGGTTCAGGACCTGGGGGAGGACAGGGCCCAGAAGAACTGGAGTGATGGATAGGGCGTTAAAGCCTCATTGTCACAGCCCTGTCCTAAGACAGACTAGGTTGCAATGGCCAAAGCAGAAGCCCAGATCTGGGAGCAAGGGCAGGGGGTCAGGGCTAGCTGAAGGGCTACTGGGAGGGGCTCATTATCGGGGGGCACCAGCTGGCATTAATTACAAAAGATTGTGGAACCAGGGGCTGTGCACCCAGCAGGTCCCGAGACCATGTCTTCCATCTGCTCCCTACTGCCTCCTCCCCGACGAGTCTTCATGAGGCTTCTCGGCCATTGCCACAGCTCTTTGAGCCCAGGAGTAAAGGGTATGCTGTGTGGGGACACCGGAGAGGCTGAGCCCGGCTTTGACTGTGAGATCCTTGATCACAGACCAGCCTCGAAGATCATCACCTCTTGATGCCACGCACTTTGGGCCCTGTTTCCCCCAAGAAACCTGCGGTCCTCTGCACACAGATGGGGCCCTCTGCCTTTGGCTCAGCTCACCTCTACCCTTCCTAGGCCAAGTCAGGTCCTCTGAGTTCCCCAGGCTAAGTAAGCTCTTTGGAACTCAGCGCAGTGAGAGAAGCAATGGCATCAGCTGGGAGAGGGGAGGGGCAGCAGATGTGGAAACTCACGTAGGGAGCACAGCGGGAAAGGGTGTGCTTGGAGGAGGGACAGCCGGACAGCTGGGCAGCATGAAGCCGGTGAGGCCGGTAGAACTGGGTGCTCCTGGACAGGGAGACCCCATTAGGGGGCTTATGTGTGTCTCTCCAGTCACATTCAGGTGCCAAGTACAGGGCAGGAGTTGGTGAAGCTGGATTTGACTCTTAAGTAAGAGACTCAAGAGTATATGCAAAGAAGGTGAAATGGTGAATTTGATGTTATGTTTTATCCTAATTTAAAAAAAAAGAATCCTGTGTAATGGTGTAGTTGTGATGAGGGCTATTAGTCAGAGAAATGGACCAGAAGGTTCCAGGGGAGTCACAGGCTTTGAGGATCAGGGAACGGGACAGAGGGCACTGGAAGGACAAGAGATGGTGGTCGGAGTGGGGTGCTTAAGGCTGATATCGGGGTGTGGGGCTGCAGCTGCTGGAATGACAAGGCCCAAGAAGTAACTTGGAGCAAATGGCTGAGGGAAAGTGGGGGATGTCTAGAGGAGAGGTGGCTGAGGAACGAGAGACCCGAGGTGTGGCAAGGGCCATCCACAAAGATCCCGAAAAGCAGCTAGAAGAAGATGGGTATCAGTGCTGAGGCCAGTGGCAGGGGTGCTCTGGGGAAAATAGTGCCACGGCCAGTGACAGTCCGGGGGTCAGTGGTTTCTGGAGGGGCTTCTCTCACAAGAGGGCAATGGGCCGTTCTCCGAAGTGGCCAAGCGGATTGGAAATTTTATTTATGACAGACCACACAGGAGAAGGGTTTGCATTGGGAGATGGGAGAAGAAGGGGGACCCCCACAGAGGCTTACAGAGCTGGGGATGCAGCTAAGGGGAGTCCGGGGCTTCTGTAGGGTCGGACACATTCAGGGAGGGAGGTGCACTCAAGGCTGACCACGGGGGAGATACCGGTGGAGGGTCGAGCCAGGAGGGGAGGGGCAGGGCGCTCTTGGCCCCCACCCAGGCAGCGGAAGAGCACCCTCAGACCCTGTGGGCGGGGCCGGCGGCCCTTGACTCACCTGGAGTTGCAGGGACCTGGAGGACAGGTCCCCCGGGGGCTTCCAGGAAGGCTTTATCTATGCATTCCCCTGCCGGCTGACATTTGGTTTGATTTCCCAGAAACATTCGTCAAGGAGATGTACGTGAATTTTTTTCCTGCCCATTTTTCTTCACTCAGATGACATCCCAGACCTCAGAATGTAGTGGTCGGCAGAAATCCCTCTGAGCACCCAGTCAGAGCACTCGCTGAGGCCTCAGAAGCTTCCCAGGGGTGACATTAAGCCACCAGGAGACTGTCCCAACACTGGCCATGAGGGAGCACTGAGCTGTGGGGGAGACAGGAGAGGAAGGGCCTCCAAGGTGCTGGGATGGGGCTTCTTTCTGCTGAGAGAAAGGAGGGGCGGGGCCTGGGAGCTGTGGGGTGCAGGTGGGGCAGGAGAGATGGCTTCAGCCAGACCTGAGGGCATTGTGGGATGGGTGGGTTTCCTGGGCCCTGGCTTGGGGGGGGCAGGGGAGGAACAGCTAGGAGGCTGGTAGAGGGAGGTAGGCGGTGGGAAGGAGAGGTTTGCTTTTCCTTGGTCTTGACAGTGTGTGGTGGCTGAGACCAGGGAGCCCTTGTTTTTGCCCCTGCAGCTAGCTAGACAGGCCAGTGTTGGTCCAGAGGTAGATGGGTGGGGAGCAAAGATGGTTCTATGGACAGATGGTTCTGTGGACAAAGATGGTTCCCTGCCCCTGCACCAGGCCGAGCCGTGCCCCGTGTCCCATCCCCTAGGCTGCAGGACAGGAGCTGGGACAGTGAGAGCACCCCTCAGGATCCCGTATAAACACCTCCCCACTGACCAACCCCATCCCAGCCAGAATGGGGAGCAGGTGGCTTGTTGTAAGCTGTTGGGCTTGGATTGCTAGAAGGAACCATCATTAATGATGGTCATGAGGGGAGAATGCAGAGCTGCTGCCAATCCAAAATGCGCCTCCCCTCTGGGCTGGTGGGTGCTCAGGCCCCCGGGGAGCTGACATTTGCAGGTATCGTGGGCGTGTGAGCCGGTGGTGAGGGGCAGGGAGGAGGCACAGAGCACCCCCGTAGACTGGAGAGCCCCCCCACAGAACAAGAGAGGAAGGATTAACTCATTCCACTAGCCTTTATTGTACATCTGCTTATCGAGCAGGACCCTGGGGACCCCAAGGCAAGGCCTTGCCCTGCTCCCAGGAGGCTGACTGCACAGTGGTAAAGGCTTACCGGAAGCTCGAGTGACAAGGACCAGGCTTCACTTCCGGTTGGCAGCACCCCTTAAACAGTGTGGGCCCATCTCTCTATGTCTCTGTCTCCCTCTCTTCCCATCTCGCCTGCCTTGGTTCCTGTCTCTGCCTCATGGAATCCTTGGATTTCAGGGCAGGAAGGCCCTAGGAATCATCCGGCTATCCCCCTCCCATTACTCCTGAGAAAGCCAAGGGGCGGGGACATATAGTGACTTGCCCAAGGTCACAAAGTTATTTTTGATGTCCTAGTTTATCTTTGTGTTTTGCTTCTTTCTATCATATTTGTCTTTCTTGTGTGTGTTTGCAAAACTGACACAGAAAGGTGAAGTCACACAAAAAGACAGATGACACCCCCCACCCCCGCTAGTAGCAGAAGGTGTCCAGGTACAGAAACATTCTCCCACAAAAAGGGAGGCACCCAGCTCTGCTCTGGCCTGGGAAGAGTAGTGGGGGGAGCCAGGAGGAGGAGGAGGATTGTGCCAGTGTCCTGTCTGCTGCCTGGGGGAAGCCCCTTACCAGAGGTTGGGGAGAGTGAAGGTGCAGATTCCCTTCCACCCACCTCTGGGGACTGGGCCTGGCCCCAAGGTCTAGCTGGGGTTCCCTGGGGGCCTGGGATTTAGGCCAGGTGGGTAGGCTGGGTCAGAACTGCTTCTGGGACCCCCACCCCCTGCCACACATGCCTTGGGGTTTAGTGACCAGAGGAGAAGTTGGGCGCTGAGTTCAGCGATGGACCAGAAGGCGGAAATCAGGGGTCCTCAGCCGGAGAGCTCCAGCTGGTCTCACTATTCTCTCTGTGTCTCTGTCTCTCTCTTTCTCTCTTTCTCTCTCTCTCTCTCTCTCTCTCTCTCTCTCACACACACACACACACACACACACACACACACACACGCTGACACACCAATCAGTGAGGGTAATTTCATTTCGCTAAGGAAAGCTTTATTGCTGGGGGTATACGGAAAAGGGGGCAGCGGAAAGAGGTCTCTCCCTTCAGTCTGGTTTCCTTTGTTCCTCCCTCGCCTTCCTCCCTCTCCCCTTCCCAGCTTCCCTCCTCTCCTCTAGCCTCCTTCTTCCATTCTCCCTCCCCGGCCCCTCCTCCCCCATCCCCCAGAGCTGGGTCCCCGCAACAGGACCTCCACTGAAGGCGGGGAGGTGGGGGTGGGTGGGGACCGCGGGCTCCGGCCTCAGCCTCGATGGCCATCTTCCCGCAGGGAAGGAGTTAAGTCTCTCCGCTGCATCCCTCCTCCCTCCTCTGCCTCCCCCGCCGCCACTGAGTCCTGCAGCTAGGCCCAGGGCTGACCTTCACCGGGAGGGAGGCCGCAGTGCGCATGCCCGGGCCGGCTGCCGGTCCGGCTCCAGCCGCTGCCCCGGCCCCCGGCGGGCGAGGGCGAGGGAGGGCGGCCGCGGGCCGGGACGTGCCCCTCGCGCCCGGCCGCCCTCCGCTCCCGCGCGGTGGTGGGGATGGGGGGGGGCGGGGGACGCCGAGCCCGTCCCGCCGGCCGCGGCGCATCTCTCCCTGAGCGGGGAGAGGCGCTTTGCCATTTGGTGCTGGTGGTGCTTCGGAGGGAAGGAGAGATGGGGGGACGGCAGGGGGGACTCCGGCTCCGAGCCGCAGGGCGGCCGCCCTCTGCCCGGACACGCGCACGGTCTGCCCGGAGCACGGCCTGGGCAGGTCGGCCGGGGCTAAGGGCCCAGCTGGGCTGGAGGAGGGTCCCCCGCCAGCTGGAAGCGGGGCTTTCCCTGGGCCTCCACCCCACCCCGGGTCGGGCCGGAGCCTGTGGCAGCAGCACTGCCGGGCGCTCTTCTGGGGCTGAGCCACTGGGGATCCTGGTCTTTGTGAGGTGGGAGTCCCGGCTCGGGGTGCCCACTCCTGCGTCTCTGCTTTCTGGTCTGAAGGCCCCCCTCCCGCCCCGTGTCCGCACATGTCGGGTTGCCCCTTTAGACGCAACAAGGAGATGTGCCTGCTGGTGCCTTGTCAGTGGCACCTTGTGGGTGGGGTGTGGGGCTGGTGGGGATGGGCCAGTGCATGCAAATCCCTGTGGCTCCTTGTCCCTCCGGCCTCTGCACTGGTGTGTGTGCCTGAGGGCCATTCGTGCATTATGGATCCGTAAAGAAGTCTCCCAGAGAAGTGGCTGGGAGGTGGGGGGAGGCCCCCCAGGCTCAGGCTCCAAGGCTCCAAGGCTCCGAGCGAGGCTCAGGCTCCGGTGGCCCAGGAGGGAGTGAGCTGTGGTCTTGAGTGATGCTCACCAGCTCCCTGGGTATCACCAGAGCCTTTGGTCCAACCACCTCCTGCAATCTTCTCCCCACCAGGACCAGCCCCTCAGGAATGCGCGGGATCCCCACTGCCCTTCCCGGCACCTCCTCAAACTTGCTGTCTTCTTTACCCGAAAGGCCTCTTCGAGAGTTGAGAACTCTGAGCTTTACACAAAGCCTAAACGTGTCTGCCCCTGCCCCAGCCCCCAGAACCTGTAAGGTCCGTGGTTTCACACATGTCCATGCTAGAAGCACCCACCGTGGGTGGGGATGCCCATAGCGACTCACGCCTTCAGGTAAGTGGCAGAGTATGAGCTCTATCCGCTGGCCCACTGAGCTTTGGGTGGTGGCGTTTGATCATAAGGCCCCCTGTCCCAGGATGGGGGGTGGGGTGGGGAGGACAGTGGGGCTTAAAAGACCAGTTCCTGGTGTCAGGGGGCCACATTTAGGAAATCAAACATAACATCTCAGACACTCGTCAGGCAAGTGCCAACTCGTGGCGTAGATAGCAATGCGTATTCAAAGAAGAGAAAAAGTTTGTGCACAGGAGTGGAATTGGGGAGGGCTTCCTGGAGGCGGTGGGGCCCACACTAGGCTTTAAAGGATGAATGTGATCTGGATAGGCAGATGAGCAGTAGTAGAGGGATTCCAGGCACAAGAATAGTGGGAGCAGAGGCTTAGACATGGGAATGAGTGAGGGGTTTTGGAGGTTAGCAGACAGACTGGAGGTAACCTCCCCCAGGTCACCAGTGGCCACCTTCATGGCCTATGGCAGCCACCCACCCGTTCCCACCCTGCCAGGACCCAGTTTCTGCATGGGAGAATGTGGGGGGAAGCTGGGTAGAGATCTGGTAGAAAGGGGACCTCTGGGTTCCTTGCTAAGCCAGCAGAAAAGGAGGGTTATCCTGGGCCACTCTGGCCTTTCGGAGGACTGACAGCGGGCACCCACCTGCATGGAGACAGCACAGCAAGGGCCCAAGGAAGTCAGGCTGTAGGCAAAAGGACTCTCCGGGCAGAACACTGCCTTGGTTCTTTGTCTGCCCTCTGAAGACATGCTGGAGGGGTTCCCCAGTGCAATTCTGGGTCTTTAAGGTGTAACTGCAAATAAGTTTTCCAACAAATTCCCCCGGCATTGCCCGGGGCCTACAGCGAAGCCCCAGGAGGCACGTAAAACTTGACCCACTCTCCTCTTCCCAAAGCCCTTGGGCTCTTCCTCCAGAAGGAGGAGAGAGGAGAGGGGTGTGGCCTTGGGGGGGGGGGGGACTGGGTGGCGCTATGGTTCCCAGCCTGGGGATCTCAGGATTTGCCCCTCCTGTTTCCTGTCCCTCCTTCACCCCAGGGACTGCCAGCTCCCTCCACACTGCCTCTTTTGGGGCTCCCTCACAAACCCACACTTAACCCTGATTTCTTTGGAGTCTGGAGGCTGGCCCTCCCGTACCCAGCAGCCCCAGCACCTCTGGGTCCCCTACCGCACCCCTCCCATGCCCTGTTCCAAAGCCATGAGGCTCTGCTTGCCTCACCGCCTCTGCCCATCCGCCCAGGCACCCACCCTAGCCCCTCGCCTTCCCTCACATTTTCTCTTCCTGTTCTCAGGAGTCGGGTCCACGCCTCTTTTCCGAAATACTTCCCCTCTTGCCCTCACTTTCTCACATAGAGACAAACAAAGACTCCCATACCCAGAAATAGACTCACAGGGAGCTGGAAGACACACACAGGCCGTGTCCTGCCACACACGCACTCGCCGGCGCGCACTCGCACCGGGGCTCCGGTGGAGGGAGGCACACAGAGAAGGCGTTTGTCCGTGCACGCACACAAACACCCACACCCACGGCCACCGAGCCGTGCCCACACAAGGGCGCAAACACACACGGCGGCCGAGACAAGGGCGCACACATCTGCGGACGCGAGGGGACACCGCCTCCCCAGGCACACCCACCGCGGCCGGCCTGGTGCAGGAGGAAGGCCTCCTCCGGGCTCGGCTCCCCGCGGATTCCTTCCAGCGAATGTTTCCCTACTTGGCCTGCCCGGTCTCTGGGGAAAGGGCCTCAGAAATGCGGCAGGAGCCACTTGGGGGACAGTTGGAACTGACTGTTCCCTGCCTGGCCCTGCCGGCGAATTCCCTAACCGAGAAACTATTTGTGGCGAGAGCCCGGGTGGCCGGCGAGCCCCCCGCCGCCTCCCCTCGCGTCCCCTCCCCGCGCCGCCTCCCCGCGGCCCTCCGGCGGCCTCGGGCTGCAGCGCCGCTGCCCAGCGCCCCGGAGCCGGGCTTGCCGGCGAGCCTCGCCGCTTATCTGCGCTGTTTGGACAGCGAGGGCTGGAAAGGCAGGCGTTTGTGTCCCCGCCGAGTCAACAGGCAGACCCCGGGCCGCCGGACTATTTCTGTCTTATCAGTGCAGGAATGCGGCAGCCGCGGCGGCGGCGGCGGCGGCGGGCGGCGGCGGCGGCGGCGGCGGCGGCGTGGGCCGTGGGCCGTCAGGGCAGCCCTGAAGGGGCCCCCTCCCCACTCCGCTCGAGTAGAAGTGTGAGAGAGCCCAGCAGGACTCAGAGGGGAGAGTTGGAGGAAAAAAAAAGGCAGAAAAGGGAAAGAAAGAGGAAGAGAGAGAGAGAGTGAGAGGAGCCGCTGAGCCCACCCCGATGGCCGCGGACGAAGTTGCCGGAGGGGCGCGCAAAGCCACGAAAAGCAAACTTTTTGAGTTTCTGGTCCATGGGGTGGTGAGTGGGGGAAAGTTAGCGGGGGAGGGCGAGCGAGCTGGCGCGGGCTGAATGGAGGGATGATCGGGAGGGGCCGGGAGGGGGCTCCCGCTCTCCCACCCTCTGGCAGGGGCGCCACGGCCCGCCGCCCAGCCCCAGGACGGTGCCGGCGCCCTGGCACCCGAACACGTCGTCAGGCGGCGGGCCGGGGATGGGTGCCCGGGCGGGGAGCGGGAGGCGTCTGCAGGGGTCCTTGTCAGGGGCTGGGGGTGGGACTTGGGGACTGTCCCCCCGCCAAGTGTGTGTGTGTGTAGGGGGGTCCCCTCTGTACCAGACGTGTTGTCTTCTGTTCTCTTCCTCGTGGGCCCAGGTGTTCCCCTGCCCTGGGGGTGGGGGTGGGGGACACGGCTCGGGGTGGGCTGGGTTAGCCGCTCATCCGCTGGGACAGCGTCTCTGATTGCGTCTCCGGGAGCAAGAAGGAGGTGACCCTGCGAGCGGGAGGCTCTTTGACTAAACAGCCTCAGCGTCCTGGCAGGAGGGCTCTGGGGCTTTGCTGATGGCCTCTGCCATCAGGGTCAGAGAGAGACCCTCTCTAGGGACAGGCCCCAAGTGAAGGGGTCTGAAGATCCCCTTGGCCAACTCAGCCACCAGAAGCTGATGTCCTTAAATCCTCAAAGGTGTGAAGGAAGGCCTGGAGTCAGGGACGTGAGGCCTAGAAGCCAAAGGGGCAGGGTGGCCCCTTCCTGCCAGGAGCAGACTTGGAAGGCCCACAGGGAGCCTAAGGGAGCCCAGGGTGACCTGAGGGGATGGGACCTCAGGCTGAGGCAGCAGGACCCAGGCCGGGAGAGGCGTGGAGGGCAGCGGAATGGGAGAGGCAGGCGCTGTGGGGCTTGAAATGGCTACTGGGTTCGGAGCTGGGTGCAGAGGAGGCAGTCAAGTTGACTACGGCCAAATTTGGTTGTGACCCCAAAGAAGGCACACTCTCAGTGAGGGAGGCCAGAGTGCCTAGAATCTTGGTCCTTCGTTGGGGTGGTCCGGGTAGCTGGCCCAGCCTTCTGGGGGCTCTGGAAACTTCTCTCTTGGGGCCCCTTCAGCAAATCAGCAACTATGGATGGCCTTGAAAAATGGGAGAGCAGCTGACTGGGTAAAGGGGCTTCACTGGGGCAGCTTGTCCTCCAGTCCCAGAGATTTCTGAGGCAAGTTCCCAGGGGTGCCCTTGTCAGTCAGCCAAGTTGCCTGCCCAGCCATGCTGCTTGGTGAAGTCCCTTTAAAAAGGCTCATCCTTTGATGAGGAGGAGAAGGGGAGAAAGGGGGCTATCCATGTGGGTTGGTTGGTTGGTTTATAATTTAGCCAACTTAGAGCTCCAGTTCTTGGGTGGTTGTGAGTCCCACCGCTTCACTCCCCATACCCAGTCTGTACTGTAATGGGGCCTAGGTTCCATGCTGGGCCACCACGCTGGAGATATGAGTGACAGGGTCAGGTGGGGTGGGGGAGGCTGACACATGGACGGGCGGTTTTTGCTGTGGGAGAGATGGACAGAGACAGCTGGCCCACTGGGAGTTAGGGACCTAGCACAGGGCGAGAGGGACTGGAGGGAGAGTTGGTGGTTAGAAGGAATTCACCCAGCGCCCGCTCAGGGCTCCTCTGTGTGCCTGGGGCCATCTGCACTCTGGGAGACAAAGTGGGTAGCCTGTAAAAGGTAAAAGGGGCACTTGCTCCCTAATCTCCTTCCTGCTCCCTTTGTCCTCTTCACACCCACCCTCCACTTTACAGCCCCTCCGGGGGCCTTCCCCAATCCCACTTCTGGGATCTGGACAAGTGGGGTTTTGAAAGTCTGTGAAACATTTCACTCAATGAATTTGCATCTCATCTACATCCCATCTGAGGTGGCAAGGGAATACACCTGCCTCCTCTCGCTCTCCATGGCACCCCTTTGAGCCCTGACTTCCTACCTTGCTGGGGCAGGGTGGGAGGGAAGTGGAGATGTTCTGTAGGATGGAACCATCTCCGGTAATGCAGGCAGACAGGAAGGGAGAGATGGATGGAGGAGGAAATGCTGCTGCCTCCGAGCTCTCCAAGCCTCTGGGTAGCCCACCTCCAGCCCAGCTGCCTCTGGTCGGCCGTGTCAGGGAATCCTGGTAGGGTGTGACCTCACTGGCTCCTGCTGCCTCCAGCCTTCACCTTAAGGGCATATGGGGGGGGGGGCGGCTAAGACGTCAAAACCCCTGGGTGTGGAGGCTTGGCATCAGCCAGAGGGGGTGTGGTTGGAGCTGAAGGGTCAAAAGCAGGGGCCCAGAGAGAAGGGCAGGTTAAGGTGGGGAGGGCAAGCGCAGGCCAGGCCAGCCCAGGAAGTGGACCTGAGAAGGCAGGAGTGGAAAGAGGGGAAGAAGTCCTAGCAGAGAGCGGGGCCTCTAACCCAGGTGAAGCTGCAGAGAGCAGACAGTCCCGGCCCCTCAGGAAACGGCGGTTCAGTGCTGCCTCTGCCAGGAGGCGCTGCGTGACCTTGGCTAGGTCGCTTTTCTCCTTGAGCCACGGTTGCCTCATCTGTCAAGTGGGGAGGGAAGGACCCCCTCAGTCGGTCTTGCGGAGGAACCTGGGGATGTGAACATCCTTTGAAAAGGTTGAAAGGCGCCATTAATATTCATTTTCGCGGTACCTTCCGCAGACCCGAGGCTGGCGATGCCCGGTGCAGCTGCCTGGCTTCAGTTAGCTTCCTGCAGCGAGACGCAGAGCCCCCTCCGCCGAGCCGCGCGGTTGCGGCGCCCCTGCCCCTCCCACCCCTCGCTCACGCTGGCGGCATCGGGGTCACCGGCCGGGGGGCTTGGGGTGGGAGAGACGCGGCTCACCGCGCCTGGAACCGGGGCCCTGGTCTGACCGGCGGGCGCCTGTTTCTGCTTCACCTCCGCCCCCGCCCTCGCCCCCCCCCCCCCACCCAGCGCCCCGGGATGCCGTCTGGAGCCCGGATGCCCCACCAGGGGGCGCCCATGGGCCCCCCGGGCTCCCCGTACATGGGCAGCCCCGCCGTGCGACCCGGCCTGGCCCCCGCGGGCATGGAGCCCGCCCGCAAGCGAGCAGCGCCCCCGCCCGGCCAGAGCCAGGCCCAGAGCCAGGGCCAGCCGGTGCCCACCGCCCCCGCGCGGAGCCGCAGGTGAGTGGGGCCCAGCGCGGAGGGGGCGGGCCACGGGACCCCAGGGACGGGGTGGGTGAGGAGCGAGACTGGAAGGAGCGAGGAAGAAGGAACGAGCGGTGCTGGGTGGGATGCCCTCTGGGGAGGTGGGCCGAGGGGGCACCGGTCTGGTTCCTTTGTGTGCCCACCGTAGAGACTGAAGCTGCGGCCGTCGCGCCCTTCTCCTTGTCACCTGCCCCCTCCTTCTCTCCAGCCCTTGTCCCCAGGTTCTAGGAGACGCTTCTGTCTTTGGGGTGGGGGTGGGGCTGGCGGTAGGACTGAGGGCTGAGCTTTGGGGACGGTTTCCCCAAGTGTGGCTGTCCAGTGCACCGTCCTCAGTTCCCTGGCTTGACTGTTTAAAAGCCCCACTCCAGACAGTCTCAGTCTGACTCTCTGGTCAGGGGGGTGGAGCCTGGGGATTTGCCCTGTGGGTGGGTGGTCTCCTGCAGAGTCCTGCTCTCAGGCGATTCCTAGGCACGCAGAGGATGGGGAGCTGCCATAATCGGTCCTTGGGACCAGGTCTGCCCCCCCAGCCAGGAGAGGCCAGCCCATTCCCCTGTCTGAGCCAGCTGGTGACACCCTGAAAGCCCCTGCTGGTGTCTGGCAAGAGGGATGCCCCTCTGGGTTTCACTATTTAACCAAACACACATGCTTCTCTTTGCACACCAGATGGAGTCCTATAAAAAGAGTAATATGGATTTTACCTCATTATTAAATATTTTTTTACACATCAAGGAAAATTCACCATTTATAGGATTCCCAAGATGAATTCTTTTGCAAAGTGAATCATCCTTTCATACAGTAAACAAGTTCCTGATCTGTCTTGTGTAGATGGAGAGTTTCACATAGATAATTTCTTCAAAACAAATCAGACCTTTAATGAAAGGGGCTCACCTGGCCTTAGAATAGGGTCTTGGGCAGGAGGGGGCAGTGGCTGTCACCACACACGGATGGTACAGAGCCATCCTCCAGGCTGGGTTTTAATCTCAACTCGCCATGGATTTTCTGGGGGTGTTTTTGGGAATCAGAAGCAGCTAGCAGGTCAAGAAGAGTCCCAAGTCCCAGCTGTCACCCCAAATCCAGCCTGTGGTCACACCCCACAGGAGAAGCCTCTCTCTGGACCTCTCGGGGTGTGTTTCTGGACCCAGTTGGCAGGGTGATCCGAAGGCCTGCCAGCCTCCTCTTCCAAGCCCATGGTGCCAGGGTTGCAAGACCTCCCCAGCTTCACCCATCACCTCCTGGTCCAGGGATGGGAGAGGGCGTCTGCTCCTCTGCCTCTAAACTTAAGCCACCTTGGACTGTGTACCTCAGCTTAACAGAAAGGGAGACTCCTCAGAATCCCTCCTCCCTCTCCTCTGTCTTCCCCCTCCCTAGCTTTTCTCAAACACTTTTGCAGCTTCTCCCCCAACCCTTCCTAAGTCTAAATTTCTCTGGCCTGAGGACGTGGTGGGGTGGAAAGGGGCACCCGGGCTAGAGAAAAGGACGGGGCCACGTCTGCTGCCCACAAGAGGACATAGCGCCATGCCAGACACCGCTGCCGTAGCCCCTTGGGCGGGCAGACGAGCGGGCTGTGGGAACCCCAGCCAGGCGGGTGGAGATGTCGGGATAATTTAGCAGGTGGCCTCGTTACTCCCAGATCTGTCGCCATGGTAACCTGGTTTTTTCTTTAAAAAATGTACAGTGCCAAGAGGAGGAAGATGGCTGACAAAATCCTCCCTCAAAGGGTGAGTGCCTTTCACAGCAGCCCCCTGCCCTCCCCCCACCCTGTGCTGCTCTGCCTCCTCTCCCCCCACCCCACCGCCCTGGGCCGCTTCCCCTCCCCCCTCAGGAGCAGAGCTTCAGCGTCACAGCCACTTTCACTTTTTGTTTAAAAAGCTAATTAAGAAGTGGGGCTCCCTGGCCAGAGGGAGGGGGTGGGGCGGAGGGAAGGAGCGGAGCTGCCGTAAGAGGTAGGGTCCTGGGCCCGGGGTGCAGTGGACTGAGCTCCCGCAGTCCACAGACATAAAGAAAGGTGTGGGACAAAGAGGTCACAAGAGCTAGGGGACCAAAGGCTGGCAGGGGAGTGAAGGGAACTGAGGCCGGCCAGAAGGCCTGGACGTCATCCGTGAACCCAGGCGCACCGAGGCGTGGGGGGTAGCACGGCTGAGATGTCAGTGGAGCGACAAGGTGGGTGCCAGTGGAGAGGGAAGCAGCAACATCCTCTGTCTCAGGCACTCCAGGAAGGTCCAGAGGCCATGTGACAAGGGCAAGGACGAGATGAGGTGAAGTCCCACTTGCTGGGCTCCGTGGCTGCGGCCTCCCCTAGTGATGAAATGCTTCTCTCTCGAGGGAGAAGCAGCTTTTTATCCCTATATGCTGAGGTCCTTTCTGCTGGATATGCAGTCCTGGGGAGGAGTCCCCGTTTGCACTCAAAGTTCCATGCCCGGAGCCCGGCCGGCACCCCTCTACACTCTTTGTATCCTGGGACCACCTGACATGAACGTTCCACCTACAAGACTGGCTGAGCCCCTCGTTCCCTGCCTTCCTCCTGCTCTTCCAGATCCGGGAGCTGGTCCCGGAGTCCCAGGCTTATATGGACCTCCTGGCGTTTGAGAGGAAGCTGGATCAAACCATCATGCGGAAGCGGGTGGACATCCAGGAGGCTCTGAAGAGGCCAATGAAGGTGTCTTGATTTGGGGGCAGGAAGAGGGCTCTAGGTCGTGTTCCGAGAACGGAGCAGTGGGATCGCCCTGTGGAACGGGAGCATGCCGCATGGGCTCTATACTACGCTCTTTATTTCTACAGCAAAAGCGGAAGCTGCGTCTTTATATCTCCAATACTTTTAACCCTGCGAAGCCTGATGCTGAAGATTCTGATGGCAGCATTGCCTCCTGGGAGCTGCGGGTGGAGGGGAAGCTTCTGGATGACGTACGTCCTGGCCCAGGTCTCTCCAGGTGTCCTGGGGTGGGTATGGGGCTGAGCTGAGGACAGAAAGAGATGTTTGCACCATGGGTTAGGGAGTCAGCCCCGGTGAGGGGTGGGCGGCCTGAAGAGACAGTCCGGGTGCAGAGGCCTGCTTCTAACCATGCTGCCCTACCCGACCAGCCCCACCCACCCCCGGCTCGTCCTGCCCCCATGGTCCCTGTCCTGCCCCCACGGTCCCTGTCCCTCTCCCACAGCCCAGCAAGCAGAAGCGGAAGTTCTCTTCCTTCTTCAAGAGTTTGGTCATTGAGCTGGACAAAGACCTTTATGGCCCTGACAACCACCTCGTTGAGGTAAGACCCAACTTCTGCCCAGGCAACGGCCACTCTGCCACAGACCACTGTTCCCTCAACCACACGGATTTGGATCAGGGACCACCTGAGAGCCCCTGGCCCTAGCAGCCATGATGGGCCTGTGAGGTGACCCAGCTCTCCTCCCCTGGGCAGTGGCACCGGACACCCACCACCCAGGAGACGGATGGGTTCCAGGTGAAGAGGCCAGGGGACCTGAGCGTCCGTTGCACACTGCTCCTCATGCTGGACTACCAGGTCCGTGCCCCTCCCCCAGATGCTGTCCCACACCCCTTCTCTTAGGGTAGACCTCGGCTTCAAGGGCGCATACCTGGGAGACCCCATTCTCTTCCCTACCTCATCTTCTCTAGAAGCATGTTTCCCAGGAGCCCGATTATCACGTTCCCCCCAGTCCCCAGCTGCCTGGCCCTAGTTCTTCCCACTCCCCTCTCTTTTATCTTTGCGGCCGTCTTTTCCCAGCCTCCCCAATTCAAACTGGACCCCCGCCTGGCTCGGCTGCTGGGCTTGCACACGCAGAGCCGCTCAGCCATCGTGCAGGCCCTGTGGCAGTACGTGAAGACCAACAGGCTGCAGGACTCACACGACAAGGAATACATCAATGGGGACAAATACTTCCAGCAGGTACCCTCTCTCGTGATCTCAAGGATGTGGGGGGCGGGCAGAGGTTCCAATAGGGGAAGTGCCTCAATGAAGGCAACTCCCCCACCCCCACTTCTAGATTCCTGGGTGCTAGCGCACACCCTACACTACTGCTCCACACCGCAGCCTGTTCCTTTTAGCCAAGCCAGTTTAGAAAGTTCTGGAACCTTAAAAGGCTAACAGTTTGGGAAACATAATATTCTTGGCACTTGGGAGTTGGGATCCCTGGGTTCCAGTCCTGGATCCAGACTCTACCAAAGTAGAGATTATTATTTGTAAAGCTTTTTAAAATAAACACGGCAGATAAGCTTGAGGTGTAAAATAAGTCGATGTTTATTGAGTGCTTGCCGTGTGCCGGGCTCTGTTGCAGGCGGTGTGGGCTCATCCACTCAGTTTTCCCAGCCTCCCTGGTCATTACCATCCCCACTCTGGACATGAAGAAACCGAGGCCCGAGAGCTTAGGAGATTGGCTCGAGGTTGCCAGGTTAATGGAAGAGGCAGGATTTGCACCTCGGTGGCCATAGACCCCAGGCTGACGCTTTCACCGCAGCACCACACCAGCCCACGTCTTTCTCCACACTCCACCACCTGTGGACACCTTCATCCCTACTCCAGCAGCAATGAGGACTTAGACTTGCTCCTGGCCTCCTGTGGCCGTCCCAGAATGGAAGGATCAGGGCTGTAGTTACACTCTTCTCAAGCAGATGAGACTGGTCTCTCTTTCTCTCCTACTTCAGATTTTTGATTGCCCGCGGCTCAAGTTTTCAGAGATTCCCCAGCGCCTCACAGCTCTGCTGTTGCCCCCCGACCCCATTGTCATCAACCACGTCATCAGGTGAGGCCCCAGCTTTCTCCCGAGACCAGGAGTCAGGGCAGTCCTGCCCTCCCTCTTCCCCCCACCCCCCAACCCTGCAACTGCCACGGGTACCAAGGGCTGGACTTTCCTGGCAGCGTGGACCCGTCCGACCAGAAGAAGACAGCGTGCTACGACATTGACGTGGAGGTGGAGGAGCCACTGAAGGGACAGATGAGCAGCTTTCTCCTGTCCACGGCCAACCAGCAGGAGATCAGCGCTCTGGACAGTAAGGTGGGGCCAGAGCCCAGAGCTGGAGTGGGACATTAACCCAGAAATGGCAAAATGCAGACAAGAGACGAGAGTACAGGCCTGTGGAGAGAAGGGGGCAGGTGGCCTTTCCCTCGCTCCTTGGAGCTCTGCCCTTCCCCCTTCCCAGGGACTGAAGCCACATCAGGGACCTAAGGGACTGCCCTTCAAAGGAACAGCAGCAAATCCCTCTCCCCCACGGGCCCCCGTCCTCCTGCCCCTCCTCTCCCACATCACCATGGCCAGGCGAAAGCGTCTGTCTTTCTACCTGTAGATCCATGAGACGATTGAGTCCATAAACCAGCTCAAGATCCAGAGGGACTTCATGCTAAGCTTCTCCAGAGACCCCAAAGGCTACATCCAAGACCTGCTCCGCTCCCAGAGCCGGGACCTCAAGGTGAAGGGGACTCAGGGAGCACTGGATGGAAGAGAAGCATATTGGGAAGACAGTAAATGTTGTTATAGGAGGGTGGGGGTGGGGGCGGGTGGTCCAGGCTCGAGGCTGACCCCGCTGCTCCCTCCCAGGTGATGACAGATGTGGCAGGCAACCCCGAGGAGGAGCGCCGGGCTGAGTTTTACCACCAGCCTTGGTCCCAGGAAGCCGTCAGCCGCTATTTCTACTGCAAGGTGCGGAGGGGCCCCCTGGACCTCAGACCCCTGCTCCCCGCCCCCCACCACTCCCTCCAAGAGAAGCCTCCCTTCCCAGCCTGGGCCAGTGGCCCTTGACACTCCACCAACCCCCTCACCACGGAGCCCTCCCTGGGAGCCCTGCTCCCAGACGCTCTTCCAGGGTGGCTGGGCGCTCTTCCAGAATGGCTGGGTGGTGGGGACTGTCCTGGCACTCACCAGCAACAGTGTGACCTGGCTACTGCTCTCATTTCTCTAAAGATCCAGCAGCGCAGGCAGGAGCTGGAGCAGTCGCTGGTTGTACGCAACACCTAGGAGCCCTGTGAACAAGCGCCACTGTGGGCCTCCGGCCCGGCCCCCGGGGGGCTCTGCTGTCACTCCCATGACACCCTCCGGGTGAGGCAGGGAACGATTAAAGGTCATGCATCTGAGAGTGGCCTTGTGTGTCATTGACAACTGGGGAGGAAGGACCAGGGGAAGGCGGTGGGTCCCTTGGGGAAAATTCCCCACCCCCTCCCTCCGATGCTTCTCTTTCCTCCGTTTTTCCTAGACCTAAAAACAGTTTGGCAGAAGACACTTTTAATAACATTTTTTCTTATTAAAAATAATACAGCAACAAGCTCTCCATCTGTCCATCCGTTTGGCCTCGCCCTTCCCGGGGCTGAGGCGGGAGGGGGAAGCGCGGAGGGGCAGGCCCGGGCCGCCCTAGGTGCTGTTGGCCTGCTCTGGCTCGAACAGCGCCATGGCGAGCTGTGCCCGGGCCCCCAGCCCCTCCAGGCTGCTGAGCCGACAGCGGTGGTAGAGCTCCTCGCTGAGCCGTGGGCTGCAGTCCCGCAGCGAGAACTTCTGCACCAGCCCTGGCTCCACGGCCCGGAAGAGGTGGAGCCCTGAGAACCGGAGGAACACATCCATCACCTCCAGCCCCTCCAGGGCTTCCTCCTCTTCCTGGCCTGCCAGTTCCCCGGCCAGTCGGGCTCGGGCTGCCAGGTAGTCCGCGTTGTAGAAGCAGCCCTCCGCGGACGCCTGGCGGTCAAACCTGCCTCCGACAGAGGGGCCCCGGGCGGGGTCGGCCCCAGGAGGGGACGGGGGGTCAGGGCCGGCGCCCGGGGGCCCCGGGGCAGGCCTCTGTGGCGCCAGGGCAGGGTTGAACTCCTGGAAGTGCACCGGGAAGAAGGCCTGCCATCCCACGATGGCGTTCATTCTGCAGCGGTTGAGGACGTCTGGCCCAGGCCTGGTCCACACGGTGGCGAGGAAGAAGAGTGTGTCCACGGGGTGCTTCTTAGAGACCACGTCCATGAGCCGCACCTGGGATGGGGCCTCCGCACGCACGGCGAGCCAGGCCAGCCTGGTCCCCGGGTACCGCCGCTCTAACTCAGCCGCCGCCGCCTTCACCCCCAGGAACGGGTCTGGGGCCCCTCGGCCGCCTTCCCGAGGTCCGTAGACCAGCAGCAGGGTGAGCAGCGCGTGCTCTCGTGGCTCCAGGACCCCGGCCGCAAAGGCCTCGAGGAAAGCCAGGGCCGCAGTGGCTTCGGCCGCCAGGAGCGGCAGCACCAGCTGCACGCGGGTGGCCTCGGTGACATAGGGCATGGGCAGGATCTCCACCCGGCTCAGCGGCCGCAGCAGGCTGACCCTGCGGGCCAGGGCCCGCCGGTGGCCACGCTGCGTCACAGCTTCCAGCAGGAGGTCCAGTGTGTACTCCATGCCCCGTGCTGGGTCGAAGCGCCGGTAGCCGTTGAGCAGCCGCCGCTTCTGGAAGCGCAGGCGGGGCTGGTAGCGGCGGTTCAGCTGCTCCAAAGCCGTCTCCACGGCGTCGCCCACATCGGCCCTGCTGGCCCCTTGCAGTGGGCACTTGGGGGACCCGTCGGCACAGGAGAAGGTGTGCTGCTCTGTGAAGTAGTCCCAGCCCAGCACCTCAAATCGGGAGTGTGGTGTGAAGGGGGCTGGGAGCCCGATGGGCCAGCTCAGCCCTGCCTCGCCCTCGGGGGTCAGCACGGTCAGGTTCTGGATTTGAGCCTGGGGGGGCAGGGAGGACGCAGAGTTAGTGCCCTCTAGGGAGTCGGGGCCCGACTCGGCTCTAGCGTTCTGGGTTCTGAGCTTGGTCCTGACTCTGTCAACACGCAGCGAGGTGCCCCTGGGCTAATCACTTAGTCCCTTTTCTGTTCCTGCGTGTAAAATGCCGAAAGCATGTGAACCACACGCACCTCACACAGCCAGTGTGAGAAGGAAGAGGGGGAAATGTGCTTTTGCGGAGGTTGAAGCCCCGCAGCCTCGCTCTCTCACACCTGCAGAACACCCTCTTCAGACCGAACCTTCGCTTTCACTTGCTTTCCCTGCCTCATAACCCCTAGGATCCCCTGGAGCGTTCTTCCATGTGCTAGAAATTCGGGGACTTCCAGGCTTCTGCTTCTCCAGTGGAGGGGCACTAAAACAGCCGTGTCTAAGCACTGGACTGAGCCCCCATCCTCACAGTGCGCCTGCAAACCCTTTTCACTGCAACCAGTTGGGCTGCGAGCTTTTCTTATGGTTGACCTGGGTCCCTTCTCCTTGGAGATGTGTACACCGAGGTAGGGTCAGCCTCCTCCTACCCCACCCACCTCTTCGCTCGCTTGGGCACCCCCTGGCTGGGCACCCAGACAGGGGACGCTCCGTCTGACCGCCAGCAGCGGGCCGAGGCTCACCTGCAGCTCCTCTATCTCGCTGTACGCCCGCTCCAGCTCCAGAGCGCTGAAGCGCTTGTGAAGCCTGTACATGAGGGTTCCCTCGGAGACGGGGTGCACTGCGAAGGCACTCAGGAAGGCCGAGCTCCCCTCCTTCTCGGGGTCCCTATTTTTGGCCAGTTCAAAGGAACGGTACTGCTGCCCCTAAAGGGACCAATCAGATCAATCAAAATCACACCCTGCCTGTCCCTGCCACCCTTACCCGGACTAGCATTCACACCTGTTGCTGCCACAGAAGTGGGGAGAGCCGGAGCTCACTCTGGGGTCCTCTTAAACTTGGCCTCTCACCAGATGTGGGAAAAAAGAATGTGAAGTAGGCCATTAGGATGCCCTCTTTGCCCAAAGAACCCCACTGTTTCAAGAGAATGAAACCCATGAGCCAGAAAATGCTCCCACTACTCTGGTTTACCTTACTTCTCCAGGGCAGTGGCCACCTGGAGGACATTCCCAGATCAATTATGGCTGTGCATGTCATAAGGAGGAGGGGGCAACGGGCGGGAGGGACAGCTGGCAGGAGCTGGTGAGTAGGGACACTTTCCTATCTTGCCCAGGGGGTCCCTGACAAGTTACCACTTTTGACAGCCTGAGGATTCCAAGTTAGGGTCAGCAGCTAGGAAGGACAAAACCCCAAGTTGCTGCTGGGAGGAGCCAATAGCACCCACCCTGGAGACCAATTGCTCAGGCGCTACGAATTGTTGGGGACCGAGATTGACTTGAACGGGCTGTCACCTGGTGCTGCGAGACACAGCCGATGCCCAGAGAGTCGATGAGGCAACGGCCAAGCCACTCATCAGGACGGGCACTGAGAATGTCTCCTCGGCAGCCGTCCAGATGTGGCCGCAGTCGAAGCAGGAGACTCCGTGACAACAGGTAGCCAAAGCCCCCGTGGCAGTACCGGGCCTGCTCGCCTGCACCAATAAACTCCTCGGCTCGGCCCAAGTACAGGTCTTGGTTGATGCTGAGGTGGCCAGCGAGGGCGGCCAGGCGGGGGGCCTGTACATACGTGTCATCTTGCATGATGAAGAACCAGTCGTAGTCGGCCCCAAAGTGCGTGTGGAGATGGCGCAGGGTCTCTGACATGAGCCAGGCTGGCCGTTCGTCCCCGTGGGAGACCACCTGCATTCCTGCAGGAGTCCGTGCCCCTCGCTGCCCCGTGAAGTACAGTAATCGAGGAAAGTGGTGGGCCACCGTGCGGTTGACAGCCACAGCCAGAGTGGACAGAGTAGCCCTGGAGGTCAGGACAGCCACCAGCAACCGCTCCCGAGAGCCCAGCTCTGTCTGGATATACCGAGTCCTGCGGAGGGACCAACACGCCAAGGGTCAACTCCTTAAGCTTTAGGGGCCCAGTCTGTCCAGCACAGACGTCGCTCTGGGAATGAAGAGGAGGGACCTCCTCATCGATATGAATGAGCTACTACAGCGAGCACCCATGGACACTGGAACTCGTTTGGGGAGGGGTCTACTACGGATGGGTTATATGATTAGATGGTCAGATACATTTTCTGCCCTGCTGAAGAACATCTGACACCAATTTAACACCCACGGGGGAGACTGTCTCAAATCTGAGAAGTGAAAAATAGGAACAGACTGTGATGGGTAATAAGGCAAAGAACTGCTCTAGGAGCCCAACACGGACTATCAGTGAAGGCAGAGGCAAGGCCTTCGAGCAGCGTGGCAGTGGGGTCTGGGGACCATGGACACACACAGCTCTCACCTGAGCACCTTCTTGTAGGGCTTGTTGGGATCCCGGTAGTAGGGGACAATCCGGGGTTTGAAGTCTTCATCACTTTGATCGAGTCCAGTTCTTGAGTCTGGATCATGTGGCACTCCCGGGTCCCCCACAGCTTCCACACAAGGATCTTCTCCCTCACCCTGGATCCAGGAAACCCGCAAGAGGCTCAGGCTGCATCCCAGAGACAGCCCTAGGATGAGGGGCAGTGCTGGCCGCAGAAGAGCCAACAGGGAGCTCAGTCGCATGGTGGGAGGCCCTGCCATATGCACGCCCCAGGGGGCACGGCCTCAAGGATCGATGGGCGTCAGGCCAATAGCAGGCCTACAGTTTTAAGCAGGAAACCTGGGATCAGTGAAGTCAACGACAGAGCGAGGTGTGTTTGCTGCCAGGCCCAGCATCCCCAGAAGCGCGGGGCTGGCTTCAGTCCTCAAGGTGCCCAATTTAACCCTCAGTCTAAAGGGCAATACATATTAGAGTCAATTTCACCCACTAATGGGATTACGGTCTGTCTTCCAGAAAGAGGGAACAAAACTTAATCCTACCAAATCTAACCCAAAGAGAAGATCTACACACATCTGGAGACCTGATCTAAGTCCACACAGCAGCAGCTGATAAAGAAACGGTTGGGGAAAAGCAAAAGCTCCATGAAGAGAACAGCCCCAACCACAAGAGCCTTCATCCGTAGGCCTTTTCCAAGAGCACCTGGCTGGGGGCAGGTTTCCACTCGGCTTCCTGAAGGGGCTGCTGACCGGCTATTGAAGGGCAGCACAGGGGAAGGGCTAGGGGCCTCTTTCTACTCTACTCCTGAGTCTTGAGAAAACCCACAGCTACTAGAGTCACCCCTCCTCCCAGTCCAGAGTGGTCAGGAGCCGCTGGCATGGTGCACAGCTCTGCCCACCCACATGAGGTGGACAGACAGGGCGACTCAGCACTGAGAGCCTCTCAGAGGAGCGCGATGGCTGATGGAACCATTCTGCGGGGCAGTTCTTCTCTGAACGCCAGCTGCTGAGAGGCTGGTGCCGTCCACCTTCTTCTGAGAGGAAACAGGAAGCGAATGACAGTAACTCTGGCTGCGTAAGAGCAGTTCGGCGTCTGGTTTTACCGGGGCCCCAGGTGCCCAAGCCAAACCACCGTGGGAGGGCGAGAAGCAGCCAGAGACGCCACCGGGCTCCTGTGAAAGCAAACGGGGGCTCGGCTGGCTTCGGACGCCACCGCGGCCAGGACCAGCGCCCCTGCCCCACCTCTCAGCGATCAAAGACCAACTCTAGTCCTAGAAGGAATTTTAGCTGTTAGTCTCAAAACAGAAGTAAATGCGGCTGCGTCACGGAACTGTCGAGGAGCGGCCGGGGGACTCGGCTCGGTTTGCTCGGGCCGAGGGAATGGAGGTCGCGGCCGGGGAGGAAGGCGAAGTCCCCGTTATCGGGCCCGTCGGCGGGGCAAAGGCCCTGCCTGTGCGTGCGGGCGAGGGGCAGCAGGCACGCCCGCGTCCCACAGTGGGAGGAGGCCCTGCGGCAGGGCCGGGGAGGCGGTGGACCGGTAAAGGGCAGCCAGGTGTGGCCGACGCGGCCAGCGCCGTCCTGGGGAGCAGGGCGAGGGCGTGGGGGTGGGACCTGCCCCTGCCGACGCGAGCGGCGCCCCTGTCGCCCCTGCGGGGGGAAGGGTGGGGAAGGGGGAACAGACCCCAGTGCCCGGCCGAGGCGCCGGCTCCGCCGCTGCAGCCGCTGCCACCTCACAGCCCGGCCCGCGCCTTCCTCTTCCGCTCGCCGTCAGCCCGGGTCTCTATGGTGACCGCATCCGGTCTCTCGCCCCGCCTCCGCCCTCTGGGTGGTCTCCCCGCCCCTTCCCCCCACTGCGCAGCCGCCGAGGGGATGACGTGGCAGCCCCGCCAGGCACCCGCCCCCGAGAAGGAGCGAGCGCCCCCCTGACGCTAGTAGCCGGGGACCCGAGGGCGGGCAGCATCTCCAGCCTCAACTTTCGTCTTCCTCGGAAGTAAAATGTCCTTCGCCTCAGTGGGCGCGCCTCTGCCTCCGCCTCCTCGACGACTTCTCCCAGTGGCCTCGGAACCCCATCGTCCCCTGACGTCTTTCAGAAACGTTGTTTGCCCACCCACTTGCAGGCCGGCGTTCGAAGTGTTGAGTGAGGGACGCCTGGGTGGCTCGGTCATTTAAGCGTCTGCCTTCGGCTCAGGTCGTGATGCCAGGGTCTTGGGATCGAGTCCTGCATCCGGCTCCTTGCACAGCCGGGAGCTTGCTTCTCCCTCTGCCTGCTGCTCCTCCAACTCGTGCGTGTGTGCTCTCTCCCAAATAAATAAAATCTTTAAAAAGAAAGGAAAGGGGAGGGGAGGGAGACTTGAGTGAACAAGTGGTAGGTGAGGTGGGCATGTTCCCTGCCCTCCGGGACCTGAGGGTTGAGGGAGACACAGTAAACACACACTGACATACCAAAAATATAAACAGGTAGAAATGGAATCACAGCCTGTCATAAGTACCATTGCAGAAAGTAGAGCCCAGCGGAAAAACAGGACGGGAAGAACTAAATTAGATTGGGAATTTGGGAATGCCAAGATCAAAGATTCGGTAAGTTACGTTGGCAAAAAATGGAGAGGAGTTTTCTGGGCAAAGAGCAGAGCACAGAGGCCCTGAGAGAGGAAAGATACTGCGCCAGAGAAGAACTAGGGGGTCAGGGCCAGCTAAATCCCGATGACAGAGGAGAAAACAGCGCAACGGAGGAGAGGGCTGGCGGGGCCTTCCAAAGACCACAGCTCTGCTCGGCTGGGAAGGCACAGCCCTGATAGGCAATTTGCAAGTGTGTGGGGGCGACCCTGTCCTATGGTTGAGGGGAGGAGCCCAGAATGTTCCAAATCCTGCACTTTGCAAGACAGTGTGGCACAAGAGGAATCACCCAGCCCACGTAGCTTTCAAATGTTCTCCTAAACTTTTGTTATGTGGAAAACAACAACAACAACAACTAATCCTTGGGCCTGTGTTTTATTTTTTAAAATATTTTATTTATTTGGCAGAGAGAGCACAAGCAGTGGGAACAGCAGGGAAAGGGAGAAGCAGGCTCCCAGCTGAGCAGAAAGCCTGATGCGGAGCTCAATCCCAGGACCACAGGATCATGACCTGAGCCCAGCAGGTGCCCCAAGAGCCTTTGTTCTATATATAAAAACAAAGTAACTTTGTAGGGTTGTAATATGTGCTGAATTTTCAAGAAATGTAACTATCATGTAAATGGAAGGAAGATAATACTTTGTTTCATTCAGGAAGACTAAGAGTTACTATTTTGGAGAACTGTATTGCAGACAGTGTTCTCGTGGTGTTCAGTCTGTATTTGTACAGTCATATTCAAGGTGATCCTATATACAGGTACAAACATATGACTAATTATGTTTTCTAGCATAATGAAATAACAATTATTGGAAAGGCTCTCCTTCTGTTATGGTTAAGACACTATATATATATATATATTTTTTTTTTAATTTACGTGCATAGTTAGGTTATATTTCAAAATAGTAAAGGGGTTGTTATAAAAAAAAACAAGTTTGCTATTAGAAGAGAACATTGGGGCTGGTAGAGTTAAGAACCACCATTCTAGGAAGTATATAAGATATAAGTTACCAGCATTTGTTTTCCTTTACTGTGTTTTGGTCTTATTCTCAGTTAGACTGCAATTTGATTTCCCCTGAGCAATGGCACATAATAAGTAGTAAGTGAATGATTTGTAAGACTAGGAAGTCTAACTCTGGGAAGCAGAGTAGGGATGCTCACTTCGACTCTGGAAGATACAGGTTTCAGACCAGCATTGTCCAACAGAAATATAATGTAAGCTGTATAGGTAATTTTAAATTTTCTGGTAGTCACGTTGTTAAAAAAGCAAAAAGAAACAGTTGAAATTAATTTTACTAATATGTTTATTACATTATTAAACATACCAAAGTATAATTTCAACATGCAATCAATATAAAAAATTGAGATATTTTAATTTTTCCTCACATACAATCATTTTATTTTTTGCTTTTTTTTTTATTTTTAAATTCCAGTATTACATATAGGGTTATATAGCTTCAGGCATACAATATAGTGATTCAACAATTACATACATTACTCAATGCTTGTTATAAGTGTACTCTTCTTTTTAAAAATTAATTATTTATTTGTTTGAGAGAGAGAGATAGAGAGGGAACACAAGCAGGGAGGAGGGGCAGAGGGAGAGGGAGAAACAGACCCTGCACTGAGCAGGGAGCCCAATGTGGGACTTGATCCCAGGTCCCAGGGATCACGACCTTAGCTGGAGGCAGAGGCCCAGCCCACTGAGCCACTCAGGCACCCCTCTTTTTTTTTTTTTAAGATTCTATTTATTTATTTGAGAGAGAGAGATAGTGAGCGAGAGCATAACCAGGGTAGAGGGACACATGGATGAGGGAGAAGCAGGCTTCCTGTTGATAAAGGAGCCTGATGGGGGCTCAATGCAGGGCTCGATCCCAGAACCCCGGGATCATGACCTGAGCCAAAGGCAGATTCTTAACGATTGAGCCACCCAGGTGCCCCCTGATAAGTTTACTCTTCATCCCCTTCACCAGTCTCACCCATCTCCCCACCCACCTCCTCTCTAGTAACCACCAGTTTGTTCTCAATAGTTAAAAGTCTGGGGGTTTTGTTTGTTTGTTTGTCTCCTTTTTTCCTTTGTTCATTTATTTTGTTTCTTAAATTCCACATAGGAGTGAAATCATATGGTATTATCTTTCTCTGATTGACTTATTTCAGTTAGCATTATACCCTTGGATCCATCCATGCTGTTGCAAATGGCAAGATTTCATTCTTTTTTATGGCTGAGTAATATTCTACAGTCCATCTGTATCACATTTTCTTTATTCATTCATCTTTCTGGGGACACTTGAGTTGCTTCTGTGTCTTGGCTATTTGTAAATAATGCTGCACTAAACATAGAGGCACATATATCTTTTCGAATTAGGGTTTTTGTTTTCTTTAGGTAAATACCCAGTGTTGGAATTACTGGATTGTATCGTAATTCTACTTTGCATATTTTGAGAAACCTCTGACTGTTTTCCACAGCGGCTATACCACTTTGCATTCCCACCGACAGCCCATGAGAGTTTCTTATTCTCCACGTCCTTACCAACACTTGTTTCCTGTGTTTTTGATTTTAGCCATTCTGACAAGTGGGATGTGGTTTTGATTTGCATTTCCCTGAAGATTAGTGATGTGAAGCATCTTTCCAGGTATCTGTTGGTCATTTTCTTTGGGAAAAGTTCTGTTCATATCTTCTGCCCCTTTTAAGTTAGATTATTTGGATTTTGGGGGGTGTTGAGTTGTGTAAATTCTTTATATAGCTTACTTATTAACCCCTTATTGGATATATCATTTGCAAATATCTTCTGTGGGTTGTCTTTTTGTTTTGCTTATGGTTTTCTTTGCTGTGCAGAAGCTTTTTTATTTTGGTGTAGTCCCAATAGTTTAATTTTGCTTTTGTTTCTCTTGCTGAAGAAGGCATAGCTAGAAAAATGTTACAGCTAATGTCAAAGAGATTACTGCCTATGTTTTCTTCTAGGAATTTTATGCTTTCAAGTCTTACATTTAGGTCTTTAACCCATGCTGTGTTTATATTTGTGTATGGTGTAGGAAAGTGATCCAGCTTTTTTTTTTTTTTGCATGTGGCTGTCCACTTTTCCCAACACCATTTATTGAAGAGACCATCTTTTCCCATTGCATATTCTTGCCTCCATTGTCTCCACATGCAGTCTTTGAAATTGATGGTTATTTTACACTTACAGAACATCTCAATTCAGACTAGCCACGTTTCAAATGCTCCATGGCCATATGTGGCTAGGGACTATCACCTTGAACAACAGAGTTCCAGACCCTTTTTGGTTACTAAGGTTTCTAGGTAGTTCTGGATGAGACATTTCCTTTTTTGGGTCTCAGTTTCTTCCTATTTTACTTTATTATTATTATTTTTTAAGTAGGCTATACGCCAAATGCAGAGCTTGAACCCATGAGCCTGAGGTCAGGAATTGTATATTTTATATACAATTTATAAAATTGTATATTTTATATACAATTTTAAAATATACAATTTATATACAATAAATTGTATATTTTAAATAAAGAGCCCAGACCAAACGTTATTTCATCCAGCACTGACCTGTGGTATTTCAAACTTAACCAGTTCTTTTTTTCTCCTCTCTACCCACATCTCTCTCACTCTCCTGCCCATTTTCCCAATTCTTTCTCCCCCCATACCCAGGTCTGTTCCCTGCAAAAGATCAAAACCCTAGGTGAGAATGGCAGAACTCCTACACGGCCAACAATTTTTTCTAAGCTGTGTTGAGGAAGACTCTGCCCAGCAACTGTTGATCATGGGAAATCATGGATGTGATTGGTTGCTATGTGGGTGGCTTCAGAGAAGTCACTGGTCTTTCTCAGGCCATGCCAAGCCATTTTACAGACCAGAAAATTCCACCCTCAAATCCTGGCACCGTCTCCTACCAGAAGTGTTCTTATTAACAGCTCTGTGCTTTTGTTTCTAATATGCAAAATGTTAATAATACCCCACTCAGAGTTTGGGGGGGTGGGATAAATGGGATAGCATAAATGTAAGAGCATAATAAATGTTAGTTCTCTAACATTTAAAGAGTTAGTTCTCTAACATAATCTGTCTGTAACCACACACTTTAATGAGGCTGGGAGAGAGAGGCATATTGTCGACAGTACTCCCAAGAGGCTAAGTGCTTGGATGAGTGATTTTATGTAATCCACAACCATATATAACCTCTCTGCTTCATGAAGAAAGGTTTTGCAGGGGTGCCTGGGCGGCTCAGTAGATTAAGGGTCTGCGTTGAGACTCCGGTCATGATCTCAGGTTCCTGGGATTGAGCCCCATTGCAGGGGCTCTCTGCTCAGCAAGGAGTCTGCTTCTCCCTCTGACTGATTCTCCCCCTGCTTGTGAGCATGGGACCTCTCTCTCGGACGAATAAATAAGATTTTTTTTTTTTTTAATTTTTTTTTTTTTTTTTTTTTTTTTTTTTTTTTTTTTTAGATTTTATTTATTTGTCAGAGAGAGAGGAGAGCGAGCGAGCACAGGCAGACAGAATGGCAGGCAGAGGCAGAGGGAGAAGCAGGCTCCCCGCCAAGCAAGGAGCCCGATGTGGGACTTGATCCCAGGATGCTGGGATCATGACCTGAGCCGAAGGCAGCTGCTCAACCAACTGAGCCACCCAGGCGTCCCTAAATAAGATTTTTTAAATAAAAAGTTTTTAAAAATAAATGTTCCTTCTTAATTGTGAGTTCCCTGAGGTCAGGGAATAACTCGTCTACATTAGAGCTCCAGCATCTAGCTCTGAGCCTGACATATAATGGCCACTTAATTAGTGGAGGGTATTCTAGAAAAAGCTATCCTCAAGGTGTGAAAGCATGAAATAGCAAGGCTTACTTGAAATACAGGTAGAGTCTAGTGGAGCATCAAGTTTGAAGAGGAAAACTAGTTCCATGGTGAGAAGAGTTAGCTTTTCTTTTCTTTTCTTTTTTTTTAACTGCGGGGGTTGGGGGGCACTTTTGGAGAATGTGCTCTAAAGGGACTAAAAGCTTCATTTGCCTCTCTCTAGCTGTGTCACTGACCGTGGGGCGCCGCTAATCAGAAGCCTGGAGAAGTAACAGGGATCACGAAAGGTCTGCCTTGTATTTGAGGCTACAAATTTGGGATTTACAATGTGGGCGATGAGAAGTCCGTGAGGGATTTTAAATAGTAAGACTCAAGAGAAAAAGGGCAAGGTTACAAATCTACCTGGTGATACAACTAAACTCAGGAAAGATGTTTTTGTTTGTTTGGTTGGTTTTCGTTTTTCTTTAAACTTCAGAGCTCTTACCGCCAGACTTACACGGCTTTCACGGAATCTAACCATCCTGGAGTGCGGGGTCTACGCGGCCAAGGTTCGGGGACAACGTTCGGCACCCTCTAAAAGTGTGGTTAACACTGGACTGGCATCTAAAATCTCGGTTCCATAAAACGAGGACGTCTTGCTTTCAAAGAGGAATTCTGTTCTTCGCATCACCTCCGTCGTGACGCTCCTTCCTCGGCCCTCTCTTCCCAGTCGCCTCACTCTTCCCCCTCTTTCCTCCTCCTCCTCCCGCCGCCTCCCTCCTCTCCTCTCTCCATTGTTTCGACCCACTCCCGCCCGACGCATGCTGGGAAGTGTAGTCGCTCGCCCCGCTGTTTGAGCCGGCTGGGCGGCCCTATAAACACAGTATCGGCACAGAGCTCAACATATTTTTTGGGAGGCGGGGTAAAGCCTGGAAGGCCCAGCCCCTCATCCAAGGAGCAGTCTGGGAGTCGCAGTTTCCAGGGCCCAAAGTGGGCAGGTCGGCTGCTGGCTCCTGGACTCTAATCCCACCATCCTCGCGCATCATGATGACGTCACGCGAGCCCGCGAGGTCCCTGCGATAGGCGGTAGTTCTCGAGAAGACGTCTCTGCCCTGGCCTCCGCGACTCGAGGACAACACTTCCCAGGAGTCTGCGCGGCGGCGCGCCGACAGCCGCGCGATGCCGTGATTGGCTGGTGAGCCGGCCGCACGCGGAGGAGCCCAAGGAGCAGCTCTGTTGCGACAGAGGCCGAGCGGCGAGGCCCAGTGAGTTGGGGGAAGGGGCGCCGAGGGGAGGGTGCTGGCCGGTGAGGGGGGAGGGAAGAAGAGAAGAGGGAGGAGGGAAGGGGTCGGGATGGAGGAGGCTGCGGAGAAGAAAGGGCCCAGGGAGAGACGCTGACGGGCGGGGGCTGGGGAAAGTCCCGGGGGTGGCGAGTGAGGAGACCCGGAGGGGACTCACCGAGGGGAAGATGAGTGCGTCCCGGGAAGAAGCTGGGCCCCACGGCTCGGTGGTGTGGAGGGGGACAAGGGAGAGGAGGAATGAGGCAGATGGGAGGAGGAAGCCCGGGAAAGCGAGGCGGCCGGCTGGAGCGCCGAGCGCCAAGTTGTGGGGAAACCGGAGACGGGGACCTCTGCCGAGGGGGCAGAACCTGGTCCCTAACTGGAGGCCCTGAGAGGAGGAGCGTTTCCAGAATGAGGCAGTCCGTGAGGATTGGTGGACAAAGCCTCAGGGAAGAGATGTTAAGATTAGAAGAGCGGCCGAGGACCAGAATTGGCTTGAGACACCCTCACAAAATTTGGAGCGGCTAGGCATGGGCGGAGCAGGGTGTCCGAGGCTTGATAGGAAAATTCCTGAGCGGGATGGAGCAGGGCCCAGGCATTCTACCACAAGTTCAGGATTTTGGGGTGTTTGCCTTTCTTCAGGCTCCCTGTAAGAACAGTTTCGTGCCCCTCTGGTTCATCACCATGCCCTCTGACCTGGCCAAGAAGAAGGCAGCCAAAAAGAAGGAAGCTGCCAAAGCACGACAGCGGCCCAGAAAGGGACACGAAGAAAACGGGGACACTGTCACAGAACCACAGGTGGCAGAGGAGAAAAATGAGGCCAATGGCCGAGAGACCACAGGTGAATTGAGGGAGACGTGGGTTCCTGGGATGGTTGCTACAACCTAATGGATGCCCAGGCTGGAGTCAGAATCCTGATGCCGGCGGGCACTGGAGAGAAATGTATCTGGTGCCACCAAACTTTTCATGGTGAACCAGACTGATAGAGTTGGAGCTTGTGCCCTCTTGTTCTTGATCAGGAAAACCGAACATAAGGTTCTCACTTACCTAGTGGCAAACACATGTATGTGTGTTGTGTTCTCTTGGTGCTGTGCATGCAAGCCTGAAAAGGAGGTCAGTTCCTTGCCCTTTTCTCACTTTCCATTTCTACACATGGTGGTCGGTGTGCCCGGTTCTTTGCCACATCATATCTCTGTCCTTCCAGGGGTAGTAACTTTACCAAGAGGGAAACTTATGAATTGCATTTTTGGATTTTTTCTGGGAAAAGATGCTTTTCTGTTACTTACACTTCGGGAAGTATTTATTGAGCACGTCTGGAGTGCTAGACACCGTGCTACATACTGATGTACTTGGAACTGTCTGCTCTCTGATAACTTACAGCCCAGCTGGGGGGACATGAACAGTGTGTGATACAGAATTTTCCAGGCCCTGGGAGGTCTCATCCCAGCCTTCTTTCCTGCCCCTCTGAAAATTCCCCAAACAGACCTGGTCCAACCAGATGATTATTGTCCTTTGCCTAGCTATGACATTTTTGCCCTTATACACTAAGGTTCTAATACCACAATTTTTGTGCTGGCTGCATTTGACATTCTCTTGGGGCCCAGCTCAGGATAGCAGAACTTTCCCCATCAAACCTGACCTTTAAAATAGTACCATCCACTCTTCCCCTATGCTGTCATATAGTATTACTTTTTATGTTGTGTCTTCTGTTTCTTCATCTAAATCGTTTGATTTTTGAGTGCAGGGATCATGTTTCTTGGGTAATACTTTTTTGTAGGACTGACCTTGCAGATGGAGATACTAAGTAAATGTTTGAAGACGAGAGGAAAATTACTAATACAAGTCATAACAGATAGGAATTCAGAAAAGGGAGAGATAAAAGTGACTGAGAAGACAGAATTGAGTGGTAGGAATTGTGTCCAAAATAAGAATTATGGGAGAAAGCTGGTGCAGTAAGATCAGGCCACGTGGAAGTTTTATTCCCAGTCAGTGTAGTGGAGGATTGCCAAGTTGAAAATGATGGGAGTGAATGAGGAGGCAGGAGTTGTGATCTCTAAAATAGAGAGATGGGGTCCCCTCCAGGCAACCAGGGTGAAGCAGTGTCTGTCATCAGCTCTCTCTGGCTGAATTGGAAAGGTAGCAAAGTGAATCCTACTTGAGACTGTCGTGAATGGTTCCCATTACAAATTTCTTGTTCACTTTTGCCCCTAGGAAAATAGGATTTCCAGGGAGCCCAGCTGTGGTTTCCCCAGCTCAGTTACAGGAGAGCTTTGGTTTTCACCTTGCTTCCTCAGGCAGCTGCTGTTCTGAAATGTGACATCGGTTTTCTTTCCATTCCTCCTAAAACATTTCTTATTGTCAGGGACCCATGTCGTTTCTGCTCCCTCTCCCAAGACAGTCCTCTCTCCTGAGTTTGAGATTACTTGATGTTCCAGGTCATCATTCTCCAACCTTTACTGATTGCCACTGTCACATAGTCTGTCTTAGGTACTAGGGTATGGAAGGATCAAAATAAATATCAAAGAAAGTGACCTCTGACAGCTTAACCTTCTTTAGAATGTGACACTCTTCAAAACAGACACTGGAGTTCAGCTGGTCCTTTTGTTTGAGGAGTGAGTAGAAAGGGACTTCTTGTGAAGTCTACAGTATTCTCTTGGATGAAGTTTATTCCAGAATCCCTTTTCCATCTCTTCAGTGCTCTTCACTTTTCTTTAAGTGGCAAGTGTTTCCTGGGATGCTGTAGGCTAGGAAAATGAGGTCTGTTTTAAGTCTCTTACTTTTGAAGCTTGGAAGGTGACTTAGATCCTAGATACTGTAAACTAAAAGAAGTCAAGAGAAGAGAGTATATAGCTTTCCCTTAATTTTGATTTTCCTCTTGCCTGAGCAGATGGAATTCTAGACCAGGGATCAGCGAACTTTTTCTGTAAAGATGCAGATAGTAAATATTTGTAGCTTTGTGAGCCATATGGTCTCTAGCAGCTGTTCAGCTCTGCCATTGTAGTGGAAAGCAGCCACAGACACTCTGCAAATGATGAGTGTGGCTGTGTTCCAGTAAAACTTTATAAAAACAGGCAATTGGCCAAATCTGGCCAGCCTTTTTTTTTTTTTAAGCTACCCCCCCTCCTAAGCTAAGAATGTTTTTTTACATTTTTAAAAAATGGTTACATTTCAAATGTCTTGATTTTGCCACTTAGCCCGTAAACCCTGAAATATTTAGCATCTGGCCCTTTAAGAAAAAGTTCACTAACTGCTGATCTAGATCATAAACAACTTCTTACGCAGCATCTAGAATAGGGATTGGCATGAAGTGGAGTTGTGGGAAGCCTGATAATTCAACCACATAGAAAAGAGACTGAAAGTTCCTTCACTCAGTGAAAACAAAAACTTTGATCTCCATTCAAAAAGTATTCATCAAGCACTTATTTATAACACACTGTGCTGGGAGCTGAGGTGGATATGGAGTGCCTGCCAGGTGTCTAGAGGAGCAGTCTCTGCTCTCAGTGTTGACTCCTTGAAGGTAGAGCAGGGTTAGCCCCAGGGTGGATAATGGCACCAGCACTACTAATCACCTGACAGGATGGGGTATCCATAGTGGCCTGAGACTAACCACCACTCGCCCTCTCTCTTGGAGTTGCTGTCCCCAAGGAGAGAGCTCTCTCCATCCCTCTACCCCATCTTTATTCCTCCTGAGGACAAGCACATAGTCTTTTCGCATTCAGGGATTCTGTAAAATCACTAAGGGAACATAGGTAAGGATAACAAAGACTAAAAAAAAAAAAAAAATCAGAAAATTCCCATAGTAGTGGTACCTCATGTGTAATTCCTGACTCCTTCCTGAAAAGGTAAATGAATAGCCTTATTTTCTTTTGGAAGAAGCTTACCAGGACTCCCTCTGCCCCCATTTCTGTCCATTTCAGTAATACTTCAAGGTGGGCACCTGGTGGCTCATTCGGTTGGGCATCTGCTTTCAGCTCAGGTCATGATCCCAGAGTCCTGGGATCGAGCCCCACATTGGGCTCCCTGCTCAGTAGAGACCCTGTCTCTCCCTCTCCTTCTGCTGCTCTGTCTGGTTATGCTTTCTCACTCTATCAATCAATAAATAAAATCTTAAAAAAATAATACTTCAAGGGCACTTTCCTTTCTGTAAAGGTACTAGAGTGACATAGGTGAGATCACCTGGTTCAAATTCTGGCTCTGTCACTAACTGGTTTTTTGGGGTTTTTTGTTTGTTTGTTTGTTTTTACTAACTAGATTTTTTTCACCTTGGCTGTGTAATTTAACCTCTTCATTATAAAAGACGTTATAAGTATATACCTTAGGAATTAAGAATTGTAATTGTGTTGTAAGAATGTGTTGTAAGAATTAAGTTATATGGAGAATGATGATACAGCACAGTCTCGGGCACAGAGTAAACTCAACATTGATTAGCCAATAATATTAATCACTCTTCCCAGGTTAAAGATGTACTCATGCCTGAAAAACCACAGAGGCACAACAGCTCGTGGTCAGTGTGCATCTCTGAAACCCTCCAGATTTGGGAACATCTGGTTATCCCAGCCTTGGCTCTGCGTGTGTTGATCTCTTTTTTTTTTTTTTAAAGATTTTATTTATTTATTTGAGAGAGACAGTGAGAGAGAGCATGAGCGAGGAGAAGGTCAGAGAGAGAAGCAGACTCCCCGCGTAGCCAGGAGCCCGATGCGGGACTCGATCCCGGGACTCCAGGATCATGACCTGAGCCGAAGGCAGTCGTCCAACCAACTGAGCCACCCAGGCGTCCCTGTGTTGATCTCTTTATGCGTTTTCTCACACTGGTCCCTTTTCCACTGCTTAGAAGCATATGTGAAATATGGAATTCCACTAGGTCATGGAATAAGAGAATTGTACTTCTGTAGTTTCTGCTTTCTTTTGGGTTTTAGGAATGAATCTTTTAACATATATATATGAAGGAAAATTGGGAGTTCTAGCCGTTCCCCTCATGCATTTATGTTGTTTAACAAGAGGTGTTAGAATTAAAAGAACAAGTTGTGAGGGAAAAAAATAGCCCATGAAAGGAGGGTATTAGGATACATCTATATACAACGTATACACTCTGTAAAGCTTGTGAAACATCTGCGTGAGCTCCACTTGATCTTGAACCCAGGTCCTGCAGGGCGTGCCTTTTTCAGCCTTATGGGCCTTCGTATGGTAACATCTGGTCACCTAAGTAAGGGGCAGAGACCACCAGTGCCCAAACAGGGACTTGAACCCTGGACCCTCAGTTCAAAAGTTTGATTCTCTACTAACTGAGCTGTCTGAATGCTCTTTGAGTGCAAGGGCGGGGTCTGTCTTACCCTTTTCCCAACTTCTTTTCTGTCTGCAGAAGTGGATTTGCTGACCAAGGAGCTAGAGGACTTTGAGATGAAGAAAGCTGCTGCTCGAGCTGTCACTGGTGTCCTTGCCTCTCACCCCAACAGTACCGACGCCCACATTATCAACCTCTCCCTCACCTTTCATGGTCAAGAGCTGCTCAGTGACACCAAACTGGAATTGAACTCAGGCCGACGTTATGGCCTCATTGGCTTAAATGGAATTGGTGAGGCCCTTGGAAGGCAAGGTGGGAGGTGTCTCTCCTTGGCTCGCCTGTCACTCAGCAAGTATTTACTTAGCACCAGCTATGTGCAAAGCAAGGAGTTTACAGTATGGGTGGGAGACCACATATGTCCAGGGAAAAGGAACTAGCAGTACAGAGCAGTATGTGGTAAGTACCACAGGAGGAGTTACAGACCGTAGGTGCTGGAGAAGTGGGTGGGGGGGCAGCAGTGGCAGTGTGTGAGGCCACTGTAGGTGAACCGACTTCACGGAGGAGGGGTGGGACACGCATTGGAGGAAAGTCGGAAAGGCAGCCCCAGAAAGCAGCGGGGGCGGGGGTAATTAATAGTAGGATTTGAATATATGAAAGGAAGGAAGGAAGGAAGGGACTAAAAAAAATGGTGAGGTCATGGTTTGGCTGGAGTGGAGGAACGGATAGAGGGGACTCAGACCAACCTGTGCTGAGTGTCCTCTTCCCCTTCTTTGCCCGCTCTCCTCAGGAAAGTCCATGCTGCTCTCTGCTATTGGGAAACGGGAAGTGCCCATCCCTGAGCACATTGACATCTACCATCTGACTCGGGAGATGCCCCCTAGTGACAAGACACCCTTGCAGTGTGTGATGGAAGTCGACACGGAGCGGGCCATGCTGGAGAGGGAGGCCGAGCGGCTGGCTCACGAGGATGGTAGGGCTCCAGACCTAGGGGTGGGGGTGGACCTCCTCCCAGGGAAGGCCCAGGGAGCCTCACAAGCCATTCACTGCCCACAGCGGAGTGTGAGAAGCTCATGGAGCTCTACGAGCGACTGGAAGAGCTGGATGCCGACAAGGCGGAGATGAGGGCCTCACGGATCTTGCATGGACTGGGTTTCACTCCTGCCATGCAGCGCAAGAAGCTGAAAGACTTCAGTGGTGGCTGGAGAATGAGGGTTGCCCTTGCTAGGTGGGTTCCTTCCTCCTCCTCTACCGTCTGTAGCTCCCCATTTCCCTCAGGGTTGAACGCTTACTCTGGTAGAACTTGAGAACAGAGGCCAGTGGTCAGTAACAAGACACGACTTCAGCGGGATGGAGAGGGGTGGTATGCTTGGGCTAATGAGAGCTTCCCGCCTGAAGAGATCTTTGTTGGGTTTCTGGCAGTGTTTGGGAATCCTAGATCAACCCTAGGTAAAATGGTAAAGTAGGTCCATTTCTTTCTTCCTGACTCCCATCCGTTTTTGTGTCTCAGTCCTTCTGATCCTTGCTCTATATAGAGATAAAATATTAGGCAGTTATTAAGAACTTGGTCCTTACCTCTTATGACCTGGACCCAAAGTGAGCTTGTAGAGACCATCATTCCCTCAGCAGTTCCCCCAGAAAGTCTCCTGTTAAATAGGTGTTTCCCTCACCCCACAGTTCCTTGTCAGGGGAGTTGGTGAGGTTTGGGGCACTGCTTTAGCAAGGCTGCCTGTGCGTTCCATGTGAGCCATGGTTCCAGGTGAGAGCAAGGATTAGCTACCTCTGGTTCCCCTAAGGAGCTCTTAGAAGTACAGATTTCCTGGCCTCTTCTTCACATCTGTCCAGTTGGAATACTGGCATTTGGTGCCCAGAAATCTTATTACTAAAAAGCTCTGCACTCTGGTGACTGCGGGTCTAGGAAGCGGTGCTGTCCCCTCGCTCTTGCTGACTTGAGATTCCACCTAAGAAGAGAACATTTTCTGGCCTCCTTGCTAAAGTCCGGCAACCCCATCAGATAGCTTTAGCTTGAATACTTTCTGCCTTCATAATTGATATCCTCTATCTTTTTGTCTTCCCGATGGTCATTAACTTCAGCGTAAAAGACTTTCCAGACTTGTAAGGACTTTGACAACCTTGTCCTCAAACTGTGCCATCCTCGGGCTTCTCAGCCCTGTTTTCTGCCCTTTCATCTCAGCTCTGGTTTCTCTCCTGGTTCTCCCCTTTCCTCGAAGGCACAGAACCTAGAAGAGGTTTTAGGACTGAGGTCAGGCCTGACCAGGGTTGTAGATAGAAGGCAAGGCAGGGTCCTCCTGTGTAGCCCCCAGCAGACTGAAGGCAGTCTATCTCCTTTCCTGTTCTTCAGAGCCCTCTTCATTCGCCCCTTCATGCTGCTCCTGGACGAGCCGACCAACCACCTGGACCTCGATGCCTGTGTGTGGTTGGAAGAAGAATTAAAGACGTAAGGGGCTGGGGCTGAGGGTTGGGAGTGGTCAGGTTCTGGAAGGGGGGAGTTGAGCAGAGTCTAAAGGAAATGAATGGCTGGAAACTGCAGGGATAGGAGAGCAGGGGGAAAAGGAACTAATGCCAGGCCGGTTGGAGGCCAGATTGGAAAAACGTTAAGCACCTTTAGTGCAGACCGTTTCGTTTGATTGGTTGTTTTTAGTCTGAAATGTGCCCGTTGTTTTTCTTTAACTTTCTTGGTTCTTCGCATTTGAAATACAACACCTTTGTACTTCAGACGTGTCTTCAGATAGTATTTTCCTCTTAACCATATTTCTATGCCTCACGTAAAGAGGGGACTCCCACTTAACGATCACAATAGTGTGACATATGGCTAAAGAGCTGAATAATTGGAATATTGTCCCAGCTCTGAGGACAGGCTGTTAGTGGTCTCTGCCATGACTTGGTATCATCTTTTAAAAAGCAGAGTATTGTGATTTTTATCGCACCTGTTCAGTTCTGCCCACCCACCTATTAGAGATACTTATGGATTTGTTTGTGGACATACATTTATTTTACCATCATGTTAAATTACCATCTCTGCTCCATTCTGCTGAAAATTAGAAGATTGATGAAACTCAGACTGAAAGGCATCAAAGTGTCATGATAGTGGATTGTACGCTGGTGGCCTGGCTGGTTGCTGGGAGCCAGGAATGGGCTGTAAAATCTAAAGGGTGCTCCAGAGTAAGGATGGCAAAAGACGAAGGGTTTCTGGGTCTCTCTGCTCCGCTGTTGTGAACCAGCACAGTTTTGAGCACCTCCCTGACTGGTTTTCTCTGGCTTTACAGTTTTAAGCGCATCCTGGTCCTCGTCTCCCATTCCCAGGACTTTCTGAATGGCGTCTGTACCAACATCATTCACATGCACAACAAGAAGCTGAAGTATTACACGGTGAGTAGGCCCCAGCTTCTCCACAGCAACCTCTGTGCTTATCAGCTCCTTAAAGCTCTCCTTTAAAAAAAAAAAAAAAAAGCAACATTTAGTAGCCCTTTTCTACCTATTGCTATAAAAAGATGTGGACAAGGAGTTCTGCAGCCTGTTCTATTTTAGTCTGAAAGTAGTTGTGCTCAGGTTGTAGGCCATCGACTGGCAGCCTGTGTACGTGGTGTGTGTTTGCCTTATGGTAAGAAGGTTGGCTTCTCATGGTGCCCAGGCAGGCCCTGTCGCTCCCTGCCTTCTTGAATGACTACTTAACTCTGCTTCACGACAGCACTTTTACCCCACCTTCCATGAAGAATGGGAGTCAGGATCTCAACAGCCCACTTGTCTGCCTTTCTTTTTCATTTTCTGTATTTCAAAAAAAGAAAGGAGTCCTTTGCATTCATACTTACACTCATGGTGGGAGTATTAACAATTTCTTATGTAGCCTGCCAGAGATTCCATGTACACTTGCAAGGATTTTAGAAAATTTCCTATATACATATCAGAGCTGTAATGTTAATAGTTGTTCTCTTTTGTAGGTTGCTTTTATATTTTTATATATCTTATACTACTTTCCACATGAATACGTATAGAATAACCTCATTCTTTTCAGTAATTGCATGATATTGTGTAGCTATCTAGTAGCTTACTTGTCAGGCCCTTTTTGATGAATATTTAGGTTGAGTCCAACTTTTTACACGTAGAAACCATGACAGTCCAACTGTGCTGTTTGCTAGGTCCTCAATCTGATTGGTCTGCTGTCTTCCTTTCTGGGTGCAGTTTCTGTAGCCCACATAGGGCTTCATCCTCAAAGCAGGGTGGGGAGCAGTAGGAGGTGCTCTTGGAAGGCTGTGAGCCTCGTGATGTCCGTACGGCCAGGACCACTGCCAGCGCCGTGGGTGTCTTTATGGCTAACCCGAGGGTTTGCTCTGCAGTCCTGCGCTGGCTAAGCTAAGAGTGAAAGGCACACAGTTTGAAAGAGCTCAGATTCTGGGTTAGGGTATGCTCTGTTAACATACTTCCTCTTGGGGCGCCTGGGTGGCTCAGTGGGTTAAGCCGCTGCCTTCAGCTCAGGTCATGATCCCAGGTCCTGGGTTCGAGCCCCGCATCGGGCTTTCTGCTCAGCAGGGAGCCTGCTTCCTCCTCTCTCTCTGCCTGCCTCTCTGCCTACTTGTGATTTCTCTCTGTCAAATAAATAAATAAAATCTTTAAAAAAAAAAAAAAATACTTCCTCTTTCCCTACCGCACGGTCTTATAGCCAGGACCAAGTCCAATGCCATCCCGTACCCCCCTAAACCCTGAGAGCCGGGAGCGAGGTTAAAGCTGCCTGCCTTGCCTGGGACATTTCTCTGCAGGGTAATTATGACCAGTACGTGAAGACACGGCTGGAGCTGGAGGAGAACCAGATGAAGAGGTTTCACTGGGAGCAAGACCAGATTGCGCACATGAAGGTAGAGCTGAGATCATGTTCTCCAGGAGAGTTGGATGAGGGTGTCTGGGGAATTTGGGGGAGCGGGAAGTCAGAAGACGTTGTCATCAGTATTTACCCCACATTTAAAATGAGTTGTTTGGCACTTGCCCGTACTCCAAGCCCCCTTTCTGGTCTCTTTCAGAACTACATTGCTAGGTTTGGTCATGGCAGTGCCAAGCTGGCCCGGCAGGCCCAGAGCAAGGAGAAAACACTACAGAAGATGATGGCATCGGGACTGACAGAGAGGGTTGTGAGTGACAAGGTAGGGTCCGCTTGGGTAAAGTTAGTGGCCTACAGTGTGGTGGATAGGACACAACCTAACTTGATAAGCACCATCTCCTCTTTCTAGACACTGTCGTTTTATTTCCCACCGTGTGGCAAGATTCCTCCACCTGTCATTATGGTGCAGAATGTGAGCTTCAAGTATACAAAAGATGGGGTGAGTACTCCCTGTGTGTTCGGGAGCCTGGGGTGCATTTTATAAGATAAGCATCAACTGGCTGGGAGAGTCTGCTGCTCTTTGCTGAACCCGCCTGCTAACTCGTGCGGTCACAGGCTGTTTCAGGTGTGGTAGCTCAGGCGCCGCATCCAGGCTCTCACAGCGGCCCCTCTTCAAGTACTTGGGAGGAAAACTGCTCAGCTGAGTTGGTGGGTGAAGCGTTGGGGTCTGCTGTGAGAGCTGCCTTCCTCCTCCACACTCCTACCTCCTCTGGTGGTGACTGGGGACGTGGCGGGGTTGATCTGCCAGCCAGATGGGTGGGTAACCTAGCCTCATGTTCCTTTCTCTCTCACACCCACCTCAGCCTTGCATCTACAACAATCTAGAATTTGGTATCGATCTCGATACGCGAGTGGCTCTGGTGGGGCCCAACGGAGCAGGGAAGTCGACTCTTCTGAAGCTGCTGACTGGAGAGGTACGGTGCCGAGTTGGGGTGTGGGATTTCGAAGAGCAGGTACTTAATGTGTGTGCGGAAGAGGGAGGGGTTCGGGGCCATTACGCGTGAAGGGGCGAGCACGCCGGTGGTGAGTGAGCCGCTGGCGGCCAGTGAGCTGGCTTCCGGGGTGGGGGTTGTTGTCACCGGCAGTGCTGAAGTTTGGAGCTGTTTTCTCAGAGGGAGGGAAGGAAGGAGGATCTGTGAGTGTGAGAGTATGAGAGAAAACATGCGTCTCAACATTTTTCCTGTTTTTCAGTTAGAGCCTTTAGAGGAACATGTGCATTTAGAGATAATGTTTTTGTTTGAGAAAACCTATGTTGTGAGTGTGTCCAAGTCCTTTGTTTTATAGGTGGTGCATTCTGTAGTAGGTATTTAATGACTAAGTAGACTGTGTCCTATGTATCTTTGGTTCGCTAGAGAACATCTGTTTCAGTGTAACTTCCTAAATATTTTTAGCATGGCCAGATTAGCAGTCTGTGAGGGGTCTAGATTCTGTTTAGGAAGTTAGGCATCTTCAGTGAACATATGCTTATTTTCCTGCTCTGCCCGTGTCTGCTTCGGACCGAGTTTCCCTTTCTGTGTGCTTATCTTTCCACCTAATTCTCTTCTTTCTAGCTACTACCCACAGATGGGATGATCCGAAAACACTCTCATGTCAAGATAGGGCGTTACCATCAGGTAAAGGCCAAGCCTTGGGGTACGGGGTGGTGACCAGGCTGTGGGAATGGGGCTGCATGAGACCAAGTCAGCTTTTGCCTGCTTCTCCTGAAATCTTGAACAGGTGCCTGGGCAGAGGCAGAGTTACTCAGCAGTTAACCCAGCAGGGTTCCTTTTGAAGTGGAACGCCAAGCACATCTGAGTGGATTCTTTTTTCCTGTAGCATTTACAAGAGCAGCTGGACTTAGACCTTTCACCTTTGGAGTACATGATGAAGTGTTACCCCGAGATCAAGGAAAAGGAAGAAATGAGGAAGATCATTGGTCGATATGGTCTCACTGGGAAACAGCAGGTCAGCAGAGCAGCCTCAGATAACTGGGAGATCGGGCTGTGTGGTCAGGGAACACTGTCCTGGTGACCTGGGGTTGGGAGCTATCCCCAAAGTCGCTTCCCTTTTTTTTTTTTTCCCCTTAAAGTAGGTTCCACACCCAGAGTGGGGCTTGAACTCACAACCCTGAGATCAAAAGTTGTATACTTTACTGAAAAGTGTCTCCCTTTGATTCCAGCATCCAAGAGAACCCACTAGCTTTCTTTTGCCCTAGGTCATATGTATTTTAGTGTTCATGTCATCTTGTGGGGGAGGGGCAGGGACAGCATGCTAGTCTCTGACATGTCCTGGCCCCAGACCAACAAGATAAACCATAGTGCTTGAGGGCAAGCGAAACTGGAACCTAGAAAACGAGTTCCTGGGTTCAGGTCTGGATTGAGGACCCACCAGATTGTTCCAATTAGTTACAGTTTAAGTGGTGAGAGAGCAAGAGGGATGGCCTTAGTAATGGCAGGGGCTTCAGGCTTCCACGTTTATCGCTACAGGCCTTGAGAGACTGGTAGCCGTGTCACCATCTCACTCTGTAACCTTGGGTCTTCCCTTTTCGTAGATTGGTGATAACATTAATGGAGAAGTGGGGGGAGGGGGACTCATGCTCCTGTGGTGGGAGTAACAGCAAATTCTATGAATGTCATGATTCTACTCAGGTGAGCCCAATTCGGAACCTGTCTGATGGGCAGAAGTGCCGAGTGTGTCTGGCTTGGCTGGCCTGGCAGAACCCCCACATGCTCTTCCTGGACGAGCCCACTAACCACCTGGATATCGAGACCATCGACGCCCTGGCTGATGCCATCAATGAGTTTGAGGGTGGTATGATGCTGGTCAGCCACGATTTCAGACTCATTCAGCAGGTGAGGCCCCTGGCTGGAGCGGGAGTCAGAGCAGATGGCGTCCAGGAGAAGGTTGGGTAGAATGGTCATGGCGTGGGGTGGGGGGGGGCACTTAATACATTTTTATTGGATGTAGGAAAAGGTCTTGGTGTAAACAGGGTGATGAAGACCAGATCTTATGGCTGAGAAACTTAAGAGATTCTTAGTGGAAATACTTCATGTTTTTCAGTAGTGATTTGGGAATGTTAGCCCATTTGGCAGTTAGCCAGAACTGGTGAGGGAGCTGGGTGGAGAGCAGGGTGCTTTGCTATTGCCCCAAGATTCTTTATTTTTTTATTTTTTTAAGATTTTATTTATTTATTTGGCAGAGCGAGAGATCACAAGTAGGCAGAGAGGCAGGCACGGGGGGAGGGAGGGGGAAGCAGGCTCCCCGCTGAGCAGAGAGCCCGATGTGGGGCTCGATCCCAGGATTCTGAGATCATGACCTGAGCCGAGGCAGAGGCTTAACCCACTGAGCCACCCAGGCACCCCATGCCCCAAGATTCTTTAGCACAGAAATAGTATTATACTAAGGAGGATTTGGATTAGTCAAAGGGTTACCACCAGTCACTGCTGGAAAAGCTGCTGGTCCTTTCCCTGAAGCTTCGGAAAAGATGCGGTGGAAAAAAGGGAGCTGGGAGGGAAGCCTCTCAAAGGATCTAAGCCCTGCTGGGGAATGGAGATGAGGAGACACAGCAGATCTTGGCTTGGAAGGCTTTGAACCTGCTAGCTATAGCACCCTGGGTTCGGCCTCACAAAGCACCTCAAGAGGGTGAAACTGAGCTAGATATGGGGCCGGGCAGGGGGGCTCTTCCTGGATTCGCCTGACCGTAGTCTTCTGGGCGGGGACAGGGAGTGCTGGCCAGGATTACTAAGCCGAAAATTTGCCTTCTAGGTTGCACAGGAAATCTGGGTCTGTGAGAAGCAGACAATCACCAAGTGGCCTGGAGACATCCTGGCCTACAAGGAGCACCTCAAGTCCAAGCTTGTGGGCGAAGAGCCCCAGCTCACCAGGAGGACCCACAATGTGTGAGCCCCTGCCGGGCTGGGCTGGGCCTCTGGGGCCACACTCCGGCATTGCTGCAATGACCCCCCACCCCACCCCACCTGCCTTAGCTGCACTCCGTGATCTTATCTACAGCTGGACAGTACCTGTCCGTTTCCTGTCCTTCCAGTTACTTTTGTCCATGTCTGGACTCTGCTGGCTCTTCAGCCGGCTCCTTGCTGGTTACTGACCTGATAGTGATGCAGCCAGAGGCACCTGAGGGTTAGCCCAAGGGCCCACATCCTGGGCTGGCCTGTGGAAGAGCTTAGGGTCCTCGTTTTCTGGGTTTTGGTGATGTTGGAGGAGTACCCCCCAGCCCACCGCCCCCATTCCTTTCTGCTTCTGGTTTGGAGCTCTAGACCAGGGCTTTAGTCCTGGTCGGTTTTTAAATAATTATTTAACAGTGTAACTTTTAGACCTGCGTGACATCTACAAAGTGTCCAATAAAGAAAGAAGAAGCCATGGTTCCTACCTTCCTTTTCTGGTCTCTGGGCCCTTTACTCCCCTCCTCCCCTCAGTGCCAGCGCCCGTCCTCGAAGCAAGAGCTTGGGTGGGGATTGGTGGGGTGGAGGCAGACTTAAGACTAGTCTTTAGGAGCTGGAATAACTCTCCTTCCTTTGATCTGAAATCGTGCCTTAGGCCCTGGTCTCACAACACACATCAGAATCATCTGGAAGACTCATCCGATCACCAATACCTGGGTCTTGCCTCAGGGTTTCTGGTTCAGTAGGTTGGGGGGAGACCAGGAATGAAACATTTCTAGCAAGTTCCCAGGTGCCGCCGATGCTGCTCACCTGGGGGCCGAACTGGAGACCCTCTCTCCTGGGACACGCTTTTCAGGGTGGTCGGAGGCTCCCTTGCTGCCACCTGTACCCCATACTTGGGGCAGGTGGTGCTTGTTAAAGTGCAGATCCCCCGGCCCCGACCTATTGATTCCATCTGGTGCGGTGAGAGAGATGCAGACATGGTCAGGAATCTGCATTTTCAACACGTTTGTGACCCACCATTCCTGGTGGGGGGGATGCGGGAAGTCTCGTTACTTTATCCTTCCGTGGCCTTCACTTTTGTTAGTGTGACCCCATTTACTTCCCGACCAAGGGCTCTGCATGATCGATCTGAATTCGACTAGCACTTGTCGCCTTGGTCCACCAGGCACGCGGGTGGCCGTCCGTAGTGGTGCGGATTCATCACACCTCGGCGGCCGTCCCTGTGGGGAAACACACACAGCCGTGACTTTTCAGTGCTGGTTACAGTACGTCTGAGACCATGTAAAACAAAACCAGTCCCAGATGGCGTCTTAAACCCCCAAGGAGCTCACGATCTAATGGGGAAGCCAGCAGTGACGAGAGAACACGACAGGGCATAAATCAGATGCTCAATTGTGACTTGTCAGGATACACAGAAGGATTCAAAACTGAGAGGGGCGGGGTTCTCGTGATAGCGATCCAGAAAGACAGGATTGGTGCTCTAACTTGAAAGATGAAGAGGGGGGCGCCTGCGTGGCCCAGTCATTGGGCATCTGCCTTCGGCTCAGGTCATGATCCCAGGGTCCTTGGATCGAGCCCCGCATCGGGCTCCCTGCTCAGCGGGAAGCCTGCTTCCCCCTGTCCCACTCCCCCTGCTTGTGTTCCCTCTCTCCCTGTGTCTGTCTGTGTCAAATAAAATCTTAAGAAAAAGAAAAGAAAGGAAGGAAGAAAGATGAGCAGGAACTCAGATGGCCCTGCGGTCCAAGAGCTGCCCGGGGCAGGCGGAACGCTGAGCCGGCATGTGAGGTGAGCAGCTGCGGCTGAGCCCTTGGCTGGAGTGAGGCTCGGACTCCACCGCTAAGGGGCCTGCCTTTGTCGCCTTGTGCCTCAGTCAGTCCGAGTATCCAGAGACCGGTAGGGGGAGAATAGCCTTGAGAATGAGCCGCTGGGAGGATGGGAACAGAGGAGCGCTCCCGCTGCCCAGCCAAGGGAGACCCTGGGTGTGTTTATACCAGTTGCCTTCGTGTCCCGGGTGGAATCCTCGGGGTGCTGGGCGGGGCTTCAGAACTGGGAGAATCAAAGTCATCTATGCAGCTCGCCTCTCCCAGCCAACCCACCAAAAAAAGCCAATTTCAAAAACTTCAGGAATGCTTAAAAAGCCCACTATATAGATTTCTACAAAGGCCTAAAATTAGCAGTGCGTTTATTTGGCTTAAGAATTCCCTCCTGGTCCTCTTGAACCTTGGCACGAAGATGCAGCCAGACGGCGGGAAGCGGCTGGAGGTGAGCGAGGCGCGACCGGCTGGGGCTTGCCTTCACCCCGCAGGCAGGTGCGGCTCGTCTTTACCCCTCTCGCCCACCTCTTCTGTCTGGGAAACCCTCTCCCCGCCACCCGGCCCCCAGCCCGTGCTGCTCGTGCTGCTCCAGCTTCTGTAGTCACAGCACTTAACCCGCAGTATCGTTCACATGTAGGTGCAAAGCGAGAACCGTTCCGTTCAGCAGCTGCTTCTTCCCTTTGCCGCCAGCTTCCCCGGGAGCCCACAGCACCCAGTGCGCCCCGCTCTGGCTCCTCCAGTCCGCCCCAACGCCCTCCCCGGCAGGCCCTCCCAGCCTGCGGCTTCCTGCCCCTTGCCTCTGGTCCCGGCCCCGGTTCTGCCGCGCTTCTGCCTTCCAAGCCGCACTGCACTCGGCACACACCAATTCCGCTCTGCTTTCCCCTCACCCCCCCAGTTACACCGTGCCCCTCCCACCAGACCAGCACCAAATCCCCATTCCTTCCACGAAGCATCTCTGGCTACTGTAGCCCTCGCTAGTTTTCTTTTCTGTTCTAAGGATTTTATTTTACTTATTTGAGAGAGAACAGGCAGTGGGGAGGGGGAGAGAGAGGGGAGCAGACTCCCCACTAAGCAAGAAACCCAACACAAGCCTTGATCCCAGACCCGGAGATCATGACTCAAGCCGAAGGCAGACTGAGCCCCCCAGACACCCCAGCCCTCACCAGTTTTTCTTTCCTGAACTCTCTTCCCTAGGCCCCCTCGTTAGTGCTTCTACTTCTCTCTTTGCTGTGAGCCAGTCCGGCCTCCCCCGCAGCTGTATTGTAGGGCTCCGTGGGTGGGGGCGGGGTGCCTCGGGTTCCTCCTGACACACCCCTGCATTTCAAGTCTTGGCGAGGACAAGGACAGGGGTGCAGAGTGATCTCACGGCACAGCTGGGTGGTGTGGGAACTCTCCCAAGTGTGTAGTCCACTGGGAGACGGATAGCTGGGGGAGGGCTGCTCATTCAGAGGCAGGAAATCACTTGGGGGAGAGGTGGGAGCCATTCGTCTCTTACAAGATTAGCCCAGAGCCTGTTCTAGATAGGGATGGGTGAGGCTCCTCCCCTCCCACCCCCTCCCTCCCAGGTGCTGGCCCCCAGCCCCACCTGGTGGGCAGCCAACTCCATAAAATGCCCCAAGGAGCAGGAGGCGGTGTTAGGAGGAGCTGCAGGATGAGCTCGGAGCATGGCCAGCAGCCACAGCCGGGGGGCCGAAGGGGCCGTGGTGATAAGAAGTCCAGAAGGCGAGGCCGGCGCAAGGAAACCTACTCAGTGTATATCTACAAGGTGCTGAAGCAGGTGAGAGCGGGGAGCCACCGAGTCCGCGCGTGGGGGTGTGTGGAGCAGACCGGCATTAGAGCCGTGAGAGAGCACTAGACAGAGAGTCCCCTCCGCTTACTCCTGGCACCGCGCCGTGCCTGTCTCGACGTGGCCTCGCTCCAGTTCAGGTCCCTACAACCTCTCAGTATGTGTCGCGCCCCTGAGACGGGCAGGAGACCTTTAAAGCACACCACCACCGCCCAGAAGCTCACGGAGCTTTGGGCGGACAAGATGATGATGGGTGGGACTAGGGGAACATAATTAAGACAGGGAGGACTGTAAGTAATTGTGAGGCTGAAGGGTGATCCAATCCCAAACAGTACGGTACAAACAAGAAGTCCTAGCAGTGGGGGCCGGAGCACAGAGCCACACGTGTGAACGGAAGTCCTGGGGAAGGCCTTCCAGCCACACAGCACTCGGGCCCCGAGCAGCTACGGGATTGGTCTACTGCCCAGACCTGGAACACAAGGTCCATAAAGGCTCAGTGCATCGACGGAGTCCCGTGACCTGAGAGCTGCAGAGCTCAGGCCCCCCGGCTCTGAGCAGGCTGGTCACCTACTTCCGGCTTGTCCTGCCTCTTAACCCAGGGGTGCTGGGGATGCTTGCTGTTCCCGGCCTAGCAGAGCACTTGCGAGAAGCGCCTACCTCTGGCCCTCGCTCACTGATGGATATGTGGGGGCATCAGCGGGCACCTGACTGGTCAAGGGCACCAGGCACCCTGGCCTCCCAGCCTCTTCCCCGCTCAGCAGAACCAGCGCCGGGAGCCAGCAGAACAATGGTCTTGGCTGCCTTACGTCTCTGCCACCTGCCCGAGTCTTACCCCTTTGTGAGACTAGATCCTAGACGTGGAGTCTGTCTCCAGTCTTAGTCCCAGTAGCAGTTTCAGTGACCTGACAACTTGGGTCTCTGGGAATGCTTTTGTGGGGTCAGGGTGAGGTTGGGATCAGCACTCTTGTAGACGGGCCGGGGGGCAGCAGCAGAGGACAGACTCCAGCGACCTGCAGAACGCGGGGGTGGGAGGGAGCCCTGGTGAGCTCTGCTGCATCACCTAACCTTGGGGCGCAACTGTGAGGCGAGGGTTGGCCCTGAGTTAGACTGGTGACGGAGAGCTACTGGGGGAGTCACCCATGGGCTGTGAAACTCACTGTGACCCCTCAACCCCAAGGAGAAAAAGATGCGATGACAACATGAGGGGTTCAGGCTCGGATCCCCTGCTTCCGGTGACATCCAGAGGCTGGGGAGAGCCCGAGATCCACTTCTGTCTCCACCACTGGCCTGATGTGTGCTATTGGCAGTCACCCCTCCCTTCGGAGGTCACCCTTCGGAGGGAAACACTTCATGTCTGCCCACTCTCACGTTCTGACTGTTATCAGGCCCCTACCACTTGGGTTACTGGAGGTCACCTAGTTCAAAAGCTTGTGTGACAGGAGGAAACTGAGGCCCATCGGAGGCTGGGCAGTGATTCACAGTTGGGCCACAGATCCCTGCTGTTCTGACCCCTAGTCTGGTGCTGGGATCGTGTCACATAAGCGTGCTCTCGGACAATTTTTTGGTAATGCCGACTTACGTGCATAAACCCTTGGACGCGGTGGCAGTCCCACCTCCGGGAGCTTTGCCGCTAGGAGTCCGTTTCTGGGGGTAACGCTTTGCAGATATACTAAAGGAGAAAAGCAAATGCTGAGTAACTGTTTCCATTTCCCAAAGATTGATGCTTAAATGTGGCTCCTAGGAGGAACTTAATAGCATTACTTTTTGCAGTTGGGAAAAACTTTTAACTCGGATATAATAGTAAAAAACCCATCCCTATTTCTGTGGCTTGGCCTCCGGAGAGAGGCTGGTGAGGCGGCCTGGCAGTCCCGAGCTGGAGCCCGGGGCTGGGGCCCGCGGCGTCAGGCAGAGCCTCCTCCTTAACCGAGCGGTTCTGCTGATTCTCCAGGTGCACCCAGACATCGGCATCTCTTCCAAGGCCATGAGCATCATGAACTCGTTTGTGAATGATGTGTTCGAACGTCTGGCTGGCGAGGCTGCCCGGCTGGCCCAGTACTCTGGCCGAACCACACTGACCTCCCGGGAAGTCCAGACGGCCGTGCGCCTGCTGCTGCCCGGGGAGCTGGCCAAGCACGCCGTGTCCGAGGGCACCAAGGCCGTCACCAAGTACACCAGCTCCAAGTGACCCGGGGCCGAGCGTTTAATAAAGAGTGAACTGCTCCCGTGCACTGTGGTGATTTGAAAAGGGGAGATTCGATGTGTGGCAAGGGTGTTGTCACTTTTTATGGCGACAGGAGGGAGTAACACTTCTAGTTTTTAAATACTGCTGAGTGTGGCCCCTGGGCAGCACAGGGGCAAAGTTCTAACGTGAACTTTAGCAGGACTTGGGATCTGGATTAGAATCCCCGATCCGCTGTGTTAACTCTTTCAGCCCACGGTTTTGTGATGCCTTTTCTGGCAAGGTGTCCTTTTTGTCGTGTGTTGGGCATGGGGACCACATAGATCTTATCCTTCCAGACTCAAAAGGGAGGGGTTCTCAGTACGCTGCTGGGATCTATAGGATGTGTTCACTTTCCCCTGATGTTTTCTTCCCCCTAATTTCAGAACAAATTGGTAGGAATATTTGAGGCGCCTCTCTTTTTGGAAAATCACAAGAAAGTACCAAGAGGAGCTGCATATCGTTCACCTTCCATTTGTTCACACTTGCTTTTTCTCACTCATTCGGCCTCTGCTCTATCTTACGGGCACATGAGATGAGCTGTGAGGCAGTGGGGGAAGGGGGTTGCACTCAGTGAACAGGTCCCAAATCCTTTCTCTTACCTTTGCCATTGGATAGACACAGCTTGTCCCCTTCGTGTACCGAGCAGGCTGGCTGTAACGGGGGCTGGCCACTGGATGCCGTCCCACACCCTTGACACATATTTTCTCTCAGGAAAACCCTAACCTGGAGATGCCATGAGAGGAGAACCAATCACCCGCAATTTAGTTCCGCAGCTAGAAAGGGGAGGGCCTGGGAGACCGGGCCCCCCAGCCCTGGCCCTTCCCCACTCCCACTGAATGTCCTACCTTGCTGCGGTGTGACTCAGAGACCCACGTCTGATCGTGGAATTAGCATCTGCATTTTGGACAAGATCTCGGGTGACTCGTACGCACACGGAAGCCTCGGAATGCCTCTTCTCTCACTCCCCCTTGCAGCTCTCCCCTTTCTCTCCCTTTCCTCTGCTCTGTGCCTTACTTATTCACACGTCCCCACTAGACACTGAATCAAAAAGTCACCCCCAGCTGGCCAGAGTCCGGGTGCTGCTGCCGCTAGGTTTTGCAGTTTCCAAAGAATTGTCTCCTGAGCCTGTCGCCCTGATGGGGTAACCCACAGACGGCCCAGAGTGAGCCCTGAAGACCACGGAGTCCCATCTGCTACTCTCTCTAATGTCCTTCTTCGCATAGGCCTAGCTCGCGTGAACCGTGGGAAGCGCCATCAGACCCCAGGAAAACACGTGCTTGTGCTCATCTCAAGGGAAGTCGTGACTTCGCAGCCTGAACCCAGACCTTCTGACCTCAACTCCAGCGCCCCTTCCCCCTCACGTCACATCTGCCTCCAGGACAGTCCTGAGCTAGAGCTAAGGAGGCTGGCTCTGAATGGAAGAAGCAGAGGGTTCCTCCAGCTGAGAAGTGTGTTGGAAAAATGGATGCCTTTAGGACTAACCTTCACCCCAAGCCTCATGGCTCCCAGGGTGACTTCAAATAGCAACTCCTCTTTTATATGACCCTCACTCGAAAAGAAGCCAATGCTGACCCCACACTCTGCCCCAGCCTTCCAAGGCTTGCTTCCGGAACATCCTCTGAGATAAGGGTCCCCAGTCCTGTACCTGCTGCCCTCACCCCCCCACTCCTGGCCTTAGAACATCGAGACAATGGGACAGAACTCTCGGAATTGGGCTGTTCTGACTTCCGGGGTGTGGAGCCAAGGTCGAGCCGCAGGTTCTGCAGACTGTATGACCAGCTCACAAAGGGAACTGTGAGAAGTGGGCACCATGTCCGAGGGGTGAGTGACGGGCAGGAGCGGAGCCCCCAGGGCTGGGGTGGGTGGGTGGGGAGAAGATATGCCCGGGAGAGGGGGCTTGTTTGCTGGGCCAGCCCTGGCTGGGCCCCGGGCATTCATGCGGCTGACCCGGCGGCTCCATCTGGGGTCAGCTCTTCCTCTCCTGGAACTACTTATTCCAGAATCAGAGGAAGGGACCCTTCTCTACCCTCATCCCTCACCCCCCACTTCCCACTCACCATTCTACACCCCTGCAGCATCCCAGGGCTGCACCCTCTCCCTGGAGGGGCCGACTGTGGACTCCACAAGAGGCTTCTTCCTTACAGGGAGCTGCTGAGGGCCATGCCTAGCCTTCACCCTCCCAGCTAATCCATCAGTGGATCCCTCCTCCCAGCGATCCCAGTCTCCCACCTGCTCGAAGCCTGGGCATGTCTCCTCACTACCACCTCATTCCCCCTCAGGACTCCTCGACACCATGAGTAACCTTAACTGCACACCTCTGGGACCCCGACTTCACACTCTTCAAAAGGCTCAGCAGAGCCCACCCCCCCCCCCCACTGTCCCCACTCCTCTGAGGCCCAGATCACCCCAGACCTGCAGCCCTCTCTCCCCTCCTCTCCAGATCTTACCAACGCCTCTGGGACTCCTCCCACGTGACCCTTCAAGAGCTGTTGGACCAGGAGCAGCCCCTGCTGGAACCTGTGTCGCCCAGGGAGCGGCAGTCGTTCCAGTACAGGCTCTCGTCCGTCTACCTGTGCTACCTGGGGCTGATGCGCCGGTTCGACACCCTCTACGACCAGATGGTGCAGCCGCAGAAGCGGCGGCTGCTGCGGCGCTTGCTGGACAGCGTGGCGGGCCGCGTGCTGGAGCTCAAGGACGACCTGGTGCGCGCCGACCTCAGCGAATACCACTGTCTGGACCGCGTGCTGCAGGACCTCAAGCTCACCCCGGTGCGCTGCCGGCGGCGGAGCCACGCCCACTCCAGCGGCGCCAGGGAGGGGGGGCGCGGAGGGGAGCGGGGCGTGAGGTGGGGAGTAGCGGTGACCTTGACCTCCCACGGACATGGAGCCACGTGGGGCAGGACGTGGCGGAGAGGCCGGAGCTGGTCCTGATCCCCCAAGGACAAACCTGGTGTTGGGACCCCTGCAAGGGAAGGGGGGACGGCGCAGATCAGGGGATGGGGTTTGATCGGGAGAAGGGTTTCTGGAAGACGGGGCGCAAGCAAGCAGTTGCGGGATGGCTAGAGAGTCAGGCTGGAAGCTCCGCAGGGCTGGGAATGCCCACCAACGGCAGGGATTGAAGACCCCCCCCAGGCTTGCTTCTCCAAGTCTGCTTCCTGGACCCGCCCCATCAGCAGCACCCAGAACTTTATCAGAAATGCAGAATCTCGGACCAAACGGGGCTAATCTGCTTCTGCATTTTAACAAGCCCCTGGGGTGATGTGAATGCACTCGCCGCCAGTCGCCTGAGGGCTTGGTTCGCTGCTCCTCATCGGAAGCAGTCTCAAAGTTTCCAGAACCCCCTGCTTCAAGAAACTCAGCGGCCGACTTGAAAAAACAAACTGATGAAACAGATTCTCCAGGCCCTGCCACTCAGATGTGCCAGTCTGGGGAGGGCCTAGGAGTCTGCATTTTAAGAGCTTCCCCATTCATTTTGATGCACAGTCAGGATTGGAACCACTGCCCATTACATTTCATGATCCTCCGGAATTCAGCTACGGTTACACGGTGGGGCAGGGCGATAGAGGGATGAGCTTAAGGGCATCTGCCCATAACCCATGAATCTCCCGTCCTGGGGCTCTAGGATGAAGGAAGCCATCACCAAGCTCTGTAAGCAGAAGATGGTAGTATCAGCCAGATGGCCTGGATTTTGAGTCCTGACCCTTCTTCCCCTGTGTTGCCCCAAAGGCAGACCTGGAGGTTCCAATCCCCAAATACTTTCTGTTGGAGCAGTCCACCGTTCTGAAGGAGCGAGAGCTGATGCTGGCAGAGATCCTGTCCAGAATGAAGCCAGTGACCTCTGAGGTGGTAAGTCAGGGAGACACCCTCCCAGATTCCTCTCATACACCCCGCCCAGAACAGAGATACCATCTTCCAGGACACAGAGAGGACTTGTCCTACCTATACCCGCCTCAGAGTGCTCCTTGGGTAATCCCTGGCCTGCTTCAAGGATGCTCTCATGCTCCTTGAAACCTTCTGACACCGAGATAGAGGACGGGACTTGCGCACTGAGATGCTCTGGGAGGACCATGTCCCCAGTATGTCCTTTGATGGATGGTCTCCCAGCTGCTAGCCTAAATATAACCCCCTTCTCATCTTCTCCTGCTCCTTTGCCCCTACGGTGGCCAGGGTTTTCCAGAAATGCACCGGACTGAGGCCATAATCCTGCTGCAAAGGGCTGAGCGGGCCAGGCAAGGTCGGCTCCGAGCCACCTTCATGCGAGAGATACGGAGGGAGGAGGAGCGGGATCGGAAGATTCGAGAGGACGGTTGGCACAAGTTCGATCAGGACCAAGCAGCTGTGACCATACAGAAGGTAAACCCCCCCAGCACTCAGGAGGAAGGTCAGGGTTGAGTCACCTCTTCCAGGAAGGCTGCCTGGCTTAGCAATTGAGGACAGAGGTGCAGGGGCTTGGATTCTGTTGCCCCCACAACTAGATCCTTAACTCAGGACCTAAGCAGTTAACAAGCTTCTATCTTGTGCTACATACATCTCATAAAAGCCCCAGAAACAGAAAGATCATTAAGATTAGAGGAGAAAGATCCAGAATAAGGTAGCAGAACAGAGTAGATGATCATTCCAGGAACTCAGAAGACTGTTAAAGATGAGTCACTAAAATGAATCCCAAGACTCCTGGCAGCTGAGGTAAAAGGAATGGTGACAAATGAAACAGAGTTTGAGAACTGATGTGATCCAGATGTCCTCAAGGCTGGTGCCATCTGGGTAACCCTTTACTTTACCATGGAAATAACGTAATTGCAGCCCATCCGCCCACTGCAGAAAACCCAGCCCCATCCCTAGGTGTCTCTGCCTTTTTACCATTCCTGTGGTCACCCTCTCTCCTACTCTGGGTGGCCATTCCGTACCTCTCAGCACTTACTGTCCCCCAGTGTGTGTGTGCGTGTGTGTGTGTGTGTGTGCGCACACGTGCCTTCTCTCACTGAGTCCTGCTGACCCAGGCCTCCTCTGTTTGGTACTGGTTACCAGCTTAAGGAGACTGGAGAGGCCCTAGGAAAAGTCCAGTGCAGAAAGGGAACCCTTCGCTCCTACAGCGTTGTACCCCCCTGAGGCCGCTGCCCTGTCCCATTGTAGGACGTCCCTTGCCACCTTTATTTCCAGAAGCAGGCCCAGAACTGTGGACATGGGGCTGGTCTTTCTGTCTCCAGTGAACATCTCCCAGCTTCTCTGTCAAGCCCCAGTGCTTCAGAAACTGTCCACTGGCCCAAGAGAGGGAACTTAGAATCCTTTCCACCAAAGCCCAGAAGCAAACCAACCAACCAACCAACTAACAAATAATAACTCAAGAGGATATATGCCCTCAAACTGGGATACGCTGTTTTGTTTTTTAAAAAGATTTTATTTATTTATTTGACACAGAGAGAAAGTGCACAAGCAGGGGAACAGCAGAGGGAGAGGGAGGCTCCCCGCTGAGCAGGGAGCCCAACAGGGGCCTCGATCCCAGGACACTGGGATCATGATCTGAGCCGAATGCAGACGCTTCACCAACTGAGCTGCGCAGGCACCTGTGGATTTTTAGGTTTTTAATCAGTGTACAGAGCACGTGCATCTGAGTGCCCTGCCTCTGGCTGACTTGCTAATGTTGGGCTGGCCCAGGGATGAGAAGGCCCTGTTCCCCGGGGTTCACTAAAGCGAGCCCTTCAAGGAAGAAGGTCTGCCCCAAAGAGAGAGCCCCGCTTCTCCCATGAAAGCCAAAGCAAGTCATTTTGTCTTTGTTACCAGACAAGGAGAATGTGGAAATAGTGCAGACAGAAGCTGCTCTCTGAGGCTCTGTTATGAAACAGAACCCACCTGGCCAGGCCAGGGTGCTGCCTCCCCCTGCCCAGTGCCCTGTCCCCACCCTCTTGGCACCAGGCTGTCCACAGGGCTGAGAGCAGCCCGAGGCCTGGGAGAAGAGCACTGGGAGAGGAGTCAGGAACCCTGGCCCTGTCTCAGCTTTGCCCGAATGGGCTCATAGACCCAGGAGAGACCACGTCCTCTCTCCTGCCTCAGTTTCCTTGTGTCAAAACTATAGGAATTCATTAGAGGAGCTCCATAGTCCTTATAGCACTGGTGTCTACGTGACTATATGCTGGGAGAGGGGAGGTCAAGTGTGTATTCCAAATACTGTAGGAACTCTGAGTCGTGAGAGTGGGGGTGCTTCTGGGAGAAGGTGGTATTTGAACTTGGCCTCAAAAGATAAAGCAGATTGGAGGGTGGGGATGAGAAGGAGGGAATAGGGGGCCCTAGGGGCCCCTGAGGGAGCAAAGCCTTGGAGCTGGACCGCATGTGTGCCTACTGGCCCCATGCTGTCCTGGGCTGCTCCCGCTCAGAGTGTCACTCGTCCACGAGCTGTCCCGGAAGGTGTCCTCTCCTCCCCCACCTCCTGCTCCTAAGCTCCCCTAGCCAGACCTTTCCTTATGAGGGGCTGGTGCTTTTCCCTGGGGCTGATCGCATGAGTCGCATCCCTACAAAAATGCAGTGTGGGGCGTGTCTGGGCCCACGTGTCCCCCAGGTGTGGAAAGGTTACCTGCAGAGGAAACGTACTCAGCAGGACCGGCGAATGGAGATGGAGTTCATCGGCATGGTAAGCCCCCGCCTCACCTCAGGCAAGGGCTCGGGGTGAGCTAGAGCATGGGGTCTCCTCTACTCTTCTTTGTCCCTCTGTGCCCCCATACAGCTCCTCACTGCCCACGCCTCCCACCACTCAGGACTGTGTTTAGCAAGAGTGGAGGGGTGCAGGTCTGGGGTTCAGGGTTTGGGAAAGAATGGGAAGGACCAGAAACCCGGCACCAAGCCCCATCCTTTTGTACCCCTCCCTCTCTAAAACCCTTGGAAGGATCTCACACGTGGGGCAGGATGAGGGGTCAAAGCACAGAGAATTCTGGACCTCATGTTCATGCCCCTGGCTGGAAGGAGAGGCTGAGTGGGTGTGCCCAGCACAGGGAGGAGCCCCAAGGCTAGTGGGACCACCCCCCTCCCCCACCAGGGCTTTTACAGCCTCTGGGAGAACCACAGGGGCCAGGGTGGGATGGAGGGCGTACGTATCCCTTTCACAGCGGAGCGTTTCAAGCCGCAGTCTCCCCACTTGCTCTCAGGGGCCCAGACTGGCTTCTCTTCCGCACTGCAGGGAGTCTAGCTGAGTGTCACCGGGGTTCATGAGCACGAGCGTGCACATAGGGAAGGTCAGGCTTGGGGGTTGGAGAGCTGGACCCCCAGGAGGCAAGACAGGCAGAGAGAGGCCAGGGTCGGGCCTCGGGGGTAGGTGGGGGGCGGCATGGCATGGCGGTGGGTGAGGAATGAGCCTGGCTGCCCGGGCCCATCGACAGTGTGAGCTCAGCGTTTTCAGTAATTGTCTCTGCGCAGAGTGATATTTAAAATACATTTGGGAGCCAATGAGGCGGGAAAGTGGCTGTGAGAGCGGCTGCCAACACAGGCCGCTGGGGCGGGGGTGTGGGTGGGGGCTGGGGCCGGAGGCTCACAGGGGAGGGTGTGCTGCGGGGAACGGGCAGGGGGGGCCAGCCCAGATGTATCTAGCAAACTCATTATCAGAGTAATTTACACAGGCAAGTTTGAGCTCCAAACACAATTTCTCCTGATGCAGGCATGCCCGTTGTTCCGTGTGCGCGTGTGTGCGGGGCCTCACGTGTGCGGGTGTGCTGGGGAAGCCAGGGGCAGGTGTGCGTGCCTGAGGCCAGGGGCTGGGTCCTCCCCACTCCTATTCCCTGGGCCTCTTCTCCTCTTTGCCAGCTCCCCTTGCCACCGAACCAGGTGGAGAATGCGGGCGTCATGTATCAAGCCAGCCTCAGGGAGGATATCCGGAGGGTCCGCCAGGCAGAGAAGGAGGAAGAGTTCCAGTTGGCGATAGAGAAGACCCATGATTCTATCAAAGAGACAGAGGGGCCTGACATGAAGGAGAAGTTGAAGGAACAAATCCGACAGTGGTTTATCGAATGCCAGTCAGTGTCCCCAGCCTTCAACGCCTCTTTCCCTCCTCACCACCATGTCCCCACATCTGTTCTGTTCTCTAGTCCGGACTGGGCCCTTTTCTCCATCCAATCCCATCCCCCTTCCCTCACTGCTCACACCCTGATTGAAACCTGGAGCCCCCAACCACAGAACCATCTCTGCACATGACTTCTCATTTCCTTGGATGGAAGAGAAAATGCCAAATCTTGAAGGGGAAAGCATCCGTGGGTGCCTCCTGAGGGGTTGCTCCTTTTTGTTCTGTAACTCTCTGCTCCTTCCCTCTCATCCTCCATCCCCGTAGTCCTTGTTCTTTCTTCATCCTTCCCTCTGTTTAACTATCTATCCATTCATCCACTCTTCTCCCACCTATCCACCCACACACCCACTCTCCCAGCCATCTACCCACCCATCCATCCATTCACCCACCCACCTATCCACCCACTCACCCTCCCACCCATCCACTCACCCACCCATCCACCCATCCATCAATCCACCTACCCACCTGTCCACCCACCCATCCACCCGCCCACCCATCCACCCATCCATCTATCCACCCACCCACCTATCCACCCACCCACCCATCCACCCACTCACCCTCCCAACCACCCACCCATCCATCTACCCACCCATCCACAATCCATCCACCCACCCACCCATCCACCCATCCATCCACCCACCCAACCACCCATCCACCCATCCATCTGTCCATCCACCCACCCACCCACCCATCCACCCAACCACCCCCTCACCCATCTACCCAACCCACCCACCAATGCACCCATCCACCCAACCACCCCCTCACCCATCTACCCATCCACCCAACCACCCCCTCACCCATCTACCCACCCTCCCACCCATCCACCCATCCACCCAACCACCCCCTCACCCATCTACCCATCCACCCAACCACCCCCTCACCCATCTACCCACCCACCCACCCATCCACCCATCCATCCAACCACCCCCTCACCCATCTACCCATCCACCCACCCACCCACCTGCCCATCCATCCATCCATCCACCCACCCAACCACCCATCCACCCATCCATCTGTCCATCCACTCACCTGTGTATCTCTCTGACCATTTTATGTTTACTTAGTGCCCTTACTGGTCGATTCCCTGATTATCCAGATGAATCTGTAGGTGGATCCTACCTGATCTTTGCAGACAAGACTCCAGAACAGGTACCCTATAGGTGGACACAGGAGACTTTCTGTGGTAGATGGGGTCTGAGGTTACAAACAGTACTGTGTATAAACTGTAAATGTGGCTGGAGAAAATATGTGTAGCTAGCAAGACAGCAGGGGGGTGGGGAGGGAGTGCCTGTGTTTGGAGAAGACATCTTTGGGCATGGAGAGAAAGCATGTCTGGTGAGATTCTTTGTGACTTCAAATCTCTATGGGCCAAGAAAGAGAAGCCGTTCTGATCAGAACACCTCTTTCTTCCTGGACACCAGTGAGGTCTCTGAACTTTCAGCTATGGACTCCTGGACCCCTGGACCCCATGAGTGACCCCAGTCACCCCCCATCTCAGGCCTGGGTTCTTTTGCTCCTGTAGAATCCCACTGGTCTTCTCTGAAATGTCTTCCATCGTTGGTCACAGGTAAAAATGGAACTGGAGGCAGAGATCCAGGAGAGCAAAAGAAAGGACCAAGAGAAAAATAAGGAAAAAGAAAAGGAGAAAAAAGAAAGGAAGCAGAAGAAAGGGAAGAAAGACAAGACCAGGAAGGGGGTAAAGTTCCTCTTGGTCTGAGGATATTCCCGGTGGGAGGCTGGTCTGAGGGGAGGAAGGGGCAGGGACCATGAGGGGTTGAGATCAAAGGATGTTTCTGTTCTAGGAGGCAGACACGATGCTGAAAGTGTGGCCATCCAAGTTCATACCTGTCATCAATGCCGGACATGAGGAGTACATAAGTAAGGCGGGAGCGGGCTGGGGAAGATGTCCAGGCCCTGTGAGGGCCTTGGGGAAAGTCAACGCATGCTCTGTGGACCATGAGGGGTAGTGTGGGTGCGCGGATGTGGAGGTCGAGAGGAGAATGCCAAAGGAGGACACAAGTGTGGAGTGCAATGCGATTCCCTGGGTGGGGGGAGTTTTGCCTTTGGTCTTGGGGTCAGGCCTCCATGATCTAGGTAGAAGCAATGCTGGACAGCCCTGTGAGGATGAAGGGACCAGCCTGGGTCAGGTTCCTGGTCCATGTAGGCATGTGTATGAGACAGACAGACAGGTGCGGAGACGGAGCAAGAGACATGTGGACCAGCCTGGGTCAGGTTCCCCTGCCAGGTTTCTGTGAGTGTCTGGGTGCCCTGGGACTCTGAACTTCATTCGTCTGTCCGTCTGTCCCTGGTTAGATGTGTGGAAGAACCGGTATAAGAATATATACCCGAAACAGAGTTTTGACCCTGAGACACTCCAGGTGGAGAAGAGAAAGGAAGTAGAGCAGGAGATCCGGATACAGGTGTGTGAGCTGGCTCAGGGCCTCTCTGCGGCCCTCCCCGCCTCCCCTACTTCGGGCTCTTCCCCTCAAGCCCCCTGCCCTGCCCCTCTTCTGTAGCAACCTCTACACACCACCTTCTTTGTCATTCTAACTCCACCTCCATCCATCTCGGTCCCCTTCCTCCTCTGCGTCTCTCTGGTCCCTCTCTCCCTGGGGTGCAGAGGGGCTCTGGGCTGGGGTCACACCCACCATCATGCCCATCAACCCTTCAAGAGCTCCTGTCATGTGGCCGCAGGGCATACCTAGGAAACATTAGATCATGTGACCTTTCCAATATGGCCTTTCCGCCCCCTGAGGTGGGCGCCATGATTGTCCCGATGTGAGACAACAGGCTGATTAAGTCTGGCAGCTGCTCACGTGGCACAGACTTTAAAGGGTGGGTCTGGGGCTTAAGCTGAAAGCCATTGACTCTATCTGGGAGCTTCTCCCCACATTGGTACCAGGTTAGGGCAAGGCTCCTGCGTGACCAGGGTATGGATTAGTATTGGGAGTGGACTGGTGCAGGGACAGGGCAGGGGGAGAAAGGCCAAACCTGCAGGTCCCGGAAGAGTGTGTAGGAAGGTTGTCGGTGGAACCCCCTGCTGCCTCCCCCGGGCTAGTCTCACTCTTCTCTGAAGCTGCTCTCCTGTCCAGCCCCGTCCCGGTCCTCACCCCTCCCCGCTGTCTTCCCCAGTCCCTGTGGCTGTCGCACCGCACTCCCCACTGTCCCCCCAGGTGGATGAGCTGATGCGCCAAGAGCTGAAGAACCTACGCCTGGTCGTGGACAGGGAGGAGGGGAGACCCTTGAAGCGTGTGAAGGCAAGATGAGGGGTGAAGGCCGGGACACGGATGCGCACACAGCGGGGGAGGCAAGGACCGGAGGACGACGGCCCGTGTGCTTGTTTCCAACCAGAAAAAGACTGGGAAGAAAGCCGGGAAGAAGAAGAAGGAAAAAGATCTGACCCCAGACAGGTAGCAGACCCTTTACCTTATCGTGGGAGGTGGAGCAAACCTGGGCCCAGAACCAATCTGAGTTCCGGTCCTGGTTCTGTTCTGTGTGACCCAGAGAGAGTCATTGAACCTCTCTGACTCCCCGTCCTCGTTAACCAAGCGCCCGCCCTGCCAAGCCCACGTGATGGCTGGTGATGAAACAGAAGCACGAGAAGTGCTTAGAAAATGATGGTGGGCAGGCGGATGCGAGTGGGGGCTTGTCCTTGTGGCTCCCTCCCTCCTGTTCCCCCCTCCAGCCTTTTGCCTTAATCAGCTCTGTCCCTACCAAAGCCATCTCCCCCCCGACGCCTCTCTGGGCCCTTGGGGAGCTTGCCAGGGGTCCCCGGCTACTCACTTCTTTGGTGAAGTGAATCTCGAGCACACTGACGTCAGCTGCTTCCAGGAGCCTAGACGTCAAGTGTGATTTCTAGAAAGATGGTCATATGTTGGCCAAATGACTGGATTTCTGATGGTGGAATGTGGGGACCTGAGCAGACCAATGAAAGGAGGGTCGCAGAGGGTGCATGTCCTCACACCCCGCTCAACCCACAGAGCCCCCCCACACACCGTGGCCAGACGGCCTTCTGGGCCAGCGGGTTGGCACTGTGGCTTCTGATGCTGGCTGTCCAGTGGCACTCTGGGTATTTTTGTCCTCAAGCCTGTCACTCATCTCCATCTCCACTTCCCTTCGTCCTTGGGGACCCCTCTGCGCTGTCCTCTGCAGGTCCGTGGACTCTCTGTTTGAAGAGCTCGTTGTCTCCGGCTTTCTAAGAAAGTGCGAGACGGTGGCCTTGAAAGATTACATTGGTGAGACACCTGTGCAGCACCTGCTCCCAGGCTGAGGAGTGGTGCCCTGGCCACAGCCCTCCCGTGGCTAGCTACCACCCTCTGCTGTGAGCCTTCTCCTCAAGGGGCTCTCTTTTGGCCCTGCCCCAGCGGATGCCACTCACTTATGCCCCCAGGTGACTACCTCTATCTTGGATCCGTTCTGAACTTGGCAAACAAGTTGCCTACACCTTCCCTGTTTGACATAAGACAGAATGTGGCCTTGTACGGGGTCCTTCGCCTTGGTGAGATGCCCCGGGGAACAGGGAGAACCAACACTGGCAGGTGCCTATCAGGGTGGTTGAGGTGGGCATGTCCCCCATGCCACGGGCCCCTGCTGGACTCCTCCTGTCTTCCCCAGGCCCTGCCGGAGGTCACACCTAGATTGGGCCACCCCAGAAATCATGTGGATTCTTGGCCTACCAAGGAATCCACTTTTCTGGCCCCTTTCCCATCCCCAAGTGATATCCCATAGTCTGTCCCCTTCCCAGAAGACCAGGATCTTTCTGAAGCGGTTGTTCCTAGGCTCTTTAATTCCACCCCTTCATGATCCAGAAGTAGAAAGAGATGGTACAGAAAACAGAAAGGGCATTGGAAGGGGCTAGAAGGCTCCCTCTTGACCCTGCAGAGAACTCTTCATAATTGTACCTGGGAAGTCCCCGGAAGCCCCCCGGGCTGCCTCTCTCCGCATGCCTGCCTGGGAATGGGGCCCCCCACACTGGGGGTCGGCAGGCACCTAGGATCCAAACTTCATCCCACCCTGCCTTGGGCCTTCGGCCTCACCTTACACTGTGGCTTCCACCCCAGCCCCCCTACTGTCATACTGCCTGCCTCTGGCCCCTGTTTCCTCTCTCAGGCTCCCCAGATATACACTCCATGGCCCCCTTCATCCGCTCCATCCTCCTGGTGGGCCCCTCTGGAATGGGGAAGAAGATGCTGGTCAAGGCCGTGTGCACAGAAACGGGCGCCAACCTCTTTGACCTGTCCCCCAGCAACCTGCAGGGCAAATATCCTGGCAAGATGGGGACACAGATGATCGTGCATATCGTCTTTAAGGTCTGGGTCCCCTGACTTCGGCACCTCTAGTTCTCGGGCTGTGCCCACAGGGCAGGGTGCGCTTTGCACTTAGGAGATCCCTCATCTGCCTATTTGGTGTGATGTCAGGAGCTGCTGAGGTCTCCTTACCAGCCACTGGGAGGACCTTGTGGATTTCTGAAACCTTGTGGATGGGGGAGCATAGAGGGAAGTGGGGAGCAGAGCAGTTTCTTTCATGATAGGTTTTCTGAGGTTTAATACGCAGGGTCCCCATGTGGCGGTGGGAGGCGACTCTGTTCCCAGGGAGGTGTGGTGGATGGCAGCAGGCTGAGAGGTGGGGTGGACGCTGCCTGGGAAGTGGGGACCAGAGCTCCAAGGTCAGCTCTTGGACCAGACGGGGGAGGTGACCCTTGCCCAGGGACATCCAATGTCCGGTTTTTATTCTCTGACCTGTGCAGGTGGCTCGGCTTTTACAGCCCTCTGTGATCTGGATTGGGAATGCCGAGAAGAATTTCTATAAGAGGGTCCCAAAAGAAGAGAAGGAGGTGCGGGACCTGGGTAGCAGCCGGAGCCAAGGGCAAGGCTGGCGTGGGCTTGCTCAAGTCAACTCCAAACCTCACCCGCCGTGGGGCCTTGGACAAATTCCCTGTTCTCCTGCTGCCTTGGCCTTATCCTGGAAGCAGGACGGGGGCCTCCTGGCCACCTCCCTGGATCCCTCCCGGGGTCCACTGGAGGCTGGGTGTGGACACGCTCTCCGAGAGAATGCAGAAGCTCATACAAGTCACCATGTTCCCGCCCCCACCCTGCCCCAGAGCAGATGGACCCAAAGCGAATAAAGAAGGATCTCACCAAGGCCTTGCGACTGCTGAGCCCAGGAGACCGCGTGATGCTGATAGGGACGAGTGACCAGCCGCAGCTGGCGGAGATGAAGGGGCTGTGCCGGACCTACGAACGGATCCTCCTCATGCCACGGCCCGATTACGCTTCTCGCTTCGGTGAGACCCTGCGATGTGAGGACGGGCCAGACCGGGGATCCAGGGACTGGCCCTGCCCGAGCCTCCTCACGCTTCTCCCCCTCCCCACTGCCGCTCCGAGACGGCGCCTCCCATGGCAGGGAAGGGGAACTAGACAAGCAGCCTGGCGGCATGGGTCCTGGCCTGGCTCCGTGGACACGGCAGGCCCCGTAAGTCCTCTGAGTCTCATTTCCTCATGTTACGTGAGGAGAATGATTCCCACCTTCCCGGGAGAGGAGGCACTGATGAGCACAGAGCCGCTCTCCAGACGCAGGGACCTCATGTCTGATAGGGCCGAGGTGCTCACTGCAGGTTCTCCCTGCCCTGGGTCCTCCCCCGCTGCCTGCAGTGCTCTGGAGGCAGATGATAGAGGCCCAGGGGGTCCAGGTGACCCCGAACCTAGACATCAGTGCCCTGGCCAAGGTGTCCGATGGCTACACACCTGGTCACATTCTCCAAGCCATCCACTCCGTGCTGACCGAGCGGCGGGTTCTGCAGCTGTCCAAGCGGCCCCTGGTGGCCTCAGAGTTCTTGGGGCACCTGGCCAAGCTGGAGCCAGTGTACAGGGAGGAGGAGGAGTCCCTGAAGGTGAGGCTTGGGGGTGTGGGGGGAGGAGGAAGGTCAGGAGGGAGGGTAACGGGTCAGCACTAACCAGGGAGTCAGCCCTCTATGGCCCCCTTAGACACCTCCCTCTACTCCCCCGTGGAGTCCAGCTGGGAAGGGGACGAGAAATCCAGGAGAAGGACGTGTGGCAGGACCAGCTTACCTGGTGTCCTCAAGGGCTGGAGCCTAAAAGTGCTACCTGGGTTTTAAGAGCTGTGGTTGGTCCTGGTACCAGCGGACACCCACATTCCCCTCCTGAGTCACCACCCACCAGTGCCCCATGGGGGCAGAATGGCCACAGAGAGAGGACTTGCCCCCTGACAGTGGCTGACCCCATAGCCTAAGTATTTGGTGGAGAGCAAGGGAAACCGGGACCCTAGCAGGACACCTGAGCTGGGCAAGAGAGGAGAACCAGCTGCTGTGGAAAGGGGAGGACAAGTTCTGGAAACAGAAGCAGGGTCGGGGGTGGGGGGGAGGTGGAGCCAATGCCCTCCCCTCTCCCCCTCCTCCTCCCATCAGGACTGGTACTTCAAGACTCCACTGGGCAAAAGGAGGGTAAAACTCATCAAGGACCAGGACGCTGGGGAAGCCAAGCTGGTGAAAGAGAAGAAGAAAAGGAAGTGATGGTTGAGGCAGGGTGCTCGAGCTTGGCAGGGGACTGGGGCGCGCCCCACAGGTGAAGGGCCTGGGGCAGAGGCATAAACGTCCACGCAGCTTGGGAGCAGCTCTCTTTGTCCATCTCTGTGCTTCTCACACCTGTTCTGTGCCCCCTGCCTGTGCCCAGACTCCCCCTCCTGCCCCATCCCTGCTGGCCCTCCGTCCTCACCCACTCACGGCCTGTACCCTCAGCCCCCAGAGTCCTGTCCTCTGACCCCACCGGTGTCTTCATCTCCTGTCCGTTCCTGTCCTGGCTCCCCAGCTCTCTTCCTCCTTGGGGTTTTTAAGAAAGAAAAAAAAAATAGGAAAAGAAAGAGAAGGAAAAAGCGAGGTGAGAAGAAGGTCTACAGTAAGTCTGGAAAAAGAGAAAAAGCAAGTGTGGAAGTCAGCAGACGCTGGTGTTAACCCCACCTCGGCACTAACTCCCTGTGTGATCTCACACAGACCTTTACTGTGTCTGGGCCTCAGTTTCCTTGTAAAGCGAAGAGAGATTGCACCAAGGTCCCTGGTACTCTAGGGTTTGATTATCCTTACAGGACTGTGTCAGGGTTAGGACTCTTAGGCAGTGGCGGGGTGGGGTAGAGGACGGCTCTAGAGAGAAAGGGTGTAGTAGGTGGCCAGCACAAGGGCCAGTGCGGGGCCGGGTTTTAAGTTCTCTTTCTCCTTGTTATCCTGCTTATCTCCCTGAATGTAAGTAGTCTCGTTAGCCTAATGTGCCTGAATGGGCCACTTCCTCCTCCTCACTCCCCAACTGGGACCCCTCTAACGTTGGCAGGTAGGGATGGGAGATGGGGGGGTCAGCACCCGGGGTGGGCACTGGGAGTTTCTGTGGCTGCTTGTGGGCTGAGCCCTCTCTCCCCCAGGCCGAAGTCTGCCTTCTGGAGAACACCTAGAAGGAAAGCCTCGTGGAATGGGGCCTTCTTAGCCATTCGCCGCTACTGTGGACCTTTTCCTTGGGTTTGGGAGGCAGAAGGTGCGGGGTTGACCAGTGGCATTTGGGAGGGCAGGAAAAATCGCCGGGCACCCACAGGCCCTCCCTGTGGGGTCAGAGCCCAGGCCTCCGGAGCCTGGCTGGGTAAAGCACATGAGAGAAAACAGAGAGAAGGAAATGGCAGCTTGAGATCTGCCACCCCCGTTCTAGTCCCGGATCTGCCACAAGTGGTCACACCTTGGGCAGATCACTTCCCACACCTGGGCTCTGTGTTCCTTTACCTGTGAAACTGCAGGTTGGCTCCCACGACCTGGGCGATCCCTTTTCAACCCTGCGGGCCATCAGCTCCAGGGTGGACTCAGGGTTGGAGGGCTCGAGCCTCACTCTGTTTTCCAGCTCTTCCCTAATGCCCACGCCGGCCTGAGGCCGCCTTCCTGGGACAGACAGCGCAGCCAGCCCGGGCTATTTATGGCATGGCCTACATGTGCTCCCTGCTCCTCCCACACTAGGCCTCTGCCTGCCTCGGGCCCAGTGCTTGCCTGCCCAGTTGGCCGGCGACATCGCCCTGAGTCCCACTTCTTCGGCCCCTCTCTCCCAGAGATTGGCCATGCCTGGGAGAAGGAGCTCCCCTCCCCGCTGGGGAGGCCACCTGGGGTGCCTTCCTTCGGCCCCAGCCTGCCGGATCTGGGAGTCCCAGTCCTGCCCAGTCCGGGAACCGACCCGGCGGTCGCCACTGCTATGCCGTGACATGGCTTTGCAGAATGCCCTGTACACTGGAGACCTGGCGAGGTTGCAGGAGCTGTTTCCCCCACACAGCACAGCCGACTTGTTGCTGGAGTCCCGGGCCGCCGAGCCTCGCTGGAGCAGCCACCAGAGGGGTGAGGGACTGCCAGGGGCGGAGGGCTACGGGGCAGGGGCCTGGACTGACCCGATGCGACGCCGAGTTACCAAGTGTTTGAGGAAAAGGAGAAGCCCCTGGCTACTTCTCCCCTACCCAGAGGCTTGCCTAAGCCTTGGCTTGGGAGCGAAGTCATGCGGAGCCCAGAATAGCTTCTGCTGAACCGCGTGGCCGGGTCAGGCTCAGCTCAGGGACACAGAGATCCTCTCCCTCCATCTGTCCGTGTTTCCTTCCTCCTCCCTCCCTCCCTCTGCTCCCTCTGCCTCTGACCCCCAACCCCAGCTTCCCCCACTCCTCTTCCCACATGCTCTTACGTACTCTGTCCTCATGAGCTGGTCCCCAGAAGAGTGCAAGGGGCAGGGAGAACACCCCAGTGACAGACACGCCCTCTGTGCCAGGCTGGTGGAGAAGCCCAACACAGGGTCTGCAGAGAACCCGGAGTCTGCCCCGGGACCCATCGTCACCCGGACGGCCTCGGGACCTGCCCTGGCCTTCTGGCAGGCGGTGCTGGCGGGGGACGTGGGCTCGGTCTCCCGCATCCTCGCAGATTCCAGCACTGGCCTGGCCCCGGATTCCATCTTTGATACCAGCGACCCAGAGCGATGGAGGGATTTCCGCTACAACATCCGCGCTCTGAGTACGGGCCAGGGGCACAGGGCGGGGGTGGGGGGAGGAGGCGGGGAGTTCTGAGTGGGAGAGGGGAGGGTGGCGATGGAGCTCTGGGCTCCCTCTTGCCAGCCTCCGCCCACCTCCTCTGTTGCCTGGTGGCTGTCGGCCTCCCTGCAGGGTCTGAGGTCCCCATGCGCTCTCTCCCTAGGACTCTGGTCTCTGACATATGAAGAGGAGCTGACCACGCCGCTGCACGTGGCTGCCAGCCGGGGCCACACAGAAGTCCTGCGGCTGCTGCTGAGGCGGCGGGCACGGCCTGACAGCGCCCCCGGGGGCCGCACCGCCCTGCACGAAGCCTGTGCTGCAAGCCACGCCGCCTGCGTCCACGTGCTGCTGGTGGCAGGAGCGGACCCCAACATCCCCGACCAGGATGGAAAGCTCCCCCTGCACCTCTGCCAGGGGGCCAGCACCCTTGAGTGAGTGACCCCTCAGCCCCGTCCCCATCCTGCTCTCAGCGGAGGGAGGGGGTCAGAGCCAAGACCACAGGGGGTTGAGTAAGCAGGTCGGGGCATGCAGGCTGGCTGAGCTCGGCTGGGCTGGGAGTCGGGAAGAGGGTGCTCCCCAAGCCATCCTGCCATTGGCCTTGGGCCTGGAACTTTGGAAGGGCCCATACTTGGGACGGTTTCTGCTTCCCCAGGGGTGTAAAAGGACCGTGGCAGGGACCCAGCTACAGAGCCTGGGCTGGGAAGTTGTCTGGATCCATTGTGGGCAGCAGGACTACTGTAAAGTGTTCATTTTTCTGACCCTATCCTGTGCTCCAGGCCCTGTGCTAAGTATAACAGTAACTGAGACAGAAGCCTGCCCTCAGGGAGCTGACTCTCCAGCAGTGATCCAGACAGTCTGGAAAGGAAAGCAGCCCCCGGTTAAGGCATGCATTGATCCCTGTGGGCAGGTCTTGGCATTTCCCTAGTGGTGGCTAACCCTCAGATAAATGGGCCTAGGGACGGAGCTCAGCTAACTAAACTCACAGGAAACTGATAGACCCATCTTTTTAAATAAAGATTTTATCTGCTTATTTGACAGAGAGAGAGAGAGAGAGAGGAGGGCATGAGCAGGCAGAGAGGCAGGCAGAGGGAGAGGAAGAGGCAGGCTCCCTGCTGAGCAAGGAGCCCAGTACGGGACTCAATCCCAGGACCCTGGAATCATGACCTGAGCCGAAGGCAGACGCTTAACCAACTGAGCCACCCAGGCACCCTCTCAGTCAATTTTTTGATGAGTGTGGAATCCTGGCAAAGGGAGCTTTGGCAAATCCATGAAGTACCTATATGTGCAATAGAGGCCCTCCCTCTACTGACCGCACACCCGGTGAATTTCACATCTTGCTCCTGAATGGGGCCAAATTTCTATCCCTTCCATCATGAGCTACTTAACCTCCTGTTAACCTCATCATCCTTCAGCAGACTCCACTGACTTATTATGGTCAAAGATGTACTCTATAGAATAGAATAGAAACACAAGAGAAGCAATAGAAACACAATGTGAACTGCGTATGTAATTTAAAATTTTCTAGTAGCCTTATAAAAATAAAAGAACAATCATGGGGCTCAGTCAGTAGAGTTGGGACTCTTGATCTCTGGCTTGTGAGTTCAAGCCCCACATTGGGTATAGAGATGATTTTAAATATAAAATCTTAAAAAAAAAAACCAGAAAAAGATGAAATTAATTTTTTTAATTGTGGTAAAATACATGTAACATAAAATTTACCACCTTGACCATTTCTGAGGGCACAGTTCGGTGGGACTAGGCAAGTTTACATTGTCAGGTGACCATCACCACCATCCTTCTCATGAACATTTTTAATCTGATAAAACTGAAATTCAGGGGCACCTGGTTGGCTCAGTTGGTTAAGTGTCTGTCTTCCAGTCAGGTCATGATCTCAGGGTCTTGGGACTCCTGGGGCTCCCTGCTCCATGGGGAGTCTGCTTCTCCCTCTGCCTCTGCCCTTCTCTCCCCCTCCCTTTGCTTATTGTGCTCACACTCTCTCTCAAAAAAACAAAATCTTAAAAACAAACAAACAAAAAAACCAACCTGGAATTCTGTCCCCACTAAACAACAGCTTCTCATTCCTCTCTCCCTCCAGCCCGTGACAGCCACCATTCTTCTGGGTTCTAGAATTTGACTATTCTAAGTACCCCGTATGAGTGTACTTACAGGGCATTTGTCCTTTGGCGATGGCTTCTGGTACTCAGCGCCGTGTCCTCAGGGTTCACTCCGGCTGCAGCAGGTGTCAGGATGTCCTCCCTTTTTCAGGCTAAATGAGATCCCATTGTCTGAAGATGCTACATTCTATCCATGTACCTGCTGGTGAGCACTGAGACTGCTCTCATAGTTGGCTGTCGCGAATAGTGCTGCTGTGAACATGGGTGTGCAAATATCTGTGAAACAAGTGAAATTAATTTCATTTTTTAAAAAAGATTTTATTTATTTATTTGACAGAGAGGGAGAGATCACAAGTAGGCAGATAGGCCGGCAGAGAGAGAGGGGGAAGCAGGCTCCCTGCTGGCAGAGAGCCCGACTCGGGGCTCGATCCCAGGACCCTGAGATCATGACCTGAGCCGAAGGCAGAGGCTTTAACCCGCTAAGCCACCCAGGCGCCCCTGTGAAATTAATTTTAATAATATCTTTTATTTAATCCAGTATATCCAAAACATTGTCACTTCAACATGTAATCAGTATACAGAACTAATGAGATATTTTTACTTTCTCTTTTTTTGTACCAAGTCTTTGAAATCAGTGTGTGTTTTACACTCACGGCATGTTTCCATGAGGCACGGTCATAATCCAAGCGCTCAGGAGCCATGTGTGCCTGGTGATCACCGAATCAGACAACACAGCTCTACACAATCCCACATTTTTGGCTCTGGTCACGTTCTAGCCCCGCCATATGGAGACCGCACCTGGTTGAGAATCATTCTGCCCTTTCCCGAGTAAACAGAAGTATTTTTAAAATTACTATGGATAACTTTAAGCCTATAGAAAGGTGGGCAGGATAATATGATGGCCCCGTGATCCATCACACTCTCTCCCTGCCAAGGGCCGCTGTCACAGCCTTTCCAGGCATTTTCTCCTGGGCCACTCACAACTTCATTCAGTCTAGGTATTAGCAATTGTCCCTATTCTACAGATGAGGACACTAGCTCCAAGAGGCTAAGTTCTCTTCACCTTGAGTTTCCATGTACACGGTCTTACAGGCACGCACGACCTTCTGGGAGGGCTGTCTTGGAGCAAATCTGGCTGGCCAATTTGGGTTTTGTTGTTCTTTTTCCTATGCCCCCAATTCCACCTGCACGCATGGCCAGGTCCCGTGTCCCATCTTCCTCCACCAGCCCCAGTGTGCGCCGCTCTCTAACCGCCCTGCTGTCCCGGGTCCGAATGCCGGCCGCGCTCTTTCCTGGCTGTGCAAACGTGGGCCAGGCCCTCACACCCTCAGGGCTCAGTTTCTGCCTCAGGACCTAGGAAGAGACAAGTTAGTTCATGTAAAGCCCTCAGAAGGGTTCCTGTTCTCACTGCATGAGGGCTTGTGTGAATCTCACCCCCACAAAGAGTTTAGGGCACCACTCCTGCAGAGGGCAAGCAGGCTTGGAGAGAAGCCTTGCCGGCCCCAGGACATGGCTGGGATGACTAGTGACCGTGGGATGAAGGGGAGGGGAGGGACAGAAGCAGGAGTCACCCAAGTACTCCCTCCGGGTTTGCTCTGCTCGGACTGGTAGGAGTGGAGGACTCTATTTCCCTCCCCACCCCCATCTCGCCCCTCTCAGGTGTGCCGAACTGCTCCTGAGGTTTGGGGCCAAAGTGGATGGTCGGTCTGAGGAGGAAGAGGAGACCCCTTTGCATGTGGCCGCCCGGCTGGGCCACGTGGAGCTGGCAGACCTGCTTCTGAGACGGGGGGCATGCCCTAATGCCCGTAATGCTGAAGGCTGGACCCCACTGCTGGCTGCCTGCGACGTCCGCTGTGCGTCCCCCGACAACTCGGAGGCCACCACCGCCCGCTGCCTCCAGCTGTGCCGTCTGCTGCTTTCAGCTGGAGCCGAGGCTGATGCTGCGGACCAGGACAAGCAACGGCCTCTGCACCTGGCCTGTCGCCGTGGCCACGCTGCCGTTGTGGAGCTGCTCCTTTCCTGCGGCGTCAGCGCCAACGCCATGGACTATGGGGGACACACGGCCCTCCACTGTGCTCTGCAGGGCCCAGCTGCAGCCCTGGCCCAGAGCCCAGAGCACACGGTGCGAGCTCTGCTCAACCACGGTGCTGTTCGCGTCTGGCCGGGGGCCCTCCCCAAGGTATGGGGCTGGGGCCAGGGGGAGGGCCATGGGGGTGAGGGGATGGGGAGCCTGGGACCTGCTCCCGCTCACTCTAGATGCAGCCTCACACTCTTTGATTCATCACGTCAGCAAAGCCCAACAGGGGGCAAAGGCAAGGATGCAGACCAGCAGGAGGGGTGTGTGTGTGTGTGTCCACACATGTGCTCACACGTGCATAAACACATGTGTGCATACATGCATATGCACGTGCGTGTGCATGCACCAGCGTGTGCGTGTGTGATGAAGGTGGATGCAGGGCAGGAGGGCAGATAATCACGTAACCTGAAAAGCCAGGAGCCAGGACTGATGTGAGCGTCAGGGAGTTTTTTCTTCGTCAGGGGAGTGAGCTGATGAGAGGAGCACGTGGGAAACAGCCTGGCGGTGGGATGCGTTCAGTGAGACTCTCGGTGCACAGGAAAGGCTCCCCCAGGGCAGAGCGATGAGCCTGGGTCATGAGGTTCAAAGCCTCCTGACCTTGTGCAGACAGACATTGTCCTTGTTTCAGAGAGCTTAGCAGGACATGCATCCCCCAGACCAGCAGCCGCTGTCCTGGCACCAGAGAAAAAGCCTTTCACCATGAATTTCCCGGCTGTATCCTATTTTATTAACATAAAATAGTCCCAAAGTAGATTCAACTTTAAGACCTGTGCTCCTAGATGCTGTGGCAGGGGGCCCTGTCCCATACTGCGTCATATCTGGAGGGGGCCACATAATGTCGCCGAGGGTGCTGGGAGTGGGTTGGGGAACCGTGTTCTCTGAGGAACTGGGTCAGAACAGATATAGGGCAGCAAGCTGTGGGCAGATCCCTCCGGGCCATCTCGGGTCTTGAACCGTCCAGCCCTGCCTGGTTCTGGACACTCCTCTCCTGTTCCTGCCTTTCCCCTTGACTCACAAACCTAGAAGCATCTGTCTAGATTCCTAAGCAAGACCAAATAATTAAACAGCCCGAGAGTTCGGCAGATTGGTCTCCCCTTTGGGAAAATACAAGAAAATCAACAATTAACACTAATTAATCTCCTATTAACACCAGATAATTAGGAGACGAGCAATTCCCTGTAATCTGACGGTGGCTCTGACAGCTAATGATTTCCCCTTCGGGAAGAGGGTGGGAGGAGGAGGCAGAGCAGTGAAAGGGTTTCCCGAGACCCCACTGCCCGCCCCCCGCCCCCAGCCCTGATCTGCCTGGCCTTAGGGATCAAGGGGGCCGGTACAGCCAAGTGCCCCATTCCTCCCCTTCGTCTGGGTGCCACATCCCAGGTGATTGAAAAGTTCAGGAAGGAGTCTGCCTCCATCTCCCACAATCTGGAGCAGCTCCACGCTTGGCTGAGGTGCCATCTCCCTGCCAGGAGTCGTCTGTGATCATTGCTGGCCTCAGCCAGCTCTCCAGGAGCCACTGGGGGCTCAGGAAACCCAGAGCCAGGGTCTGGTTTGGTGCTTGCTCCTGTGACTATAGGCAAGTCACTGGAACGCTTTGAATGCGTGTTCCTTGCATGTAACACAGTCTCTAGCGAACAGTGCTGAAAAGCTGCAGGAGCCTCGTGGGTGACAGTAAGAGGGAGCACAGCCCTGCCCACCACCAGACACTATTCTATGGTGTGATACCTTGGAAGTAAGTGACAACCATGAGTGCAGGCTCTGGAACCTGGCGCACAAGCCTCATGACCCTTGGCAAGTTGCTTAATCTCTCGGGGCCTCAGTTTCCTTGTGCATAACACAGGGACATAAGAGTGCGCCTGCTTCGTAGGGTTAGTATGAGAACTGAGCTCATACACATCAAGCCCTTAGATGGGATCCTAACCTAGAGTTAGCGATCAACCCGTTAGCTCATGTTCTTCTAAGTTAAGCAACGTGCGGGAAAGCTGCTGGGCATTATCCCAACGTAGGGGGAGAGAGAGATGCAGTTTGAACCACCGCAGGAGGCTTCCCAGAGTGGAGGGGACTTGGGATGGGCTGGCCTTGGAGATGGAGGAGGAGTCAGTCCCAGACCTGCTCTGGGCAGATGGGATGGGGCAGCGAGGCTTTTCTAGACCACAGGACTAAGCACCCTCCCAACACACTCAGTCCCAAGCCTACCTGGTTTTCATTGTAACGGCTTATCCGTGGTTGTTGATGTGTCTACACTGTTACCTCCCGCTGGAATAGAAGTTCCCAGCTGACAGGGACCTGTCTGTCATTGTCATTGCTGGGTCCCCAGAGCTCAGCCCATAGTGGCCCTCAGTAAATACTTACTAAATGAAGAAATAAAAGAATGAAAATGGCTCCAACTCAATCCCACCAGGCCTCTTCTGGCCTTGTCCCTTCTCTCTGAATCCTCTCCCCAATGGCCTCACTTTAACTTGATCAAAACTGCAAAATCCTATGTCTTGAGGTCATATTTATATGTACTGGGGATTAGGACTTCAACATTTTGCGGGGGGGGGGGGCACAATTCAACCCACAGCAGCCATTCTATCACCGTCTGGCCATTCTGCGCAGACTGGCTGGGGACCTGCAGTGTGGGGGGAAGCCCAGAAGTGCTATCTCTGCCTCCTCCAGGTGCTGGAGCGCTGGTGCGAGTCTCCGAGGACCATTGAGGTCCTGATGAACACCTACAGTACCATGCAGCTTCCTGAGGAGGCCATGGGCCTGGTGCCTCTTGAAACACTGCAGGTCAGATTCCAGGACCCGGAACACACACACACACTCAGCCTGCCTGGCCCCAAGGGACTCCCACTGCCTCCAGGGAAGCTCCGTTCGTTCCCCCAACCCTGCCCCAGAGAAACGACCCAGAGACCCACTTACGTCCCAGCAGAAGACGACCCATAGGGTGAACACCCAAAACACGACTTCTGGAGGCTTCCATAGACACCTGTTGGCCACCAGCCTCCCCCCGCCCCGCTCTAGGAGGAAAGGGTGCCATTTGTCCAAGGCTGCCTCACTGAGCCCCTCATTCTGTCCCCAGAAGCACCACCGTTTCTATTCCTCCCTTTTCGCCTTGGTGAGACAGCCCAGATCCCTGCAGCATCTCAGCCGCTGTGTGCTCCGTGCTCACCTGGCAGCCCACCTGCCCCAAGCCCTGCCCCGCCTTCCCCTGCCATCCCGCCTGCTCCGCTACCTGCAGCTGGATTTTGAGGACGTGCTCTACTAGGTAAGTCCTGGGTTCCGTGGGTGGCCCCAGCCGTCTAGAGGGATGGGTCGGAAGCAAGAGAAGAATTCAGGGCAGGGCCTTGGCCAGAATCAGCCAGCCTCCTGGACCATGGACCTCTCTAAATCCACACCTCTGTTTCCAGATGTTCCCTGCCTTTGGGGAGACCTGAAAGCAGATGCCCCAGGGGGGTCCGGTCTGCTGCTCACAGCACCCCCAACCCAGGACTGAGTTGAACTGATTCAGGCCCCAGGTGACTGTGTCAGCAGGATGTCCAGCTTCCCAGGCACATGTTGGAGCCGCCATTCTCACCGGGGAGAGACGCAGACAGACCACGCCGCCAGGCAATGTCTAACAGAGAGACAGCTGGGACTCGTGGCAAGGGATGCACTCCTGTCGGTGGTCTCCCGAGGCACCCCTCCGGTCTACCCGATCCTGGTGTGAGCATTAAAAATCTGCTCGCCTGCGTTGTTTGGTGCTGTGTCCAGCAGGTCTTCCTCTGAGCTGGTCACTCAGGGGACTCAGGTTGGGCAGACTTATGCCCCCGCCATCTGTCCCATGGTGCCAGCTGTGTCCTCGTCCCCCTCTGGCATCTACCAGCTGTTGAGCAGTCCAGGCAGACTTGCCCAGTGGCTCATGATGTGACACAAGGGCCACCAGGTGAGACAGCGTCCGGACAACCAGCCAGGGGAGGGTTGAGCAAACAGACTTCGGTAGAGAAGAGCTGCTGCAGGGATGAGGCAGTGCGACGGCGGGACAGGATGGGAAAGGCAGCCTCGGGGCAGGGCGCTGAGGTGAAGAAGAAGGCGGCCAGTGAAAAGGGTGCAGGTGTCAGCCATCAGGGAGGGTCACCGTGGCTCAGGCGAGAGTGGAAGACTCAGGTTTGGAATAAACACCCCTCGCTACTGCCTGTCGTCTAGGTCAGGGAGCAGCCGGCGCACACCTGGTTCCTGCCTCTCTCGGATTTAGCTTTGGGGCAGCAGGAGCTGAGCTAATTAACGCGCCGGGGGTCCGAGTCTCCGCTCTGCCAGTCGGTATGGCACTTAAATTTCTTCCCCTCTCTGGCTCAAGTTGCTCACAGCTGTAAGACAGGAAAGGAGAGAGTCCCTGAGGGCCTTTGCAGCCCCAGGATTTTAAGACCTCGCAAGTGGCCAGCACGCAGGAGTCAGAAGGAAGATGGAGTTGACGGGGGACGCAGAGCAGCCAATCAAGTGCACTGTGATCCGTGACGTCACGGGTCGCCGGACAGGTTTCCCGGGGCCCCAGAGGGCGCACGCGCAGGTGTTCACACCTTTCCCGCCAACTTCCAACTTCGGGAAGGACCGAGGCTGCGGTGGGCGGGGTCTGAAGGACGCAGGCGGCAGGGGCGGGGCCGGCAGGGCGCGAGGCCGGGGAAGGCGTGGAGAGAGAAGCCTGGGAGAAGCGGGGCGGAGGTGAGTGCGCCCGGGGGCTCCCACCCGGCCTCGGGGGTCTTGGGCTGACCCGCGCTGTGGGGCGCGACGGGAGGACCGGACCGCCAGACGGAGCCCCGGCCCCTCAGCTGTGGCGACGCCGGGCGGGTCCTGAACGCGTAGGCCCGGGCGCGCAGGGTGGAGGGGATGAGGGACGGGGGCTGGGCAGCGATTTCGGCGGGGCTGGTGCGTGTGTGCGGGGGCCCTCTCCGGGAGAGCCCGTCTTGTGTCGGGCGGGGGCCTGGGAGAATGCCCATGGCCCATGCGTCTGTTAGGCAAGGGCTTACGTGCTCCTGAGCCCAGGTGCCGCGCGCACAGGCCTGGCTCTCCGGTCCCCACCGGAGTACCTTCTAGTGCGGGGGACCCTAAGCAAACCGGCGGCAAGGTGCCTCCGTGCTGAGCCCCACGCGGATTCACTCGGCGATTACCAGCGTGCTTGGAGCGACTGGAGACCGGGGAACAGGGAAGCCGCCTCTTGGAGGAGGTGACATTTGACCTGAGGCCCAGGCGCGCGAGTGGAATGAGGACGAGCCTTGGGGTGCCATGAAATGATGTAGCTTTGAGAAGCTCTCTGAATGGCTTAGGGGAGAGGCCAGGGAGAGTCCAAGACCATTAGGGGCTTCTGCTGACATCCAGAGACCCCAGAGATGGGGAAGCAGTTTGGGACCCCCTTTGGAGACTCGAGGTGACATGCTGATGGGCTGGACGTGGGGGCTGAAGGAGAGTAATCCCGGATGACTCTGTGTTTCGGCTGAACAACTGGGTGGGCGGTGGTGCTAATTCCGAAGGCGGAGAAGATGAGCCAGGGACAGGCGGTGGAGGAATGAGACGGTCACTCTGGGACATAGGAAGTCGGAGCTGCCTGTTACACATCTGAAAGAGGCCATGTCACAGGGTCATTTAGATCTAGGAATCTGGAATTCGGAGACAAGGGCAGGTCTGGCGATATAAATGGGACCGTTGGCATGAGAAAGATGCTGAAAGCTCTGTTCTAAGAGAATCCTGACTCTCGAGGGGATGACTTTCCTGAGAGAGTTATTTATGCACTCTGATGGAAATTTTACTTAATCCCATCCACATCACTCATTTTGCACCTCCTAGATCTACAGCTGTGAATGAGACCGATTCCTGCCCTCAGTGAATTTCCCATCTAGTCCGAAAAACAAGTGTGTGAATCACTAGTTCAACTACAAGGGGCAGTGAAGTGAATGCAAGACTTGTGGGAGCAGAGGCTGAGAGCATGTAGGGGGCAGGGACCTGGGAAGACTTCCCAGGAGGCGGTTGCCTCTCCCAAAGTGTTAAGAAGGGAGAAGGATTTCTGACCATATCTGAGAGTACTGGATCCTTTGAAGGATCCCTTTTTTTTTTTTTTTTCCTTAAAAAGATTTTATTCACTTGACGGAGCAAGCACACACAGGGCGAGCAGCAGAGGGAGAGGGAGAAGCAGGCTCTCCACGGAGCAGGGAGCTGGATCCAGGGCTGGATCCCAGGACCTGGAGATCATGACCTCAGCTGAAGGCAGACACTTAACCAACTGAGTCACCCAGGCGCCCCTGAAGGATGCCTTTTTAAGGAGGATAGCAGTCAGGGAAGAAAGACCAAGCAGAGTGGTCAGTGTGAGGGTCTGCTGCCCAACTTCACGCGTTCTGCCATTAGCAGGCAGTGGTAGGCAGGTCCTTTCTGGGGTTAGACATCCACAGACACTCTTGCAAGCCGGGGAGCTTCCTCCCCGGCCTCCTGGCTGCGGGTCCCGCGGGCCCAGAACCTCTCCCCGGTAATTGCTTTCCGTAATGTGTTTGCTCCAAACCAATTTCACGCCTCCGTGAGGACTCCGCCCTGCACTGGAGGCGCGGACCTCCCCACCACCGACCTACCCACGTGTAACGCGTGCGCACACACAAACGGCACGCAATTTAGACAACAGATACACGGGGTTCAAGTAACTGGGCGCGAAGAATATACATGAACCTACACGCACGCGTACTAGACTTTAAGATTCTTGGGTACAATTCCCCCCGCCCAACCAGCGCGCTCCCTGTTTGATATCCAGCAGGGGCGCCCAGGGCGCACGCCCTAGGAAGGCTCACCTGGTCGGGCTCCTGTGCCCTCGCTCGTCTCCCGGGCTAACGCCAGGGGGCGCTGCAGTACTCCGCTCTCCGCTCACGCCGACGCAGTTGCGCGCTGCCGCCACCAGAGGGTATCCGCGGGCAGGGCCCGACGCCCATCGCGAGTGGACTCTCTCCCGCCAATAAGTGAGGCGGAGGTACAGATACTTCGGCTTTGACTTTAGAATACTTCGTTCCTCGTATCCTAGGGGCTGCCTTCCAAACCATGACGGGGAGGCCAGATGGAGAGGTCCGATACAGGGACAAGCAGAAGAGGGTAGGTTCAACTCCTCTTACAAGCCTTGACCCAGCAGGTGAAATCCTTGAGTACCTGGACAGTCCGAGAAGCAGAAGGCTGTTGTGGACAGTGAGAAGAGAGCTTGCCCGCGGCGGGCCTGGGGGGGGGGGCTCGGTTAGAGCAGCACAGCCTTCTCCTGGGAAAGAGAGGAGCCGGCTGTGTTCAGAGTTGATGGTGACAGCGTCTCCCCTGGTCCTGATGGGGAAGGGAAGGAGAGCCGCTGGTCCAGGGACTTCCCGACCACTGTGCTCTCCTTCGTCCATTTAGTACAGGAGGGAAAGGGATGTCCAAACGCATTTCTTCATGTTCACTTGATCCTTGCCCTGGCTCCTAGGCTAGGCAGAGTAGATCCTAATCACTTGCTCTCACAGATGGAGCTGAGTCAGAGGGGCCAAGGTTACCTGGCTCTGTGAGGCTCGGAACAGGGACTTAACTCCAAGTCTTGTTACTCCAGCCCATGCTTTTTTCCGTTGACCATTTGGCCTCGGTTCCACAGCCTGCAAACGGGCAGGGAAGGGGAATGGGCTGCTTCAGCTGCCCCTATGTATGTGGCTTTTATCCTGGTTAGCTAGTGAATGTCAAGGACTATGCAGAAGTCACACTTCGTGACCCAGCACGGCAGGGGACAGGTCGAGGACATAAACGGATTACAAAATACAGTGTCTCACAGACATGCGGCACACCAGGGCAATACAAAGTCCCTGGGGTTTCACTTGCCTCCTTCCAGAGTTGGGGGCCTGCCGGGATTTGTTGGCACAAGCTTTAAGGCTGAGCCCTCTGCCAGCTTGAGCAGAGGATTTCGCTTTACTAAGTCTGGTTCTGGGCAATAAGCTCTTGGCTTGAGCCGGGTGACATACAGCCTCAAGACCAGAGGGTCTTTAACCTTGAGTCTGTGACAGTGCGTGACCCATTCTGTCCTACCAGAGAGTCACAGGCTTATAAAAGTGGCCTTTTATTGGGGGGCGCTACTGGTGGGAGGGAGATGTTTAATATAAATGCCCTTTTGAGCTTTTGGAATTTTGTACCATGTAATTTTATCACCTATACCGAAAACAAAAAAATAAATGAATGCAGTTCCTTTAAAAAAAAATCTCTTCCTTCATGCTTTATTTGATTGTTGTTACTGCTCATATAGCTTTAATTTCAGGGATTGTAACCCAAAGCTCCTTCAGTAATTTATCAAGTCCATAAGGCTCCTATTGTGTATCCCATACCGTAAAGCCATCAAACCAAGTACTGACCTGTCATTTTTGAAGTACAGTACACTTTTGAAGACTGGTCTTCCCTCTTGGGACCACGAAGTGCTTGATTAATTTAACAAGGGGTTCTGAAGAAGATCTTGAGGATGTACAAAGATCATCCTAGAACCCTAGTAGTGAGGCAGGGTTCCCGGACCTGAGGTGAGGCCCGTCTACGTTGTCTGTGGCAGATGTTCTCCCAGCAGACTTGTCTCTACGAGGTTTCATGAGTTTAACGTACAGCCCAGGACAGATCAAGACTTCATGGAAACCACCCATTTCTCCTTTTACCTGTCTGGCAAATTGTCCAGCATAACCAAAGAAACATCTTCTCTAGGATCCCACCCCGGGTGGGATCTGTCCCACCCCGGTGACCGTGTCTTTCCAGAGGCTGTTTTGTAATCGTCAGCCTGACTTTAGTGGTGGTCACTAGGCCATCACAACACTCCTGATTGGGACATATGTCTCTGAGATCCGGAGTTCGATCCTGCACGCTCAGCCTTGGCTCAGAAAAACCAAGACCCTTAGGCACAGGTTTCCCTTCTCACCTGAGCCAAGTAACTTTCCCCGTCTAGGCTGCATGTTCCAGAACCCGCCCAGCTTTGCTGTTACTTTTAACTAGCTTGGCTCTCGCCCGCCCCACCTGAATCAGTTTCCCAGCGGCCAGGTGACCTCCACTGTAGCTAGCTAGGCGCGCTCTGGGTGCTGAAACTCGGGGCGCGCTCCTGTTGACTTGCCTGTCACTAGTCTTTTTTTGCCCGTTGACCTGGGCCTCCTATCAAGCAAGAGTACGCGAGACTTCTGCCTCTAGACTGACATCTACACCGCTGGGAACAGGGATGGGGCTGGTAAAAGACGCTTGCATTTCTGTGTTTGAGAATGGGGGAGGTGAGCAGAGTCATCTGCAATTAGCGAATAATTAGCGCTGCTGACCCTTGGGGCTCATCAGCGCTCCTGGGGCCAGCCCCCAGCAATCAGCTAGGGCAGGTCGAGAGTGTCAGGCCCAGGAATGAATAGGGCTCATCAGCGGTGCCAGAGCCTGGGAGCCAATCAGGGAAATTAATAGCAGAAGAGAGGGAGAGAGAGGGAGGGAGACAGAGATAGACAGACAGACAAGAGATACAGATATAGGTGAGAAATGAGAAAAAATAGAGTAAGACAACGGGGATAGGGAAAGAGAAGTAGGAATAATCAAATAGGAACAGGGATAGGAAGGAAGGACGGGAGGAAAGGGGAGAGTGGAGGAAGGAAAAGCATGTAAGGGATGGGGGAAAGGTGAGAGGAATGGTAAGTACTTGGCATAGTGTGGGTCCTCGAGGAAATTACAGAGGCCGCGCTTGGGAGGAGGGACCCAGGAGGAAGGGGAAGAGCCAGTATCAGGAGAAAAGAGACCCGGGGAGAGGGGAATGGGGTCGGGAAGAAACTACCGAGGGGAAAGGGGCCCCCTGCAAGAGCTCTGAGCTGCGGCGCCCCGCGGCAGAGCGCGCCCCCTGCCGTTCCCGCCTCGCCACCCGAGGGGGCGCGGAGGTCCTGTCCGGCCCGCGTGGCTGGGGCTTGCTCTCGGGGCGGCCGGGGAAGGGGCGTCGGGGGCGGGGAGGGACGCCGGGGACTGGCCCAGGGTCCGGCGGAGGACGGCGGCCCGGGGGCCTGGGGCGTCGTGGTCCCGCCCCGCCCGGTGCGCCCTCCTTGCCCCGCGGCCCGCGCCACGTCCACGCCCGGGCAGGGTGGGCTGAGCAGGGGCGGGCTGGGGGGAGGGAGGGGCGCCGGCCCAGCAGCTGCCGCCGCCTTCTCGTCGGCCGCAAACTTTCACAAAGCGGCGTGTCCGGCCTCATCAATCTCCATTAATAATAGTTGGTTGGGCCGCGGGGCGCGGGCGGGGGTCCCGGGCCGGCCGGCCGGGCCGCTGGGAACCGGCTCTGCGGAGGGAGCGGAGCCGGGCGCGGCAGCGGCGGGCGGAGGGAGGAAGTGAAGCGTAATTTGAGGAAGATGGATGAGTCCGGAGGGCGACACCCCCAGCCCGCCCGCTCGCCCGCCCCCTCCCTCCTTATGAGAGAGAGGGAGCGCGGCGCCGGAGCCACACTGCGCCGAGCCCGCGCCCCGCCGCCACCTCGGCCGGGAGCCTGGGAGCGAGCCCTGCGTGTCCGCGCGGGGCGCCCGAGCCGCGAGGCGCACGGCGGCGCCCAGAGGGGAGCGCCCCGGGGCGGCCGCAGCTCCGGGCACGATGCAGAGAGCTGGAGGCGGGGGTGCCCCCGGGGGCAGCGGCGGGGGCAGTGCTGGGGGCCCGGGCACTGCCTTCTCCATCGACTCCCTGATCGGGCCGCCGCCGCCTCGCTCCGGCCACTTGCTGTACACCGGCTATCCCATGTTCATGCCGTACCGGCCGCTGGTGCTGCCGCAGGCGCTGGCCCCTGCCCCGCTGCCGGCCGGCCTCCCGCCTCTCGCCCCACTAGCCTCCTTTGCCGGCCGCCTTACCAACACCTTCTGCGCGGGACTGGGCCAGGCCGTGCCCTCGATGGTGGCGCTGACCACCGCGCTGCCCAGCTTCGCGGAGCCGCCCGACGCCTTCTACGGGCCCCAGGAGCTCGCCGCTGCCGCCGCCGCCACTGCCGCCCGAAACAACCCCGAGCCGGGCGGCCGACGCCCGGAGGGTGGGCTGGAAGCCGACGAGCTGCTGCCCGCCCGGGAGAAAGTGGCAGAGCCCCCACCGCCCCCGCCTCCGCACTTCTCAGAGACTTTCCCAAGTCTGCCGGGTAAGTGCTGGGCCGACCAGGGCGCCGGGCGGGCGGGAGGCTCGTTCACTTGGAAATCCCAGGTAGCAGCTTGCTCAGAATCTCAGCACCTGCCTGGAGCCCTGGCCTCCCAGACCCCCCAGAGGTGGGTTCTGCAGAACCACCTCCAGTTCTGTTCCAAAGGCGGCACCTCTGGATCCCAGAAGCCGCTGCCCTGCTGGGTCGTCCAGAGTGCCTGAAGCCTCACCCGAGACCTCCCAGTACTCCCTTCCAAATCAGTACCTTTCCTCCCTGCATTCTAGTCTTCCAGACTTGGCTCCCACTTCTCTTTTAAAGGATCCCTTCATTTTTCTCCTCTGGGGAGAAGAGAGAAGCTGCAAGCGTGGGATTCCTGGAGACACTAGGAAGACCCTACGGTGAGGGGGCACCGGGGCAGCTGGCAGTTCAGTAAGGGGACGGCAGTTCTGGCTTTGGAGAAGACTGGACTGACCCCAAATGGGCTCTGGGAGTGCAGGGGCAAAGGGAGGGTCTTAAAGCCGTGGTGACCAGTTGGTGACCTGTCTTTGCCTGAGTAGTAGAGGTCATTTCTGAATTGTCATATTTAGAGATCAGCCTTGGAGAACTGAGTAGGGGACCTAAGGGGACATTAGCGAGCAGGGGGCCTAGCACCTGCCACACCAGGACTGATTGGGAGGTCAAGATGGAAGTTAAGGGCGGGGCTGGCTTGGGCGTGGCACAGACACCTGGAGTGGAGAATCTGGCTGAGATTCTGGAACCGGGGAGATTCTGCCAAGAGATAATGCAGGAATCCTGGCTTCTCTATGGGAAGATGCCCTTTCAATAGCGGCAGGGTGTATTAAACTGAACCCCGTTTAGAATCAAGCTACCCGGAGTCCTCCTGACCTTCCTCATCCATCCTCAACCTCTCGCTGCTGGAAAAGCTTCCCCCTATCCAGGGGCAGATCCAGGTATGGTGAGATCCAGAGCGTGCACAATGTAATGGGCTCTGTTTAAGAAAAACGGGCTGCATACAAGCGTGGGGCTCCTGAAGCTCAAACTTCTCTAGCACCAGGATGAATCCACATCTGCTTAACTATTCCTTATATCCGCTTAGCGGGTAAAAGTGACCCAGGAGGCCTGGGGGCTGACTCTAGCAGAGGCAAGAAGGAGATCCAAGAGTCCTTTTGTGCTTTGTCGGGAGAAGACAGCTCCTGGTGACAGGTTCCTGGGCCCTTCCGTGAAATTGTCCGATGGTCTGACGGCTCTTCCAGACCCCAAGTGCTGCTTACAGGGCCTGTCTTCCCCTCCTTTTCCCCTTTAGCTTTGGGCGTTTCGGCTTTGAGGATTCAGCTGTTGTTTTGTACCTAGTTAGGCCAGGGGAATCCAGTGACTGAAGTCTGAGCAGCACCCCCTAAGGGGGATCAAAAGGAAATTAGCAGCAACTGGAAGGTGGGAGGAAATGTCCACAAGATAAAAGGGCCCAGAGCGGAGCAGAGGGGAGGGGAAAAGCAGCTGACAGGACGATCCGAAGAAGAACGGATCAGTAGGATTTTCGGAATAATAGTCCTAAGGCAGAAAAGAGCAAGCGGACCAGGATGGCACTGGGGGCAACAGGAGCTGGAGGAACACGCGGACACCTGAGGAAGAGCTGCGCTGGTCGCTGGTCGGGAGCAGGAAGGCAGACAACCAAGGGAAGAGGGACCTGGGGAAGATATGCCGAAACCATGGGAGAACTTGTCCTCCTCTTTCGGGCTGCCCTCCGTTGTTTACTTTGACCCATTTGTCAAATGAAGGCTCTTTCTGAAGCAAATAGAATATTGGCTGTAAAACCAGACAGCGAGAGAGAGAGAGAGAGAGAGAGAAGTAAGCGGAGGGAAAGAACAGAAGAGAAATGTTGAGGAAGGAAGAATAGAGGAAAGGAAGGACCAGCAAATGCACTCTGTCCCCTGATTGTTCAGAGAGAGAATAAGAGAGAGGAGACGTCTGTCTGTTGGAAGAGAGAAGTATAAGGGATTTCTAGCCTGAGCTAGATGAAGAGGGAACAGCATGTCTGGACCAGAAATGTGTGTGTGAAAGAATTCTGTTTGGAGAGGCTTGGGAGGGAGCTAACTCAATGTCCGGGTAGGAAACAGGGAAGTGTCCACACTAGGAGTAATTATTTAAAAAATGTTTTTCCGTACTGGGAGTGATAGTGAACTGGAATTTATATACAGAGAATGATGAAGGAGAGATCATAATCTAAGGGAAATATTGGAAGTCATCAGAAGACACCTGTTCATGGTGTAAAGACTAGAATGATGGGAAAGAGATCTTACAGGGGAAGAATTCTGAGAGCTGGTGGCATGAAGGTAATCACTCATATGGGAAGGAGATACACATAAAGGGTTTGTAGTGGGGCTTGTGGGACAGGGCAGGAAGGAGAGATTTCAGAAGAAGCACTCAAAGAGGATAGTGACTGGGAGATCTATCTGTGACCCCCACTTCTTATCATTCTCAGTATAGACTCTCCTGACGCTGTCTTATCACGCCACTCACGTCCACCTGCCCAGTCATCATTTATTTTCCCCCATGAAGTAGTTCAGAAAAGAGGAGGAAATTCCAGAAATGTTAGACATGAATTCAGTTTGGGGAGTGATGACACATGGCCTGTGCTGAAAATGGTGGGAAAATGAATACTCTATTTTGGGAATTGTATTAAACTATTTATTGTGAAATGAGAGTTTTCGCTTGAATAATGAGACTGAAACCTCAACATTAGAAGAGTTTGGAGAAAGAATGCTATCTTTAAAATGACAGACGAGGAATTGCTGTTCTAGTGTGAATGGCTGACATGGGTCTGAAATTATTAATTGACATATGTTTAGTGTTTTACAGTTACTAGCCCTGTTAAATGAAATTATAGTGAAGATAGGCCAATCTGGAGAATGATGAATGAAGCTCTTTTGCTGGGAAATACTATTTTTTTAAAAATTTTTTTGCTTCGAGTTGAGAGAGACACCACCTTATTACAACTGCTAATGAAGAAAATAACTTTATTATGATTCAGTTGCGGGGGCAGAAGCTATATTATCAGGCAAAAAGAAATACCATGTATGGAAATAATGGGTAGAAAAGGCATTGAGAATGGTAGATTGAAAATAATTCTAGGTTTAGAATGTGGGGACAGTGAGGATAATTGGGGAAGGTGTCTTAGTAGAAGTGATTAAAGAGGAGAGAATTTTGAATTCATAGAAAAGATTTAAAAGTGTGAATCAACAGAAGAGCCCAGAGTAGTGCTGTCTAACAAGCTGTTTATGTAATTAAAACATTAAGAGCCATCTTAGAAAGGTAGAAATAAACAGGTGAAATTAATTTTAATAATACATTTTATTTAGCCCAATATATCCAATACTATTTTAGCATTACTCAATATAAAAAAATGTAAGGAGATATTTTATACCCTCCCTCCATGTTATCTTTGAAATCCCTGTGTATTTTCTACCTTTAGCGCATCTCAGCTCAGATTAGCCACGTTTTGCGAGGTCGGTAGCCTCACGGGGGCAGTTGTGACGTGTATTCACCGACATAAGAGATCTAGAGAGTCATGAGGATGGAGTCATGTGAAAGTGATAGGGAAAAGGAGCTTTGAGTTATGTGGTAACAAATTCTTTGCTGTATTAGGAATAAGGGAGAAAAGACAGCAGTAAACTCTAAATGACAGAAGGAAAAGAGAATTCTGCCTTGAAAGAGTTGGGCGGTGATGATTCCATTGCATGTGAAGGTGCATGTGAGCTCCGCCGAGAGGCATCAAAGCTGACTTGCAGATGTGCACTTGCTCCTCTCAGCAGCGCTGCGTGCAGATGATCCTGTGCTGGGGACGATGGAAGGTCTGTCCATCTGGAGAAATGCAGGAGGAAACTTTAAACTGGGGGGCTTAGAGCCATGACTCAGGGAGAAAGGAGTTGGATTGCTTGAACAATTTTTTTTCTTTTTTTTAAAGATTTTGTTTATTTGACAGAGAGATCACAAGTAGGAAGAGAGGCAGGCAGAGAGAGAGAGAAAGGGGAAGCAGTCTCCCTGCCGAGCAGAGAGCCTGATGCAGGGCTTGATCCCAGGATCCTGAGATCATGACTTGAGAAAAGGCAGAGAGGCTTAACCCACTGAGCCACCCAGGCATCCCAGGAGTTGGATTGCTTGAAAAAGACTTAAGAAGTGAAGAATGGGGGCACCTGGGTGGCTCAGTGGGTTAAAGCCTCTGCCTTTGACTTGGGTCATGATCCCACGGTCCTGGGATCGAGCCCCGCGTTGGGCTCTCTGCTCAGCAGGGAGCCTCCCTTCCTCACTCTCTCTGCCTGCCTCTCTGCCTACCTGTGATCTCTGTCAAATAAATAAATAATATCTTTTTAAAAAAAAGTGAATGGTAGATAATCCATATATAATTGTTAGATTATAAATATAAATATAGATAGTTAGATTATAAATATAAATATAAAAATATAGTGAGATTGACATGAAAGATAATGCCCGTGTTGAGCATGGTGAAGAAAACATTTGGAAATAAAACATTGAGATGATATAGGAAAGAATATGATGGAACAAAGTCAGGAGATGGCAGTGTAGTGAACATTATTTTTAAAACTAAAAAAAATTAGCTAACTTTTAAAAATTATTTTATCTTAACAAGTGAGCAGGGGAGGGGGGCAGAGGGAGAGGGAGAGACTCTCAAGCAGACTCCCCGCTGAGCACAGAGCTTGACATGGGGCCCAGTCCCAGGACCCTGAGATCATGATCTGAGCTGAAACCAAGAGTCAGACACTTAACTGAATCACACAGGAACCCCAAAACTGGCTAATTTCTGAGCAGTGATTGGCAATAATGATGGAAATCATGCAAGGAGACTAGGGAAACTTCCTAGGAGCATGATATTTGAGGGCTAATTACTGTAAGCAAAGCACCTGATTATAGCAGGAGAACATTTTAGATGCCCCATTGATTAATTTTTGATTAGGTGCCCATTATGACTGTCCAGATGTATTTACTGATGAGAAAAAAAATGGGAAATAATAATGTGACATGAAATCAGAGACTTCTGTTGTTAGAAACAGGAGGGAAATTTTTCTTGGAAGTGATGAATGGAGACCCATGATTTCCTAGAAATGCTGATGAAGGCACACAGTGAGAGTGTTGGTTCTATTGGTATTTCTAGAAAGGCACATGTGGCATTAACTTAATGCATTAACTTAATGATAAGATTGAAAGAACATTTATCAAGGAGGTGTGACACTTGCGCTCAGGTGTCAGCTCTGTCCGTTAGCTGCACAACCGTGGCCAATTGCTTCCTTCAATTCAGGGAACGTTTATTGTGTGTCTGTGATGGACTTACCATACTCCAGACACTGCAGGAGATTCAAAGTCGTACAGCATCTCTAGGCTTTAGTCTCCTCATCTGTAACATAGAGGTTGATTCAGATTATTTTTAATGTTTCTGTCCATTCTATAAAATAAAAGTTTGTTTTTCTAGCTTTGATATTTAAAGTAGGGTTCTAACATGGATTTCATGGTCTTATAAACAGATCTATTCATTATGGGTAAGGAAAAATTACGTCTTTATTTTTACTAACTTCTAACTAAAATTTGGCATTTTCTTTAGTTACGAGTGTAGAGCAGAACCATAGTAGTTTCAGCAACAGAAATTATAGGTCACAGTGGCTTAGTCATTAAGCTTCTGCCTTCTGCTCAGGTCATGATCCCAGGGTCCTGGGATCGAGCCCCGCATTGGGCTCCCTGCTCAATGGGAAGACTGCTTTTCCCTCTCCCCACTCCCCCTGCTCTCTTCCCTCTCTCACTGTGTTTTGCTCTGTCAAATAAATAAAATCTTAAAAAAGAAAGAAATTACAGATATTTGTGTCACCGGGAGAATTTACAGGTATTTTCTTATAAATGTAGAGACTTTGGAGGCGTCTTGTTTAATGAATTAATAAAGAAACATATATGATTATAACACAAATTCATTTTTAAGTATCTGAAAACTGCCTTTTTCTATAGTTAGCTTCTGATGTAATCCTATGTGTTTTATGTTATATACCTAAAAGCATTATTCTAAGAAGGGGTTCATAGGTTGTATCAGACTGCCAAGGAGTTCATGGCACAAATAGGGTTAAGAAGCCCTGGTTGAGGGGCGCCTGGGTGGCTCAGCGGGTTGGGCCGCTGCCTTCGGCTCGGGTCATGATCTCAGGGTCCTGGGATCGAGCCCCGCGTCGGGCTCTCTGCTCGGCGGAGGGCCTGCTTCCTCCTCTCTCTCTGCCTGCCTCTCTGCCTGCTTGTGATCTCTCTCTGTCAAATAAATAAATTAAAAAATCTTTAAAAAAAAGAAAAAAAAAAAAAAAGAAGCCCTGGTTGAGAGACAAGAAGGACAAGACGAAAATTTTATCTGGAGGATTGGAATACTGAGGTGCCTTATACCACAGTGAAGGTGAGAGTTGGGAGGCTTGAGTAGAAAGGGGGATCTCTGCAATGGCGTATGGAAATGTGGGGGGGGGTGTGTCGATGATTAGGAGGATAATTCCTATACTCAGAGTGATGGGCATAGATGGTCTATGTTGGGAGTAATGGGAGCAAGGCAGTAATTGGAATAATGAGGGGGAAATGCTTTTTTTTTTAAAGATTTTATTTATTTATTTGATAGAGAGATCACACATAGGCAGAGAGGCAGGCAGGGGGTGGGGGAAGCAGACTCCCCGCCGAGCAGAGAGCCCGATGCGGGGCTCGATCCCAGGACCCTGAGATCATGACCTGAGCCGAAGGCAGAGACTTTAACCCACTGAGCCACTCAGGCGCCCCAAAGGGGGAAATACTTTAATTGAAAGGAGGAACATGGTATGGCGAACCAAGTGCTTTGCAGTGAAACTAATGTAATGGCGGGAAGCTGCAGGCAGAAATTTTTCCTCAGAAGTAATCGGGAAAGGAGGATCTTTGCCTTCACCTGGGAATTAGGGAATAGAAATGACAGCATAATGGAGCCGATGTACAAAAAGGGAAACTGAAATAGGAATGATGACAGGGAAAGAGTTTTTATCTAGAGGGAACAAAAAAAAAATATGCCCCATGGTGGGGTAGGAGAGAGGAAGCCCTGGTTCCAAACCAATGGAAAGGACAGAGCCCTCAATGCAGGTGATCGCGCCCACGGCCACACTGTCCATGACGGCAAGCAAAGAGGTCTGTGTTGGGAGCGATGGAGAAGAGGTTGGGGCTTTTCACTGGAAATATGGGAGAAAATTGGTGGCTTAGAGTCATGTGGAAGAAATACTGATGTGCTAATTGGGAGAAAGAATTCGGGGAGAAGAGATGCTTGAATCTGGTGTGATAGAACAGCGATTCCCACAAGTTGAATTAAGTTGTAGTGGGAAGAGACAACGCAGTTACGCACGTCCTTGGGAAGCAACATCTCCATTCCCTTCCCACCATGGAAGGGAAAGGAATGACCTTTGAGTGATGAACTAGAAATCTGTGTTAAAAGCAAGGGGGCTATAGGGCCTCACAGAGACTAGGGTGTGAACATGGAGGAAGGGAGAAACAGAAAGATCCCTCCGAGCTGGGGGTAATGGGAGACGGATTTCTCGCCTGAACTGTGGAGGCAATGGTATTACAGTGGAAGTCTGCGTTGGGAGCGATGGGAGGAAGACAAAATCATCCTGAGAGCGAAGGTAAGAAGCGCTTTGTGCTGGAACGGGTGACCGCTTTCTGCACGTAATGCGCAGCTCCTGGGAGCTCGGGACTCAGGGGACCCTGGCCACACGCGTCTCTGTCGCTTCACTTCCTCATCAGTACAATTAAGGCTTTGACTCAGATGAACTCCAAGGTCACTTCCGGCTCTATAATTCTGTTTTCTCTTTAAGGATACCTTTATTAATGCATTGTTTCCTTTAAAAAAAAAAAGGCACCCTGAGCAAAGGGGTTGGGGAAAATTCTCGCCTTGCCAGTGCTGAGTTATGGTAGCCCAAGAGGAAGGCAGGCTGGGATGTGGGTATCTTGAGGTGGAATCAGGGCTGGGCTTTAGGATGGAAAAGGCTTTGTCATTTTGGATTGGGGAAGGGTGACTGGAGCTATGGCTGTGTATGTTTGTCCTATTAAATGAGAGAAACATTTCATGAAGGTGAGCGATCTTGTTGAGGCCAAAAAGATTGGGGATCTCTTGTGCCCGACTTTACCTGGTGAGGAAGGAGGGGAGTGAGGAAAAGAAAAGTTGTGGAGTCAGTTCCCGGACTTCTCTATTATCTCTTCATCTGGTACGATATTTGTGATGGGCGACATGGAATTCAGTGTTTGCGAAAGAGATGGGGGAGGCGCAGGCGACCAAGCATGGGCTTTGGATACAGACCTTGATGCGACCCTCTTTTTTTTGTGTGTGTGTGAGAGAAAACTCAACAGCAAAATACTAACCTCTGCGGTCACAGCTCCCTCACCGGCAGAACAGCACAGCAACAGGGACCTCACGAAGTTAAGGGTTCAACGAGAAGATATTTGCCAGCATCCTGAAGCACTCGGTGTGCAAGGAATTACTGGTATCACTCTGGTACTGGAAATGGATGGGAAGCGTAGCTGGGAATTAAGTTGGGGAAGACTTCTTTTTTTTTTTTTAAGATTTTATTTATTCATTTGACAGACAGAGATCACAAAGTAGGCAGAGCAGCAGGCAGAGAGAGAGGGAGAAGCAGGCTCCCCGCTGAGCAGAGAGCCCGATGCGGGGCTCGACCTGGGGGCTCAGGACCCCGAGATCATGACCTGAGCCGAAGGCAGAGGCTTAACCCACTGAGCCACCCAGGCGGCCCTGGGAAAGACTTCTTTACCAAGAACTGGCTAGGAAACGCGACACTCTCTACTGATAAGGAGAAATACAGCTGGGAGTAATGACAGAAACAGCACTGTGTTCTGAGAGCTGTTTCTGCGGGGAATGCCAGAGGAGAACCAGTGTATGCAGCTCAGACGGGTGGATTTCATCCTTTTTTCTTTGGCTCTTTCTCCCTCCTTTGGTTTCTCTGTCTCCAATTTGGGACATTCTCTGTGGATCCCAAGACCACCCAAAGCCCTTTTTTGCCCACTGAGGTCGTCTTCTTCTTTTCTTTACATTGTATATATTAAAACAAAACAAAACAAAAAACAAACTACCTCTCCTTTCTTCACCACAGTTCCTATTCTGTCATATAACTGATCTCAGGTTGATATCAGGAGCAAAGCTACTGGATTAAAATAATTCATACTCAGATGGATTAAGGAAATTTTTTTTAAGATTTTATTAGAGAGAGTGGGATGTGGGGCAGAGGGAGAGGGAGAGGGAGAAGGAGAGAAGCAGACTCCCCACTGAGCGTGGCCACTGATGCAGGGCTGGATCTTCCGACTCCGAGATCACAACCTCAACCAAAATCAAGAGTCAGATGCTTAACCAACTGAGCCACCCAAGCGCCCCAGGGAGATTTTTTTTTAAAGTCCAAGTGAATTTCAAACTGGTGGGAGGTTAGGTGGTGTTATTAGGAATAATTTCAGGTAACATGGAAACATTACTTGGGATGGGAGAGCTGTGGGAGTGAGGAGGAGAGGGTTACTTTCCCTGGGGTCACGTGAACTTTGTCCCTTCCAGTTACGGCAGTGCATGGAGAACTCTGGTTTGTGAGTGACAGTAGCTCAACTCCAATTTAAGCTGAAATGGTCATTGATTGATTCACAGGACTCTAAGTACAGGGGTTGAGTGGATCCAGAAATGCAAACGGTGTTATTAGATCTTTCTTCCTTTTCAGCCCGGCCCCTCTCTTTCTTTGCCTCATTCTCTCCTTAAGAGAAGTAAGGAGGCACAAGCATCAGCAGATCTAATTTTTTATAATCCCAGGTTGAGATCCCAGTGGATTCTGGCTTATACAAAATTCTGGGGTAACTGATTAACTAGTTTGAGTCCAGTCTCCAGGGAGATGGGAGAGATGGGATGTTGGGATTGGTCAGATCCAGGTCATGTGCCTACGTTGTCACAAAGGTGGGGAGATGTGATTGACGGTCCCACTGTACTAAGTAGCTGATGAGAAGCAGTGCCCAAAGGAAGGGGGTGTTATTAGTGAACAAAGGGACGAAGGGATGCTGAGCAGACAAAAACAGACCCCAAGAAGATGTCCTCCTCCCCCAGAAAGAAAGGCAGGGATGTATCTTAACTCCTTTTCAGTCTCAGGGAGAAAAACCTTCTCCCTAGCTAGAGAAGTAGCTCTAGGAGTGATGGAAGAGACAGCGAGAGGGGAGCTCTGTAATGAGGAAGGTGGGGAGACATGAGGGTGGTAGGAAAGTGTTCCTCAGCGAGGCCGATTCCTGGATAGAAAGAGCTGCGCTTGAGGGAGGGGGGACGCATTCGTAAACTAGAAGCTAGAAAAAAGATGGATATTAAACCAAAACCGTTTCTGTAGCTTGGCAATAGTATTTTTATTTTTATTTTTTAAATTTATTTATTTGGCAGAGAGCACAAGTAGGAGAAGTGGCGGGCAGAGGGGGAAATAGGCCCCCCACTGAGCAGGGAACCCGATGTGGGACTCGACTCCAGGACCCTGGGATCACGACCGGAGCCGAAGGCAGACGCTCAACTGACTGAGCCACCCCGGCGTCCCAAGCAACAGCATATTTAAATGAGAAAATATATTTCTAAATAAAAGGAATGCTGACTGGTAGGGTTACATCATACAAAGCAGTAATGGCAGAAAAAAACAGATCTGGTAGGAATTTTGTCTCGGGGAAATGACAGGACAAATAGCCTATTCGAGGACAAAGGTGGAATTTGGTAAGTGGGGCCACTCATATGTCGACTGTGAGAGCCTCCTCTGAGCGTGGTAAGGGGAGACATTAATGATCAGGCTAGGGCTCTGGAGTGGAAAGTGAAAGGGAGGAGGTCTGTACCGAAACTGGATTTGGTAGCGAGGGTATATATCTGATGAGGCATCTGGGCATTTACTTGGAATGGGAGGGGAAGGGGTCGTAGGAGCATTGGTTGGAGGTTTCAGGGACCAAGTTTCCAGATGTTAATCTGTCTGTAGCTGTGTGACGTAGGAGAATCATTTCATCTTTCGGAAACTCAGTTTTCCACCTGAAATAAGTTCATCAACCTTCTATTAGTGCTACTAATAGGTCTACTCTGTTTCAATGAGTTGCTTCAAGGTAGATAATACGTGTGAAAATGTTGTGGAATGTCAAAGATAACAAGGGTGCCCTTGGCAATGGTAGGGCTGCTCCGTCATGAGGGGAGTTCTGAGCAGTGGGGAAATTGCCCCGAACCTGTCTTCCAGGTCGGAGGGGTTCTGGATTGCGATGGTGTAGAGAAAATCTTCATGTCAGTTTGGAGTAAGGAATGTGGAAGTGTCATCAGAAGAGTGGAGAGAGAGAAAGTGAACGTGAATGTTCTTTTTTTTTTTTTTAAAGATTTTATTTATTCGACAGAGAGATCACAAGTAGGCAGAAAGGCGGTGGCGGGGGGACAGGCTCCCCCCTGAGCAGAGAGCCCGATGCAGGGTTCAATCCCAGGACCCTGAGATCATGACCTGAGCCAAAGGCAGAGGCTTGACCCACTGAGCCACCCACGTGCGCTGAAAATGAATGTCCCTTACTGCATCTGAAGTTATAGGGAGGAGGAGTAGCATGAAATTAGCGGGAACGAGTGAAACACAAATTGGAAGTGAACTAATTGTTATAAATGATGGGAGAAAGTACTGTCTCAGAAAGAACAGAGAAATAATTCTGTCCTGGGCATTATGATGAAGATTTAGAAATGAGAATGTGGTAAACATGCCTCTTTTTTGAGGGATGACTTAGGTTTCTTTCTACCTTTTGACCTCCCCCAAATTGTTCTGGATTCAGGAAGCTGAGTAGTTGGCCCAGGACAATCAGGGGGAGACTTATGGTCCTGACAGCAGTTCGGGGAGGGTGAGGGGGAAGTCATATTGGAAGTAGAGGGAAGAGAAGTCAAAACCAAGCGTAACAGGGGTAGGGGGAGACTTCTCTTCCATGGATAGTGAAGGCTGTTGGTTTTATAGAAGCTAAAACAGGAGAGGATGAATGAGGGGCAGTGCAGGGGCTCGGTGGGTTCCCAAAGCTGGGAGTCTAAAGTGGTTTTCTGCACCACAACCCGGGCCCACCGTTCTTGGTGACCACAGCTGTGGACTCCCCCCTAGATGGTGCGAATCTGGTGCTATTTATTGTTTCTCCTGGAGAACGTCCGCCAGGGATTCTGTGGCCTTGATTTCTTCCCTAGCCTGACCAGACCCATTCGCAAGATGGGCTTTTCTAGCTCTCTGGTGCTGCTTCCCGTCCTCTTGGAAACAAGGCCCCACGCCTTGTGTATCCCTGGAGCCCAAGTATCGCTCTCTGGACGCAGGAAGGTGCCCCAGGCAGGACCTGACAACCGTGGGGCAGACCTGGTGGTTTTTGGTTCTCGGGGTAATAGCGTCCCCTGCGAGAAGTCACAAGAACACTAGATGTTTCCTGGTAACAGTCTCCCCCACGCTCATTCCCCGTGGATAGATACCACACTTCTCTGAGACTCTAGACATCTAAGGAACAAGCTGAAAACTCAACATTTTCTTATATTACCAATAACGTCATCTTCACACACAGAGAACAGAACCTTCCTATCTGTTTGGCCTACCTATATACATAGTCAAATTGTTTCCAATTTAAAAATGTTCCTTTTGCTAAAAATTATTCTCATCAGAATCCTTTCCCATGTAGAATTTTCAATGAAGCCTCATTTTGCAGATCAAGGGTTTTTTTTTTTCCCCCCTCATATCAACCAATTATAGCATCTGCAATTAGTAATTTGCTTTTATGGACATTATATCTACCAAGTCCAATTATTCTAGATCAAATTTTGCAATTAGAAATTTTATCAGAAAGATTTGCTTCCATCAGTTTTTAGTCAACACAGTTTTCTGTGTGCAATTTTTGTTTTATTTTGTTTGATTATATTTACTATTAATATTCATTACAATTCAGATAAGAGAAAGTAGCTTGCATTTATTTTGTAGCTAGTCCATAAGAAAACAGTAAGCCATTTCGGGGTCGCTATATTGTTACGGACTGGGCTACTGCAGGGTCCGTCTGATTCCGCTGAGCATGTGTCCTCTTCGGGTGTCGATTGTGGCTTAAAGTGCTCCATCTTGGTGGAAGGAAGGTAGGGGGTGTGATTTTTCTTGTTTTGTTTTTAAGCTTTTTGCTCTCTTTTTCTCTGATTTCCCCCCCCCCCTATTTTCTAGCCCTTCTCTAAACTTTCCAGCCCCTTCAGTTTCTCTGACTCATCATTTCATTCTCCTACCACTTGTCTCCTGCCCCAGTCCCCTTCCTGCCTGCTTTGGCCCTTTCTTTCCCACATCTCAGTGTCCCTCACTGCCCCAGACCCTCTCCTTGGAGGGCGAGGCTGTTTTCCCGCATCGCCCCACTCCCACCTCCTTCCACGAGTTACTTATCAGAGCCCTCAGCGTCATGATCACGAAGGCTCAGAGAGAAACTCTTGCTCCTGCCGTTCGGCCTCCCACCGGGATCAAGTAACCAGGAGAGGTTGCGGACCTGTGTCCCTTGTATGGCTTTGAAAGCAGCGCTGAGGGGGGTCTGCTTCTGTGGGCTTGATTTTATGGAATCTGTCTGAAGACAGAGGGATGAATGGTATGATCCCGGGAGGGCCCTGCCGGATCCAGGAGCCTGGGAGCCCATCTTAGTCATCGTCGGTGAGATTTATTGGACACCCCCTGGGTACTCGGAGCTGTGCTAAATGGTTTCATCCTTCAAGCCCTGAAATCTAGTTTCTGCTTTTTTAGCAGCTGTTTAGAATATGTAATACTGGACTGAGTTTTTACAAGATTTTCTTCTTTTTTGTTATGTACTGGGTTTTAAAAATTGAAAGAGGATTTAGCAGTGATGTGAAGGATTTCCCTTTCTTTCTTTTAGCATAAGATCCTATAGATCCCCACTGCATGTGGGCTTCTGCCCAGCTAACGTGAGATCAGAGGTCATACTGGAAAGTGGGTAGAGTGATACTCATGGAGACAATGTCTTCTGGGCGCTGGAGGGCGGAGGCTGTGTGGACTATTTTAGGAGAGGCTTGGGAAAGGAAGAACAGAGGTGGGGACAGAAGACGGAGAGAAAAGGAGGAAGGGAGAGAGAGTGTGTTTGGGAATAGTTTTTTAGTCAACAAGTCAGCAATATATTGAGTGCCTACTCTGGGCAGATGATTTTCTAGATGAAGACACAGCAGTGAAAAAATATATTAAAACTCCCTACCTTCATGAAGCTCATCTTCTAACAGGAAAAGACAGCCACTTAAATAAATGAATAATGTGGGTGATGTGTACTATCATTACAAAGCAGAAAAGGAAGATAGAAGTACTGGGGGTTTTCATTCTAAAAGGATGATCGGGGAACATCTTCTTGGTGAAGTACAGACCTGAGGGAGACCAGGAATGAGCGAATGCGGAAATCTAGGTGGGCAGTGTAGTATTCTGAACAGAAGAATCATCTGGGGAAAGAGCAGGGGAGAGGAGAGCAGGGGCAGGGGAGGGCAGGGGAGGGCAGGTGAGGACAAGAGCAGGGAAGCCAGTTTGGAGAACAGGTGGATGAACCAGGCGGGACATGATGGTGACCGGGACTGTCGGATGCAGGGGACTCCGTGAGTGGGGACGGGTGGTGAGAGAGAGGAGTGAAGCCTGATTGGAACAAGGAGGATGGAATTCCCACTAACCAAGCTGGGAAGCACGTCAGGAGTTCTGCTTGGGACGTGTCAAGTCTGAGTTCTGTGAGAATGGAAGATAGCGTGGGGAGGAGTTGTTAATGAGGGAAGGAACCAAGGAGGTGACTCCTGCAGAAAACAGCAGGGGTTTGGGTAGAATGAGGTCTGGGAGGAAGCGGGGATGGATGGCAAGAAGCAACCTCTGCAGACAGACCAAGGGACGGACGGACATATGTCTCGCGGGTGCTTGAGAAGACCAGGAAGCTGCCAGAGGGAGCGGAGAGCACTCAGGGAGGCAGGGCAGGGATGGGTAGGCTGCGTGAGCCTCAACGACGGATTTTGAAATTAAGTAAAGGAAGCCCTACAGGAACAAAAGGCGGGGGCTGGGGATAAAAATACCCTTGAGGTGTGAAGGACGCTGAGTGAGGGAGGTGGGCGGTCTGGACGTGGGCCGAGAAGTCTGGCCTCTCGGGAGGTGTGAACAAGGCTCTAGGACCAGGACGGGGTGTGACTTGCTGGCGACCGGGAAGGGGAAGGGGCTTTGGGTTGGGGAGGGCTCCTGGGCTGGTCCTGGAGACCCCGAGATGCTCCTTCTGGAGCACAGGCACTTGGAGAGGGGCTGGAAGGTGTTCAGAGCGCACGGCCTGCTCCTCTCATAGGGCATCTCGCTGTTCCCTGAAGTTCTTTTACTTCGGGTTGTTTCTCGCTCCGGTCCGGGCAAGGCGCGGTGGTTATAGACAGAGGCGCCCGGCCCTGGGGAAACCCCAGCCCCTTCACACCGTGAGCTCCGGGGCAGCGAGCTGACTCGTTGGTGTCCCGCTCGCCTAGTTCCTCTTGTTCGCTTCCCTTCTGGCCAGTTTCCTTCTGACTTTTCTTCGTTGCTTATTGGCTCTTTGGGCGGAAAACAAGGCAGCTGGACAACTCTGCTGCTGAAAACATTGGGGACCCGTCCCTTGCCGTCCTGACAAAACTGTCTGCGGAGGAGATGAACTGATGACTGAATTAAGTATTAGAGTTACATATAGACGTAAAACATCGGCTATGGCTGTGATTGTAATCAGTCATCTACCAAGTGAGTCAGATTTCTTCTACCGTTTTCCTCTCCGTTTTCCCTTGTTGCCCTTCTCGTTCTTTATCGTCTGCCACCTTCCCTCCAGTTCGTCCTGCTGACATCAAGCTCAGGGGCCTCTGGATTGGGAACTTGAGCAGAAAGCAGCTGTGTGTGCTGCTCCTGCGTCCTGGTTGGGAGACAGATGTCATTTGACGGTTGAGGAGGGGAGACTGCAAGGGGCCTAGGAGAGCTGAGGCCCGGGGAGAAGCTCTGCGCAGGGCGCGGGCGGCCCTTCTGCGCTGGCTGGGTTGGTCAAGGAGAACCGGAAGTAGGGTAAGGACCCACCCAAATCCCTTGGTAACGTTTCTTGGGCCCAGATTTGCGGTGGCGGGGCTGGTGAGAATGGGGAATCAGAAGACCCTTAAGTTTCCATCTGGAAATGAGATTCCAAGATTCTGGATCTAGGGAAGAGGGGAAGTGGGAAGCCAGAAGCCAGAGCAGAGCTCAAGCCCGGGGCAGGTGAGGGTCCCCAGGAGAGTAACAGGCCGGCAGTGTGATCTCCCCGTCTACCCTACGTTAGGACTGCGTCCTGCCTAGAGCAGCAGGAAGGCTGGAGAGCCAGGCCCACACTGCTTGACACTGGGACCCATGCTGTCTGGATTTGGAAGGGAGGCAAGTGAGTGAAAAGCCCTTGGCCCAGGGTTTAGAGAAAGCTGGGAAGGCTAGTGGGTCGGGAAAATGAGGTGGGTGACAGTGAAGTTGAAGCCGGGGAGTAGCATCCCTTTGATGTACACTGACCGCTCCCTCCCCGCACCTGGTACAGTGAAATCTATGCTGGTTAATACCTTTCTTTCCATTTCTTTGTCTTCCCTGAACCTCTTCCCCACCCCATATCCTGGATGTGCTGTCCTCGTCTCCCCTCCTCCCCATCGCATCCCTTCCTTGTCTCTCTCTTCCTGCTGCCGTTCTGTCCGTGCCTGGCCATGGTTCCACGTGCCTCCTCCAACCTGCCTGCCTTTTCCTCGCCTGCTCCTTGCCCATCCGTTGGTTTCGCTCCCCGCAGCAGAGGGGAAGGTGTACAGCTCCGATGAGGAGAAGCCGGAGGCCCGAGCAGGAGACCCAGCAGGCAGCGAGCAGGAGGAAGAGGGCTCGGGCGGTGACAGCGAAGACGACGGTTTCCTGGACAGTTCTGCAGGGGGCCCCACGGCTCTCCTGGGACCTAAACCGAAGCTAAAGGGAAGCCTGGGGACTGGAGCGGAGGAGGGGGCACCGGTGGCCGCAGGAGTCACAGCTCCGGGGGGCAAAAGCCGCAGGCGCCGCACAGCCTTCACCAGCGAGCAGCTTTTGGAGCTGGAGAAGGAGTTTCATTGCAAGAAATACCTGAGCCTGACGGAGCGGTCCCAGATCGCTCACGCGCTCAAGCTCAGCGAGGTGCAGGTCAAGATCTGGTTTCAGAACCGGCGCGCCAAGTGGAAGCGCATCAAAGCCGGCAACGTGAGCAGCCGCTCCGGGGAGCCCGTGAGAAACCCCAAGATTGTCGTCCCCATTCCTGTGCACGTCAACAGGTTTGCCGTGCGGAGCCAGCACCAACAAATGGAACAGGGGACCCGGCCCTGAAGGGCTCCCAAGGATTTCGGAAGCAAAGCATCTGTTCCGGGCCTGCCCGGAGACTGGGTTAGGTTCTGTGCACCCAAGGGGCTCCCGCTGTGATCCTGCCCTGGGAGGGGGGCTCGGGCGGCCACTGACTCTAGTGTTAGGTGTGCTCTCCTGGCAACCGGGGACTCAGGCACTGGGCCCTGAGCCTATTCCAGAGCCCCTCAGGCTGGGGGCTTCAGGGTTCAAGGGGCTTGGGTGCTCGATGCTGAGGAGCTGTGGGGATTGAGGAGGACTCCTGGGGAGGGGGTGGGTTCTAACATGCCGAGGGCCTGGAAGTTTCCCAGGAATGACTTCTCACAGGGGTGGGAAGAATTCAGGATGAAGCCTAGCCAAGCTGATCGCAGCTCCTTATTTATTTTCTGTAAAGTTTGTATATATGGAGCTACCCGTCTCCGTCTGTCTGTCTGAACCTGAGGCTGGGAAAGGACTGTGTCCCCTCCATCTTCAGCCAGGGTTCAGGTCCACCTACCTGCCTCGTGCTGGGGCCTATCTTGTCTGTTTGTCGGACAGGGCACACGAAGAAATAGAAACTGTCACTAACCTCCTTAGAACCCCTCCGCACAACCGTCTCCCCTTGTCAACTACCTCCACTTCCCGTCTGGGTGCTGCCCACGCTGTCCACACCTCTTGACCCATGTTCCCGCCACAGTGCTGCTCTCTCCCCATTAAACAAGGCGAGCTTCTTCATCTCTGCTTTCTTCTCTTGGCGAGAGCTGGCAGACATCAGGAGAGATTTGCTCCCTTTCGTATCACGAGGGGAAACGAAGTGGTTGACCCTGGGTTGGCAGAGGGATGTCCAGGCTCTAACTCAGTAGAGGTGACCAGTCCTGTCCGTGACTAGGGCAGCTTGGGGGCTCACCCTGATCACCAGTGAGCTCAGTCCCCTTCTTCCGTGCAGAGGACACAGCAGCCGAGTCCGTCTCAGCAACCTTTTGGAATTTCCAGATGGGAGGGCCTGGAGTCAGACTCCTTTCCAGTTCTGTTCTTACTGCATTAATTGTGAGGTCTCCTTCTCCCCATCGCGTGGGTTACGTAGCTTGGGATACCAAATCCTCCTCGGTTATAAAACGAGATGGGTCGAGAGGGCCCACTGCAAAAGGGATGAGGCAGGCGCGAATGTGTGATGTTCCGGACGGTTGTGTACCGTGGGGATAGCCGCAGAGATAGGGCCTGGGAGCTTCGGGGCTGGGATTCTAAGAGCAAACGAAGGACCGCCTCAGCGGACAAAGTGTGAGGTCAGGAGCCTTCAGGGGCACTTGGGTATACTGTGAGGGGAAACAAGACCGTAACTAAAGTCATTTGCCATTTCCCCCACTTCCGCAGAAGGGCTCCCCTCCTGGGCCAGCCGTGGAGCGGGGCTGCAGACACGGGGGAAAGAGGAGTGATACAGGGACCAGCCGCAGCTGGGAGCGTGGTAAGCAGGGCTTCCCGGGGAGAAACGTGGCCTGCGCGGAGTTGGGAGGAGAGCTAGGGCAGAGAACAGAGACGCCGACAATCCTCTGGGCAGGGCAAGAGACTCAGGAGGTCAAGGTCAGGGAGGGAAACACAAGCTGGGTCAGATACCTGGCCAGCCTCCTCACCGCCCCTGGAACACGGCGGCTGCTCCCGCTTCCAGGAGTGGCCTGCCAGCCACTGCTTACTCAAGCATCTGCCGCCCGCCTCGGAGGAGCGGACGGGCCTTCCGTGGCCGTCCCTTCCTCCTGCCTGGTTTGGGCGACCCAACAGAACGCCGCCTGGGGCCGTGTCTGCATACTCACCGCGCCACAGCTCCCTAGCTGGGACGCACAGATCCAGGGCAGGTCTTCTCTATTTGGCTAAATTCCAGCAAGCCTTGATCGTTAGGCTAAAATACCCATCCAGGCCAGCCCCATTCCTCACCTAGATTAAGGTGGTCTCTGCCCAGATAAGGAACCTACAGGGTTTGATTCTTTTTAGGAGTAAAGCCAGGCAGTGGTTGATGATCCCAGGAGCTGTTGTCACTTGGGCAGTTGGGAATTCATGTCTACAGGTCTAGGGCCAGAGCAGATACTCTCTGGCTCTTTGCCCCAGGACAGGTGGGGGCTAGGGGGACACCAAGATCCTGATGACCGTTTTCCTCTGGATTTACCTATGAAGCCTCCTAAACTATACCAGGCAGTATTCAGCCACTGGAGCGGCTGGTTTTCCTTAGGTAAAATAAAGGAAGTGATTATTGCTAATAATTTCTGAGCCCAGGAATTCATTCGTATACATGCCCAAGGCCCTGTTTAATTCTGCTTTTCTTTTTGCTTAAGGCTCTTACTGGCCTTGCAGAGGGGCTGTGAATCAAGAAAATACAGTCTGGTTTCCTCTCTGTGTAGCATTTGCCTGGTCATCTCCCTATAGGCAGGCAGGTGCCCCCCGAGTGCGCCAGCCCCGCCGCACCCAGCTCAGTAAGTGCAGCAGAAAACAAGGGCCACCAGCAAAGTGGTTACAGGAATGGAAGGTAAGCTCCTTAGAGAGCAGGGACCTTAACCTGGCAAGTTCTCATCCTTCAAGAAAGGCATAAAGGTGTTTCCCTCAGGTCTTTCTAGGATCAGGGCTAGTCAAAGGGAAAACCGGGAGCTCAGGGTTCTGCCCCCAGCTTGGCAAGATGTTGCTGGGGATCCAAGTGGCTATTCTGCCATCAGTGACCTACCTCCTCCCCCTTCCTCTAAAGCAAAGCCTAGGCGTGGGTCCCTAGAGAAGGGCTGGCCTGATAACATCTAGCCACTTACCCTGATGGCATCCTCAGAATTCTGGTCCTGTGGCCTGGACGTCTGTCTGGCTGTATAGCTAGTTCCCAGACTCTTAGGAAAGGGGATGATCCTTCTGTCCCCTCTCTGGGTGAGCTCAGGCTGGCACCAGGTGTGGCACAAGGTTACTGGACACCAGCTGGTGGGGGGGGCAGTAACGGAGGGCAGGGGCGGGGTGTGGGAGGAGGGGAAAGCAGCGCAGAGCTCCGAACCCCCTCCAGGGGCTGACGGTGCTACTGACCTACTCGAGGCAACCCCAGAGTACAGGCCGGAGAAGACAGGAGCAAAGAAACAGGCAGAGCTGAAGGGTGGGGATAGAAGAGGGGAAAACAAGGCCACACACGGTCTGGTTTACTGGCTCATCATACACACACACCAGATATGTACACAAACATAAATATTCCAATGTACAAATTTACACGGGACTCTCAGATCACCTCCTCGTCTCTTTCCTCCAGCACCCCCCAACTTGTGCCCTGTCCATCCAGGCTCCATTTTAGGATGAAGGCTTGTAGGGGGCTGGCAGTAGAAGGTAGGAATCTGGAGGAGGGAGAGGTCCTGCTCCCCTCTCCTCACAGGTACCTCCAAAGGGTCCTGTCCCTTTTCAGTGGCACCGTAGGGTAGAGGGCTAGAGTAGCTCCACTCCCTCTCTGCGGCAGCTCAAATCCCAGATGTCGCCTCTGGTCCCTCTGTCTCTCCCGCTGAGCTCTTCTCTTCTTCGACTCTTCATTTCCTCTCCTTCCTTTCTGCACGTCCCTGCTTCTCAGTCTCTGTGCCTTGGCTCCCCTCAGTGCCTGGACGGAGGAGGGGCCCCAGGCCACGGAGTCCTGCAGGCTTTACAGAAGGCTAGGACTTCGGTGCAGCTCCGCAGAAGCGCTGGTACCGTTGGCAGGCTCTCTGTTGGGGGCAGGTGCTAAGCCACAGCCCTCCCCAGGACAGCCATGCTGGATCAGGATATCTGCGCACTCCTGGCTGCCGGCCCGACGCGCGTAGGCCAGCGGAGTCAGGCCTCGGGCGTCCCGGCTCCGCACATCCACCCCGTACTGCGGAAGAAAGTACAATGTCACGGTTGGCATGGTGGGGGTTCTTGGGGAAAAAGGAGAGGCGGCTTTCAAAGGGCCGGGGCGAAAAGATCCGACAGGTCCGAGGAGCCCTCGAGGGTGGGACTGGAAAGGCCCGCAGGGAGCCCACAACTCACCCAGATGAGCAGCTGCGTGAAGACAACGTTGGCCATGGCGCTGGAGAGATGGAGAGCCGTCCGCCCGTCCCCGTCCCCGTAGGTCTCGTTCACCTCCTCCTTGGACCCATGAGCCAGAAGCATCACCAGCAGCCGCAGGTCGTCCTCCACCACGGCCCGGAGCAGCTGCTGACCCAGCGGCACGTCCGAGCTCGGCAGTGGGGCCAGGAAGAGCTTCTGTTCGTACTTGGCCCGAATCCAGCGCTCCTTCTCCTCTCTGCAACACAGGTCCACCAGGGCATGGGCCCGAGCCAACGGGTGGGGGCTGGGGAGGGTGCTCGGGGACTGACCCGACACCCCGGAGGGGAATCGGAAGGAACAGAGGAAGCGTAGGACAGAGCAGTGAAGAGACAGGCCCGAGACAGGGACGGCGCGCAGGGGGAGTGCAGAGCGGGTGGAAACCGCTGAAAAGAAGGAACACTGAAGGGAGGCCCCTCGGGGGCTGAGAGGACAGCAGGATTCCGGGCAGGGCTCCCCTGGTGGCTTATCTGGCCCTGCTGGAACAAAGCGGGTGGGGGGCCTCCACGGGGCCCACGCACCAGCCTATCTCCCACCCATTCTCCCCATCTCCGGGCTCGGGCTCGGACCTTCACGCCACCAGCGATAGGGGCCTGCGCATGCGCCTCCCGCTGGCCCCTGACCTGCTGATAAGGCTCAGAAAGGGCCTCTTGTTGTGAGGAGCCTGAGTGACAGGCGGGGAGGGGGAGGGGCACCCCAAGGGGCCAACTGCCAAGCAGAGCAACGGCCACTTTTAACCCTTAGAGCACGACTGTCACCACTCTGCGCCACCCCCCATTTCCCCAATCTGGGGCGCCAACGCCCCCGCCCTTTCTGCCAGCTCCCCGTGCCCCCATCCACTCACCTACAGGCGTCAGGCCCGGGCTTGGCATAGCCATCCAGGGCCCCTTCCCAGACGCTGTTGGCCAGGGCGTTGCCCATTGCGGTCATGACGGCCAGCAGCTCGGGTGGCCAGTCGTCGAGGTCCAGGGAGCGGACCCGGGAGAGGTGAGCCCCCAGGTGTCGGTGGGTCCCCGAGCACTCAATGCACATCAGGGCGCCCAGGTTCAAGCTGGCCCAGTCTGGATCTAGGGGAGGACAGGAAGCATCGTGAGGTCACAGGCAGCCAGACGGAGACCCCAGGAAAGGCCCCTCCCTGCCTTCTCTCAGGGACCACAAGCCTCTCTGCCGTGGTTCTCGAACCCCACCCGACCCTGGGCCCTGCCGGCCTCTGCACTCACTGGGGGCGTCGCAGTCAATGCAGAAGCTGTTGCCGCGCACGGTGCGCACGGCCTGCACAGCCAGGGCCGCGTTCTGGTTCCCCAGTCGAGTCTGCGCCGGGGGAGAGACAAAGGGTGGCCCGTCAGTCAGGAGGCCGGCTGGGGTCCCGCCCCCGTGCGGCGTTTGTGCCAACCTTGTCCTTGGCGCTGCGGCAGCCCTGCAAGCTGGCGAGGATCTGGGCCTGCACGCTCTGCACCCACAGCTCCCGCTCCTCTGCCGTCGAGGCCTCGAAGTGCCACGTCTGCCCGGTGAGGGACACCACCACGAACTCAAACGACTCCTCGGCCTCTGTGGGAGACGGGGGTGATCGCAGCCGTCAGGGCGGGGCGCCCCACTGCCACAGCCGCCACCGCGGCTCCGCCCCGCCAGGGTCTCCTCTCCCCGCATCGCCGCCTCGAGGCCGCGCTCCGGGGCCACTCGCAGCCGTGCGCAGGGGTCCTCACCCCCTCCGCGCCCGACCACCTGCGGAGCCCGACTGCAGGGAGGCGAGGCGGGGTCGTGGCTTCCGCCCCCCTGCCCCGCGGGAGAGGGTGTGGAATTCGGAGCGGGGCGCTCCCTGGAGAAAGCAGCGGGGAGCGTCTGGGGAAGGGTGCGGCGGGGCGCTAGGAGGCGATGCTGGGAGCGGGTGGGGGAGGCGGGCGTGGGCACCATCCGTACGCGTCAGCTGCAGCGCCTCATTTTGCAGCTCATTAAACCCAATATTCCTGACGGCGTCAGCGTGGGGCTCCTGGGAGCGGCCCCTCCCCCACTCCCCGGGCACAGACAGGAAGGACAAGCGGATGGGGAGAGGAGACGTTTTCCCCACGAACTGGGATGTCTGAGCAGACAGGACCCCAACGACAGCGCCAGTGACATGCACGGTGGGCTACACTGGGACCCCAAGCTCCGTTCCGCTTAGACCAACAGAGAGCCACGCGAATCCCCATGCCAACGGCCACCACCCTGTGGCTGAACACCTCCTAACCAGCGGTGTGAATGTGTCCCGTCAGCTTCAGAGGGAACTCGGGCCCGGGGGAGAGGCACACGGAGCCAGAGGCAAAAGCCTGGATCCCAGGTTCTACCCAGGGACACACCGTCCCTGAGAGTCTTCCTGCTGGGCTCCTGCTCTCAGGGCACCCTCGACGGGAACTGCCTCCTAGAAGGACGCTGGTGCCCCTTCCTTCCCCGGGCTCCACCAGCCCACCTCGCCCTGCTCTCCACACGGCCTCTGAACCACAGAATCGCCGCCCTGTGTGGGGGGCCCGGTTCCCTGGTGCAGCTGGGCTCCGGCCAGGACCGCTAAGCATCACTCTCCCACAGGTAGGCCGGAGAGGTAGCTCTTCCCTGTGGAGGCCATCTCCGCCCTCCTGCCCACATCCCTGCCCTGGCAATCGGAGAAGTGAGACACTGCGTATCGGTCTAGCTTAGACTTAGGTGGGAGCGGAAAGACTCCAACCATGAGAAGAGGAACATTTGAAGAGACTTTGGAGAAAATCAGAGGAGTGCTATGATTAACACCAGATTACGAGAAAGGCCCTGAGGAGCTGGAATTCCTTAACCTGAAGACCAGTCAGGAGAGACCTGGCCAGCTCCTACACACGTATTAAGCACCTATTGTATGCCCAGCACTCATCAAGCTCAGTGGGTGATACAAGAGCCACAGGAAACACGGGTCCTGCCCGCAAGTCTGGAAGAGTTACTGGAGTAGCCACCTGCTGTCTTTCACCTTCTCTAAGGATTAAAAGGTTCACATTTTAGTAGAAAGGGTTTTAATTAGGCAGAAGGAGGAGCTTTTCTAAGATACCAAGTCCAGACGACCAAAAGAAGTGGAACTACAGATACAGCTACTTACACAAAGCACTCGCTCTTAAAACGGAGAAAATGGGGTTGCTTTGAGAGTACGGTCCCCGAATCCCACAGCCCGCCTCCTGTGCCCCGGGCTCCCTGTAGGTCCCCCTAACCTTCAGCAGCACTGCTGGGGCCGTCTGGTCGGGGGGTCCCGGTGCTCTTTTTCCGCCGGTGCTTCTTCCGGTTGGAGTGGGGAGATGGGGGAGGCTCCAGCTTGGGGCTGGAACTGAGCACCTCAGCTGGGCCACTGGCTGGTGAGGGGAGAGTTGGAGAAGTGTGGGAAGAGGGGAGGGTGGGGGGCAGAGCATGCGACCTGCCTAGTGCCACTGGGAGCACCCCCCTGAGCTGCCGAGGGAGGGGTCTGCCAGGCCAGGCCAGTCCCAACCAACCCCGAGCGCCCCCACACCAGAGGAGGAGGAGAAGGGCAGAGAGGAGAGTGTGGGGAACTCAGGCAGAGCAGGACAGAGGCGAGGCGGAATGGCTGGCTAGGGCTCCGGCAGCCCGGAGGGGTGGCAGGCGGCCCAGGGAACTCACAGGGAGCTGAAGCCCCAGCAGCTCCGCACCAAATTTATCCTCAATCACACTCCCCGCTCCTCACAATTAATAGCAGAATTAGAAACAATCAGGGAGCTGCCTAATTACTGTCAATTAGAGCGCGCTAATCAAGCTCCCGTCTCCCACACCCCGCCCGGCGCTCACCACTAAATGTCAAACTTCATTAGAGGCAGACACGCTCCCTCCCTCCCTGCCTTCCGTCTTCCAGACTCAACAGAGGGGCCCTATCGAGGCCCGCACAGTCAGGACAGTGACTCTGGGAAGCCCCCCAGCTCCCCTTCTCAAGCGCTCCACAGTCACTCCCCCCAAGGAGGCTCAGACTTGGATCAGGAGGTGGGGAGCCGCCCTGTGCTGAGAGCACCCCTTACTTCCTGCACTCGGGGCTCAGACTGGGATTAGTTCTTCCAGGGGGACTCGGCCCGGGAAGGTCCAGGAGAAGAGTCTATGGGCCTCGGGCCTGGCCGGGCACTACTGCCCAGCTGGAGGTGAAGGGGGCAGAGCGGACCTGCCCGGGAGGGGATAGGGGCCAAGGGAGACGGATGGGAGTAAGATGGGGGAAGCAGGGGTGGTGGCAGTGCGCGCGTGTGTGTGCGTGTGCGTGTGTGTGTGTGTCCACATGCGCTAAAGAGGGATTAAAAATAAGGGGATGGGAAGAGTGGAGATGTGAGAGCAAGGAACAAAAATGGACGTAACGGGACAAAAATGTAAGATGAGCCAAGGAAAGTTAAGAGGAAGGTGGGATGGCTGGGAGAGAAGGGAGAATTTTTGACCAGCTAGACGGGATGAGGCCTCAGCCTACTGGAGGCAGCATGGGTAGGAAAACCACCTTTCTGGATCCCGGATCCTATCATCCAGGAACCCCCCTCTCCGTGGTGGGCAGGTTGCCGCCATCAAAACGTGTTTCAAGCCCCCAGCCTCCGACCTCCCTGCTCAGCCGCTTCCCTGTCCCCCCCGCGGTGAGGCTGATGAGCTGGTGCGCAGGGGGCTGATGGGGAAGCGGGAGCCGCCAGCCGCCACCAGCCGCCACCAGTGCTGCCTAGGGACGGCAGCGGGTGGGCAGAAAAGCTGTGGAGGGAAGGGAAGGGAAGGTCTCTGGCACCGGCCAGCCGCTGGCAGGGCCTAGGGCCAGCGAAGGGGTAAAGGGGCAGGAAGCTGGCCTGGGCCACTGAAGAAGGGATGGAGGCTGGAGTCCGTGTCTCAGAACCGTGCCTTGGGCCTGTGGCCCCCTGCGACAAGCTCTGGCAGGGGCCCCTCCCCTTGGCCTGCCCTCGTGTGTTGTGGGCCTGCGTACCTGGGGGCAGGGCATCACTCCACTGGTCGGCGCTGGACACGGAGCAGGAGCGCTGGTGCAGCCCCTCAGGGCGAGGGCCAGCCCAGGCCGGGTTGCTGGCCGAGTAGGGGGCACCTGGGGGCAGGGTGGGGGAGGGGGAAGGGTCAGACTGGGAAGGGAGGCTGCGGAGGGGTACACAGACCTTCCTGAAAGTAATGCCACAGGCAGAACTCGAGAAGTTCTGGCAGAATACTGACCCCAAATGAGGGCTTTACCAGGTACTGGGCCAGGCTTCCTGGAGAACAAGAGGCCTCGCCTGGGGTCCCTGACACTTCAGGAGGCAGCTGGTCTCGCATCTCACACCCCTCGCCACCTCCGTTCCCTTCCTGGGAGCCGGGAGAGGGGGGCACGTGGTGCTCCTTGTCTGGCCATCGTCCCCAGCCCCCCCCCGCCTCCGGACCAGGCCCCTGCACCCCACGTTCTAGTCCGCATTTGCCATTTGCTCTGCCTCAGCTTTGATGCCATTCTGACGAGAAATAAGTGTATCAGATTCAAGTAATTATGTCTAATTAGTATTAGTAATTATCCTGTTGGGCTAGAGAAAATTAATCTTTCGTTTCCCATCAGGGAAGAATGGCAGAGCCAAGGGGAAAAAAGGCTCCAGGAGCACCAAGGCCCGGGCCGGCAGGGTCCCCTGTGCCCTCCGAGCTGTCCCGCCTCCCTCCCTCAGCACCCAGTCCCTTGCAGGGAGCCCACGGGAGAGCCACAGGGCCTCGGAGCCCACGACAATTCGAGGACCTCCATTGCCCTCTCACCTCAGTCCACATAAGGACCACGGACGGGGACCGAGGCCCGAAGGTGGCGGTGGTGGGGAGTCTGAGAACAGGGGGGCCATAAGCGAGGTGTCACACCTCGGAATGCAAGGCGGGAGAGCAGGCCAGGGGCCGGAGGTTAGTAAGGAGGTGGAGACAGGGCCTGGAGCTGGACGAAGTGGGTGAGAGCAGGTGGCAAACTCAGCCTCAAACCAGTGCCGGGAGGACACGGGTATAGTTTCTGGAAGTCTAAGAATGGAAGCCCTGGGCGGAAGCCACTAGAAGGTAAAGAAACAGGCCGGACATCCCTAATGCTCCGGGGACCGTGCGATGCGGAAAGGTGGAAGGCAAGTTTTGGATTTCTGTTGTGTTCATCCTAGCACCCCAGGCAGGACCAGACCCACAGTAAGTGCTCATGAGTATACGCGTGGTGCCAACGTGGCCCTCCAGCAGACCCCATTTCCAGTCCCCTCAAGGCAGCGTGCTGACGCTCCCTCTCCGGAACCCCGCCTCCCTGACACTCCGCTGGCCTCACGGGTCCCCTGCCAGCTCAGCCTCCCTCAGGGGCCCCTTGGCTCCCTGGCAGGAGACCTTCCAGAGAGGCAGACGCCGGTCCAAAATTCTCAGAGACCTTGCTTCTCCCCACCCCAGTCCTGCATCCGTCCCCTCCTGGGTTCCAAATCTTATCCCTGCCTCCTCCTGAGCCCCACCCAAAGCCACCCCAGGCCCCACTTCCTCCCCAAGCCTCCCAACTCAAAACCCCGAGGGAGGGAAAGTGCTTTCCCTTTTCTTTGTTAATTCTTCCCTCATTGCGCCTGCAATCCCACAATCAGTGTGCACTGTAATTGTCGAATTTGATGCTAATGATTAATGAATTAAACATGGAGCCATCAATTAGTCCTCGGAGGATAATTCTGCATAAAGCAGCGGATAATGTAATTACAGTAACAAAGATAATGAGATGTTAACATCGCCCGGTGAGCGGGAGACGTGTGAGTGTGCATGAGGTCGGCGCCAGCGTGTGCTGGAGGGGACACGGGCTCGGGGGAGGCTGGTGAGTGTCCGTGGGTGCTGGTCGTCCTGTGGGTGAGGGCACCGTGTGTCTCTTCGTGTGCACTTCTGCCCCCCAGGGGAAGGCTCAGAGGGCCCAGGACTGCGACAGGACAGAGTGTCTTACTGTGTCCCTCCCTCTGAGGAAACAGCCCAGTCCTGCTACCTGACTTCCAGGAAGGCTCCCCCCCACACCCCACCTTCAGAGTACTGATACTTCCTCCTCCTCCGTGGGATACGAACGCCCCAGGCCAGATCAGAGGCTGCCTCTCACTGTGCACCTGTGGGTGCAGCTCCGGGAGACCTCAGGGCCCTGGCAGATCCCCAGCCCCGCTGCCCTTGCTCGCCCGTGACCTCCCAGCAGCCCAGACACAGGTCTCCATGCAGAGCCCTGAGGACTGCATGGGGCGGTAGTTCTTATCATTGCCCCCCCCCCCCCCGCCCCAGTGCACCCCCATGGGAGGCTCTCAGCAGCGCCCCCACTGCCTGCCCCACGAAGAGAGGGTACCTTTCTCACTAGCTTCCTTCCCTTAGTCCATTGGAGCTCTCCCTCTGCATGGTTCACGGGCCTCTCTATGAGCTCGGGGGTGGCTTAGAGGGTAAAACATGGCTTTTCGAGTCAGGCACACTCAGGTCCAAACCCCAGCTCTACCACTTACTGTGGAATTTTACAGACAAGTTACTGAACCTCGCTGAGCCTTTGTTTCTTCATCCGTCAAATGGGGAGGAGAATCTCAACTTCACGGAGTGAAAGGAGCCTGACCTAGAGCAGCTCTGGCGCACGTGTCCATCAGCAGACAACACCCCTGCCCCTCCCCATGCCCCCAGACTGGTCAGCGGGGCTGAACACAGGCCACGGGCTGGGAAACCAGGTATCCCTGTGCCTCCGACAAGGAGCACACTCAGGAGGCCACCATCTGGCCTTCTTCTCTGGACCCAGAGTTGTGCAGTGTGGGTCCCACCAGCCTTTTGAGGGGACCTGTTCCATCCATTCAGACTTAGCACCCAGCTCCTGTCAACTGAATGTCCCTAGCGGCCTAGGACTGTGATGAGCAGAACACCCCAGGGCAGAGACGCACTGGCAGCCCCTGGGAGGGCAGGACAGTGTCGTAAGCAGTTGTTTCTGGGTGCAAGCAAAAGGGGGTCCAGTCACCTGGGACAGCATAGGGAGAGCGAAGTCTTGGAAATGCCAAGGCAGATCTGGGGCCTGGGGACTGGGGAGGGACAGTGGCTTAGGAGCCCCAGGGGCCTAGCGAGGCAGACAGAGCTGGGGACAGAAAGAACCCTAAGCATTGTTCACCCAAACTTGCAGCGGCATCTAGAAAGGTAAGCAGCGCTCAAGGAAGAGCTGCCGCACCGTGAGTTCCAAGTCTCTTGGCCTCTAGCTCTTCTCCCGACCCGCCAGACGTGTGGCAGAGTCTGCCTGGCCTCCAGCTTCTCCCGAAGCTCAGTCCTCTCTGAGCGGAGACCCGACCTCTCGCTGCAGACCCCAGCATGCTCGCCAGGCGAGTTCCGGGGAGCTCCGGCCACGTCCACCTCCCCCGCTGGCCCCCAGCGCACGCCAGGCTGCAATGCTGCTCCGCATGCGAGAGACCCCGCGCCCACCGCCACCCGCCCCGGTTGGTTCCCGCTGAGGAGAAACAGTGCCGGGACCACAGATGGCCCCTGGCAGCACGAGGCTGTCTGGCCCCATCCCGATGTCCACACCGCCTACCGGGCCCCGTGCCGGCCACTTCCTCAACCTGGTCCCAAGAGGCAGCGCCCAGGCAAACGCATTTGGCTGAGCAGGACTCTGGGGGACGAGCATGCTGGGAGCCCCGAGCACCCAGGTTGGGACAGAGGGAAGCCCCACAGTGCCTACCTCCTTGGGCCTCCATAGCCGCCCTCCCCGATCTCGCCAAGCAAAGCGTCCGTGCTCTCCCCGCGCCCCCACCCCCGCCCACAGCAGCCCCTCACCTGTGCCCCCGCCCAGCTGTGAGGTGCTGCGCTCCGAGGCCAGGCCGTTGGCCCGAGGGCTGGTGCCTGGGGCCGTGGCAGGGGTGGCGCGGGGCAGGCGCTTTCCTGGTACTTTCACTGTGGTCCGCAGCAGGTCGATCTCCTTGCCGTGGATGTTCTGCATGTAATCCTAGGGGCCACGCAGACAGACGAACACGCGTTAGCACCGCTCCTCGTCTCCGGCGCTCCCCGCCAGCTCGCACATCCCCCCCATTCCCCAGTGCTGCAGGGAAGGGAAGGGGAGGGTAGGCCCGAGGTTTAGAAAGCAGGATGGTGAAACCCACGGAGTATGTCCAGGTCTGGGTGACACCCAGGGTACTGGGGACCCACGGCAGCTCTAGGAGGGACGCAGGCAGCAGGGGGCAGGAGCAGGGCAGAGAGAAGGGCCTGGACCCCAGAGCTGAGGGCAGGGCTCCTTCAGGAAAGGCAGCTCAGGGGGCAACACAAACAAGGCCAAGTACAGGACCCAGGTGGGTTCAGGAAGAGCAGGGCCCGAACAAACGGCAGGGCGGCCCCAGGCTGCAGGGGGCTCGTCACCGGGTACCTCGGCCCTGGTTTCAGAAGCTTTCACCACCACTGGGGCGCAGGGAACCCGCAAAGCCTAGAACAGCCCTCGCTCCTGACAACAGTGCCCAACGATAAACATCTCTTGAACAATGAAAAAGAAGCCTTCGGAGCACAGAGACAAGTCCCCAGTTCCACAGATGCCAGTGGGCAACCGGTATCATCGTGCGCCCCCCAGCCCCGCCCATTCACAGGGCCGGGCATTCATGCCCACAGGGGCAGACCGCCGCTCATGTGACCCTGCCGGCAGAGGTGACCAGGGTCACTTTACAGCTGAAGGAACCGAGGCTGACAAAGGCTAACCCGCCCGAGGTGACACCATCAGAAGGTGGGAGAAGCAGACTCGAGCCCAGGCTCTGTGGATTCCCAGGGCTGCGCACTGAAGGCAGATGTCCTGGGCCCAGGCATGCATCCTGACTTCAAGTCAGCCCCCAAAGGTCCCAGAGAGTGGGAGCCACTTGGTGCCTTGGGCCCCCCACCATTCCTGCCATCTGGACACTGGCCTGGGAGGCCCATGGTAGAGCGGCCACATGGGGGCCACCGAGCAGAGCCCGGCCCGTCAGCTTCCTGCTTTAACCCCGAGCCTGGCCAGGGCCCAAGCTCTCCCCACTGCTGCTGCGGTCTCCTTGCCCGACGGCAGACTCCCATTTCCCTGCTTCTAGTACCTGCGAGACCCTCTAGTACCTTCCCAGCTCACGTCCCTGATAAAATGTAGCCAAAATCCCTTCCGGAGAGCAGAATCTGGGGGGGAGGCACCCACGGATCTCTGGAGTTCCCTGGTTCAGACTCCGATCTGCTGTCCTCCCTCGGGACCCGCCGTCAGAAAGCTCCCCACAGACACAGTCCAGGTGTCCGTCTAGCGCGCCTGTCACCCAGCAGCTCTCCCACCTTCTCACCCTTCAGCTTCAGGGAAAGGGACGGTGTCTTCGACTTGAAAGCACAGGTGGGGAGCACTGCCATTTGGGAAGCAAGGCAAGGGCAGGGGCCGACCAGGGATTTACAGCTGGCCCTCGCTCTGGGACCAAGACAACATCAAGTAGAAAGGGGTCACGGTCCCAAGGAGCCATGAGAAGGTGCAAGTGTCCGGTCAGGAAGAGAAGCAAGAACAAGGAAGCAGCACCCCATGCCAGGCTCACTTCCGAGGCGGGTCATCGGGGGAGGGGACCTGTGGGAGGGCCGTGGGGACATGAGTGCAGTGGTCTCCTGGGCCCCATCCAGCTGCAGTGAGGACTGGCCAGGCCTGGAGCTGCTCTTCAGGACAGAGGGGCCTAGTCGGGCCCAGAGGAGAGCAGCCCCCAGCAGCGTGTGCCCGGAGGAGCTCCCTTCCATGCAGCTCCGAGCTGCGTCTGTGCATGGAAGGTGCCAGGCCCAGCCTTGGGCTCAGTGGGCTTCCTGTCTCAGAAACACAGAACGACAGCCAAGGAGTCAGGGGGAGCAGTCTCCACCCATGGACGGACCCCCGTGATGAGCTCCCCCCAAACCGTTCCCCGCTGTCAGGGTTCTGGTCCTGTGCGAAGCCTCCGTGCCCTGGTGCCTGGGAAGGAAAGAAACCCAGGAGGTCCTTTCCTGCCCCCGCCCTGTGTCCCCTCTAGCCGTCCGTCCTCCAGCAAACTCAGCCCCCCACCCAGTCACCACAGGCCCCCTGTGGTCCTGCTCTTGGCCCAGCGTCCAGCACGGGGCCGCCTCACAGTCTCGGGCCCCACGTCCCACTGACCCGGCTTTGGCACGCACCCAGCCCGGGTCCCTGCACACGGTCACATCTTGGATCGGCTGTTCTAGACGACTGTCAACAGCTGGCTGGGCCGAAGGCACAGCTGCAGTCCCTCTCCTGGGGGAGGGGCTTGGGCCGCTCTAGTTCACAAGGAGGTCACGGCCGCGGCAAGTTTCCAGGCCCCATGACGGCCTGGGGATGCCTGCTGCGGGACACGACAGACACCGACCCCGCACCAACACCAGTCAGTTGCGGCCGCGAGGGGCCTGGTCCCCGGGAGCAGCCCGACCACAGCGGATGGACAGACGGCGCTCGTGCCACTGCGGGCCGGGGCCCCTGGGCCCTGTGCCCGGCTCCAGCACCAGGCTGGGAGCCAGCATCCAACCCGAGGACAGCATGGCGAGGAGGGCGCGGAGCAGTAGCAGGGACGGGGACGGCAGGGGCAGCGTGACAGCGTTTCCCTCCGTCAGCAGAACAGGGAGCGTGGCGGCGGCGGCGGCGGCGCCGGTGGTGGCTCAGGAGAGCGGTCACCACGGCTGCCTTTATTACCCACCATCAAACAGCAATTTCTTCCCCAGCCTCCTCGCTAATTACCCAGCCAGCGTTCTCATCTCGTTTTATTACTGGAATTAACAACGAGTTCAGAGCGTGGAAAGCTATTAAGATGTGTGATTAAGCCACATTCAATTAGTTTCTACAAACAATTTAATTGATGTTGCAGATAGAATTAACAGAAGGTGATTGTGTGAATGGCTCCGCGGGCTGCAAATGGGGGAGGCTGTGGCGGGCTCTCTTGGGCCAGGCGAGGTTGGGGCGTGAGGCTCGAGGCCGGCCCGGCAGCCCTGTCCTCCAGCAGAAGGTGAGTCATCCCAGGGCCGTGATGGCAGCAGACGAGGCCATGAGGGGCGTGTGCGCCTCTGGGGGGCCAGCACGGCCCCTCCTCTGCACAGCTCCCCCGTGGAGGGAACCTCCCCAGAAGCCAGCCAGGGGGTGCCCGCTTGCAGCCGTGGACCAAGAAGCCCGCGCCGCTTGGGGAAGGGCAGCCACCAAGGGAGGAGGTCAGGAAGCGAGGGGCAGACGGCGCAGGAGGCCTTCACTAGCACGGACTCAACCCTGTTCACGCAACGGCACGGGACGACCCCCGTGCGGCCTTCACTCCTACTTTCGCCGTCCCCACACCTTTCCCACCTGACCTGTGTCTCCTGGACGGGAAAAGAAGCATCCACAGGGCAGGGCTGCCGCTCTCCGCGTGAGCCAGCGCCTCCTGGCCTCTCGTGTGGAGGACCTACATTTTGACGCCAGAGCCAACGGGCAGCCAGTGAAGAGCGGACCGAGCGCCTGTGCCCACAGACCAGCCTTTCCCTCAACCTCTTCCTGAGGCCCTGTGGCCCAGACAACAAGAGGGGGCCTGGCTGGGTCGGGGGTGGGCAGCAGAGCCACCTGCCTCTTAAGACTCACCTTGCAGGAAAGCAAGGACAGGCCTGGAAGCCCACGGCACCCGGACTCCATGCCGGGCCCCTGCACACACCCAGCTGCACCCAGTCCAACATGCCGGAAGGGCATCTGAGCTCCTCCGAGCGGCCCAGGCAGGAAGCCCGTCAGTGCCCTCCGTCCTCCTCACCAACAGTCTAAGCAACACTTGCCTGGATGTGAACCCTCCAGTCACCTTCTCAGCTAGCCCCTAAGAGAGATGCTCTGGGCGCAGCGCAGAAAAACCTGCATCCCGCTTCGAGTCAAAATCATGGGCCCAGGTACCAGCTCAGCCACAGGCAGGGTGATCCAGACGGCCTCACCGCGATTCTGCTCTCTCGACTGCTGGGCGTAAAAGCATTCCCTTCCCTTCCCAAACCCAAGCACCCAACGCTTTCCTCCACGTCCCAAGACCTCCTTCCTGACCCTCTGTCCCACGCTGGGCTTCCTCCAATACCTGAGACATGGGGACAAGCAGAAGGGACATGGCACAACTTGAGCAGCACAGAGCAGAAAGAACGGGGACGGAGGCAGCGAAGGGGGAAAGCCAAGGCCACCCCAGCATGGCGGGGGGAAGCTGGGCTGCTTCCAATAGGCTCACCCCCAGCCCCACTGGCTAGACACTGCCTGAGGAGAACAAATGCGTCTTGCCTGGGGACAGGGGGGACAGACAAGTACGACTGCCTGGGAGTTAGGAGGCACGAGGCTGGCCTACAAATGGGCACAGTGGCTGCTCTTGGCTGGGGTGCGGTAGCTCTGCCATCACTCCGGCCCAGAGGCCCAAGCCTGCTGGAGGCCCCGGGACTTCCTAAGACACCTATGCCTCGCTGCGTCTCAAGGACTCAGCCACAGGACCAGGTCTGCGAACGAGGCAGCCGTCAGAGTCAGGCCAGGAGCCTTTGGCCCCTGAGTTAAGGTGGGGGAAGGGCCAGTGCTCAAGGAGTCAGACAGGGAGAAGCCCAGGAGGGCAAGGCTGGGCTCCATCCTGAACAGAAGCAGACTGCCCACCAGCTCCCCCCAGGCCAGGCCTCGGTGCATCTTCTCGGCCCTGGTTAGGGCTGGCACCAGGGACCCCAGCGCCCCCTGGGTCGGGCCTGACACCTCGTGCAGATTCAGAGGCGGGCCAGAGGCCCTCCGAGGCAGGCCCTGGGCTTCTGGGCCGGGGGTGGGGCCAGCCCACGTGCTGTGCTGGAGGGGCTTCGGAGGAGAACTCATTAGCCCCACAGTGGGGTGGTGACAGAGATGGATTCCGGTGACAGCTGTGTGCGGGAGCCACGCAGTGAGGAGAGGGGGAGGCGGGAAGGGTAGGGGAGCCGCCACGGGGCCACTCTGCCATTGCCGCACCCTGACACCCTGCCAGGGCAGAGGCCAACACCCTCCAGACCCCTCCACCCACCACCACCAGTCCGGGGCTCCCCTTCCCCAGATGACCTGTGCCCTTCCCGGCGGCCCCGGCTTAACGGTCACCCTGGACCCAGGAACCCAGGGATCCCCCTGCTGATGTGTCTCTCCTAAGACAACTGGCTGATAACCACCGGCACCCCAACTTCAGCAACTCCATGGAAACGGGCCCAGCCCAGCTCTCTGAACAAGGAGCACGTGTGCTGCACAGAGCAGCCAGGCCAAGGCGGCCGCCCCCGGGGGCTGTGCTCTCTCCAAAGGGCTCCACCACCACGCCGGCTTCGTGGCGAAGTGCTAGGCCCGGGCCCGCGTCTCGGGGTCTGTGCGGCTCCTGAACCACCCCAGTGCAGTCCTTTCTGAAGGGCAAGTCCCCCCGAACTCACTGAGGCCTGCTCCCCCCTTCAGTCCTAGACTCCGCCCCCTACCCCTGGGCCGCCCAGCTCCCCGCAGGGCCCCCCGCAGACTCACGTGCAGGCTGGGGTGGTAGGTGAGCAGCCCATTGTCGCAGAGTGTCACGTACTTCTTCTTCCACTCCTTGTTCAGGGATTTGCCACTTCGCTTCAGCAGCACACCCTGAGGACAGAGGCCGGGTCAGGGACGGCGCCAGCCCCACACGTGACAGGCCCCAGGAAGCTCACAGTGACACAGGGTAACACCATCCTCCACCTCCTGTCCTCGTCAGAGGGGAGAGACTATGAGGACAAGAACTGGTGGCTATCCCCGACCGTCCTCCAGGAAGCAGCCGGGGGGGCCTCCCCCCACCGACCCCATCCCCCCAGAGGCCTGGGGCCAGGCCAGCACCTGGAGGCAGGGTGTCAGAGGGCAGTGCCGCTCCGGCCGTATGTCTCCAGGGATGGGTGAACAGGGCAGAAATCCCTAGAATGCCCCAGACTCCACAGTGCGAGCCCCAGCCACTGAGCCCAGGAACGGGATTCTCTGGACGAGCCCATGAGACTCAGTGTAGCGGGGACAGGAGCGATGGGATGAACACGGGCTCCGTGGGAGCGAGGCTGTCTCTGTGTCCTGTTCACAGACACGCCCTCAACACCGTGACCAAGCCCCGGACACATCAGACGCCCAAGAAACGTCTCTGGAGGTGCACTGGGGAAGCCGGTGGGCAGCGGCCAGACAAAACGCCCCCAAGGGGAGAACCCCACAGGAGGGGCTCAAGCAGGGAGGTGTCAGGGCCAGCAGAGGCTAGGAGAGCAGGGGAAGCACCCGGAGTCCACCCCAGTGGGCACCAAAAAGTGGGAGCTCAAAGGTGTAACTTTGTACCAGCTCCTCCTTAAGAGACGAGGCCCGGCTCTAAGACGAGGAAGAAAACAGAGATCAAGGGACTCGAGTATGAGGAAACAGCATCAGCTAGGGTGCTGGGCCCCAGGGTGCAGGATAAACCCCAAATCTCTCACACTTCCGAAGAGAAGGCTCGGTCCTGAATAGAGCAGGTGCGCCAAGGGACCACTGGGCACTCCTGCCCAATCTGCCCCATGGGAACCCAGACAGGGCCGAGAGTCTCCTGCCTCAGCAGATGTTTCCGATCTTTGCTACCACTCCCTCCTCTCCATCTCCTTCTTCCCACCACCCTCAAAAGACAGATGCCATCGTGGGAGGTGCGGCCACAGGATATTGAGCTGGGAGTTCTGGGTTCCTTGAGGACACACTCTATGTCTTGGTGCCCCTCCGTGTGAGAGACCCCGTCCTCACAAGGAGCAATTGAACACAAGTGGTATCGATGGGACCTTCACTAGACCGTATGCGTAGAACATTCCCGAAGGCAGTCGGACCCCTGCCCTGTGGTCTGCAAAGGAGCCTCAGTGACCTGCTTCTGGGCATGGCATCCACCCCCCTCCCCGGCCAGAAATGAGACACGAGTACAGCTGCTCCTTCTGCCCTGCCTGCAGACCACACCCCTTGGGACTGATGGCCACATTCTGGAGAAGGCAGCCCCCAGCCTCCGCCTGTGGCCTCCTGGAGGGCTGGGAGGACCACGGCCAGCTCACTCGCTCCTCTTCTCCCTCCCTTCCACACCCCCGGCCTTCAGCGGGGGATTTTGCTCGAGCCTCTGTTCTCAAATCCTTCCCACTGGAACCCTGCCCTCCCTCGCTGGACCCTTCATCTGCCTCACGTTGAAGCCCTTCCCTCCTGGGTCCGGTCCCAGCTCCGGGTCATGGGAGAGGGAAGCCAGGCTCTGCTCCCATGTCTGCCCCCAGCTAGCCCTCAACATCAGACAAGTCACGTTCACTGCCTCGGCCTCAATTTCCCCGGCGGGTAGGGAAAACGGACTCGCGTGCAAGGCTTCCTCCCTCTTTCACACACAGAATCGGGATCAGGATGCAGGGGTGGGGGGTGCGGGCGTTCTTGCTGGGAGGGAACCCTCTCCTACCCAGCACTCCAGCACTCCAGCACTCCGGCCCCTCCTTCGCCCGGGCCTGGCGCTAATGAGCTTAGCGAGCACGCTGCCGGCAGGGGTGTGGGAGGACTGGAAGGAGGAAAGCGAGCGCAGCTGGCCAGGGACTGGACCTGCCGCCCACTCGCGGCCCCCCTCCCCGGCCCGCCTCTCACCTGCCTCGCACCTGCCCGCCCGCGCCAGGACATGGAACAAGCATTAAAGGCCGGGCTGCCAGAGGCCTGCTTCCCGTTCCTGCACACCCGCCTTCCAAGGAGGGAGACGAGCTACGGGGGTTCCCGCTCCCCTCCCTGGCCGGCCGGCTGCGCACGGCGGAGCAGGAAGCAATCTGGGGCAGAATGGGAGTGGTGCGGAGGCGACAGCCCCCAGAGGACCCGTTCCGCCGCCGCCTCCCTCCCAGCTCCGCCAGCCGGCTTAATTGCGGAGTCCGGATTGATTGGGAATGCAAATGGCAACTGAAATGCAATCTCCACTCCCAGCAGGAGTGGGGGGGGGACGGGATGGGGAGACTGGGACACGAGGGCGGGAAGGGGGCCACGCGGGCCCTGGGCAGCTGGAGGGTGGGAGGAAGCACCAGGAAGGGCCAAGGGGCTGCGAAAACCAGAGCGTGGACAGTCCCCACCCCCACGCCGGGACCCCTGCTGTGGCTCGGGAGCACCTCAGGTTCCTCCCCCCCACCCCCCGCAGGGTCCACCCCTACTGGGGGGTCCCTGAGCTTTAGTGGCCTGAACCAGCCAGGCAACCCAGCTGGCCTGGGGGGGACCAGAGCCCAGGTGCAAGTTCACAGGGCTCCACCCCATCCCACAGCTCTCCCTGCCCTCCATGTGGGGGATTCAGGGAACTGACAAGTTAGCCTGTACCCCAAACAGGAAGGAGACATCCGGGGCTACCCTTATCTCAAACTAAGGACCCTGGAAATAGCGTTCATTTATGTATTACATGCTCCTCTGTGCATCGGGTTCAGAGAGCACCCACGCCCAAAGCAGAGAGTGTCGGGCTTGCGTGAGGCACTGGGTCTGCATCGCCCCAGAGACAGGCAGTCACACCATCCACAGGTCTGTGGGGTCCAATGCCGCACCCAGACACACAGAGACCGGCAAGGAGGCTGGACGCTGCCCCGGGCCTCCCTGGAGGTAATCCTGCCAGAGCGGCGCCTGCCGGGCCCTGTATGTGGACGTCCCAGGGGAGGATGGAAGCAGGGACACAGGGCCTGGAGCAACAGGTAGTTCCCCACCCGCCCTCCAGGACCTCTCTGGGCTCTCCGTTCTAAACGGACCTTCACCGTGGGGTCAGAACCCCACGTGAACAGAGGAATTCCGTCAGACTGCCCAGGGCCCCCAGAAGGCCCGGCCTGGAGGGCCAAACCTTGACCATCCACTCAGCAGCCCCACAGCCCTGCCCCACAGCCCTGCCCCACACACCACCATCTCTGCACAAAGACGCCCTGCTGTGTTCAAGGTCTTTTTCCAGCCCCTGGACCCACTCAGTGGGTCTGGGAAGCTCCAAGCTCCCGGAGGCCCGTCCCTGCCAGGCAGAGACTGGGAAAGGAGGCACCCTGGAGGGAGCAGCTCAACTCAGCTTTTCCAGGGAACAGAGGTTCCCACGGAGAAAACGGCACCGATGAGCCCCGGGCAGGGAGCAGCCGTTGGCGTGCTCCTCAGGGTGCTCTCCCGCGAGTACCTTCTCCCGGAGTGGGGAGTGGGACAGGTCCGAGGGGCCTCCCAACTCCTAAGGCCCAGACGGGAGAGCCAAGGAGGACGGCAGGCGGCTCTCTGCTGCCCCCGTGTGGCCGTGCGCAGGAGCTGCCACAGCCGTCAGAGCCGCCAAGGGACGCCTCCAGCCCAGGCGGCAGCTCCTCCCAGACATTCAGGCCACACGCCCTAGGGGCCCGGAACAAAAGGACCATCGTCCCATGTTCCCTGAGCCTTGTCCCTCATGTCCACCACTCTCTGGCCACCAGGGAAAGGAATGCTGACCTGTTTGATGGGGATGGCCCGGCCGCTCCCGATGCTGTCCACCTTGCAGTCAGCGGCCTTCTTCTCCCGGTCCAGGTCGGCCCCCTTCCGAGACTGCAAGAGAAAAGAAGAGGCGTGTTACAAGGGCCCAGGGTCCATGGGGGACAGCAGCCCACCTGCACTCCCCTGCCCTCCCCGCATCCCTCCTCCGGGCAGGCCCTAGCAGGGGCAGGGCCGGGGCGGCGGGACCGGGAAGGAACGGAGACACGAGTAGTCCAATGGGTTTATTCTTACACACGGCACCATACAGAGCAGCACAGGTCACTGAGCCAGGCCCGCCCCTTACAGGAGAGCAAGGACACGGAATACCGAGGGCGCGAGGAGCCTGCACGCAGCCCAGGGGGCTGGGGCTTAAGAGAAGGGAGGGGGCGAGGAGAGGTGGACGGTGGGGCTGAGGGATGGCGGGGAGCACGGGGCACGATAACCAGGGAGAGCAAAGTCCAGAAGTGAGCGGGCGGTGGCCCGTCTGCGGTACAGACACCACACGGCACGTTGCACCGAGCGCGGTCGGCGAGGCCCGAGGGGCACAGTGGATGGAGAGAGAGAGGAGAGAGGCCAGAAGAGGCCCTGCGCCCCTGCCAGGCTCCTGGGGCAGAGCCCGCCCCAACGCGGATCCTAGGAAATGGGGAGGCCAAGAGGGGGAAAGGCAAGCGCGCGGCGGTGGCTGTGGCGTCCGAGGAGCGGAGCAGGAACGCAGAAGTCCATGCAGGAAGGAGCAGAGGGGGGAGGGGCAGGAAAGCTCCCCCCAGGAGCGGCTGGGCCGGGCTGGGCGCTTGGACGCCCCCGCCCCTCTGGGCCTTGTTGCGCTGGCCTGGCGCCGGGCGTGGGGCCGAGCTCCCTTCTTCTCCATGCAGCGAGCCTGGCGCAGCACGTCCAGCTGGGCCTGGTCCCCCGGCCGCCCCCAGCCGCGGGCTCCAGCGTTCCTAGCCTTCCCTGGGGGTGGGGGTTAGTTACAAAGGTTCCTGTGGGTCTCTGGAGTGGGGAGCACGGCGGCCGCTTCTCATCTGAGAGCAGTCCCAGGGCCCGGCCCGCCTCCGGCCCCGCACAGGGGAGAATGTCCAGAGGTGCTGTGTGTCACCACCTGGTCTTCTAATTTGGAAGGAGTTGGAAAGGCCTTTTTGTTGATGAAAAGTTGGAAACAGTGGCACATATCTGCAAATATCGAAAGAATAAAGATTTTGGCAAGTTATACTCAAGCCCCGCACGAGTCGGTCAGCACTGGTGAGGGCAGAGACCCAGGTGCCTGGGGAGAGGCGGCAGCGGGATGAAGAGGAGGAGGAGGAGGACAAGGAGGAGGAGGCGGTGGCGGCAGGGGCCGCTGGGCAGTCCAGCTCATCAGGGAATGTTCGCCACTGGGCGGCTGGGGCCCCCATCCCTTCCTGTTCTCCTAGGCCACCAGGAGCCCAGGGCACAGGATGGGGGCACAGGACTGCCCCCTGCAGGCCGGGGACGCACCACCACGGGAGCAGGAAGAACCGGGCTAGAGGCCTCTGCCCACAGTCCCACCATCAGCACCTGCCCCAGGCTTCTCCTGGACGCCACAGCCTCTGCCCCTTCGGGCCAGGGAGGAGGAAGGTGGATGGGACCGCTGCCACCAGGTCCCCGGACCAAAGAGCTGCGTGGGGGGAGTGGGGTGCAGCCTGCCACGGCCAGGCTGGTGAGCCAAGAGGCCCCCAACCAAACCACCAGAGGGTTCCCTGGGAGCCCAGAGGGGCAGCCCCCCGGGATGGGAAGCAGGGCAAGAGTGGCAACAAAATGAGTACATGAGGTCATGGGGGAGACTGGGGACATTGATGGCCACATCCAGGGGGTGGGTCACAGGGACACCGGCCACGGAGCAGGCGTGGCTCTGCTGGGGACGATGACAAGGGCAAGGAGGGGACCCCGACAGCGACGATGGGGGGGAGGTCCCGAGACGCACTCCTAGAGACGGACGGGTCTCGAGGCCTCCTCGTGGACAATGGCGCAAGGGAGGTCACCATGGAAACAATGAAAAGGAAAAAATAAGGTCGCCACAGTGAGGATGGAGAGAGGGAAAGGGCCCGGGGGAGGCTGGACGGCAGGCGGAGGCAGCCGAGCAGGCAGCGGGGAGCGCGGGGCGGGGAGCACGGAGGGCCGCAGTGAGGAGGCTGTGAGCCGGGCATGGACGCTGGATAGAGGGCGGCAGAGAGGACAGCAGGCCTGGCAGCGGAGGAAGTGGGAGGTTCTGGATGGGGTAGAGGGAAGAGGGGCGCAGACAGTGGTCACTGCAAACACAGACACCCGGGGGGGTGGGCTCTGCGACGGTGGGCACAAGCAGGCAGCCCAGGGCGGTGCGCGGCTCAATGGGCATGAACAGAAACGAGATGCTTCGAGTCGAGGCAGGCTGGGGAAGTGCCATGCGCGGCAGCGGCTGTCAGCAGAAAGGGGTGGTCGGCAGGGACGAGGAGGGGGCACGAGGCAGGCACAGTGGGGACAGGGGTGGGCAGACTGGGCAGCGGTGTGCTGGGGCAGGCAGAGGCGAGAATGAATGGACGAGGCCTGGGGGCACGGGCTCTGTCTGGGCGGGGCTCCTCAGCGCCTGGCAGGGCCTGCCGGGCCAGCCGGACCCAGGACCAAGCCGAGAGCCAAGCCCTGCTGCTCGGAGAGAGGCACGAGGACTGACGCGGAAGCACCGAGGGATCTCCTGCAGAGCCGCACGGGCAGCTGCCCCGGCTGCGCCTGACCCAGGGCTCCCAGAAGGGCCCAGCCGAGTCCCAGCTGGAAGCTGAGAGTGTGGGGCAGGCACTGGGTCTCAGGGGCCGGGCCTGGACAGCCAGCAGACTGGGGGCGCCCAAGGGCCAAGGGGCTGGGCCCCTAGCTGCGCAAGGGATGTGGTTCCCATGTAGGAGGTCTAAGAGGGGAGAGGACGAGCCTGTACGGGGGCCCGAGGCCGGGAGGTGGGGTGCAGGCTAGGCTGCAGGAGCCAAGACCCAGGGGAAGACATCTAGGCCCTCAGCAGAGCCGCTGTAACAGCAGGTGGGAAGCTAAGATCAGGGAGAAGGAGCGGGATGTGGACAAGGAGGTCTGAGCCCCGGTTCTAGCTCTGCCAGCTAACCCTCCATGCAGCCTCGGGCAAAAAGCCGTGGGGGCCTGATCCCCAACTGTGGAATCGAGGGTGCCGGGGGGCATCAGAGCAGACGTGTCCAAAGATGCCTCCAGCTGAGGCCAATAAGCCCTCCAGACTGGTCAGGGGGGTGGAGAGTGTGCGGCAGAGACAGGAAGGCCTGTGTGTTTTGGCCGCGGGCGGCCCCCCGAAGGCTCAGAGAAACCGTCTAGAAGAGTCTGGATGTGCAGGAGAGCACAGGGAAGGAGCCTAGAGAAGCGGCGTGTGTCTGTGTGGATGGCGTCTTGCTGACTCAGTCTGCCGTGGCCCCGCATCGGTGGCTCTGGCCTGCGCCCTCCCGGTGGGGGGCTGGGGGCCGGGCCCTGCCTCGCCAGTGCCGGCAGCCGGGCCAGTGGGAGGGCGGCGCGCAGGGCACATACCGTGAAGATGTTGGAGCGCCGCTTGGACTGCTTGCGGACAGGTGTGGGGGTGGAGGAGGCCGCCACGGTCTCGATGCGCAGCTCCCGCTGGCTGACGCTGGGGGTGGAGGGGACTGAGGAGGAGTAGTCGCTGAAGGCGCTGCTGCCGCCATTCGTGGCCTAAGGACAGAGAGGGCTGCTGAGGGCTGCCGGGGAGCGGGGGTGGGCGGCAGGCAGGAGCTGGGGGCCCCTGTGGTGGGGGGACCTGGCCTGGGGCTCGCGGGGCAGGAGAGGAGGAAGGCGGCACGGCCCCGGGGCCGGCACGAGCCAGCCACCACTGTCTGGGGCTGCCTGGCTAGGGTCCCCGCAGGCGTGCTTCCATGCCTGCCCATGAGCCGAATTGGGTCAAGGTAAGTGCCAGAGGCAGGGGAGCCCTGCCTCACGGTTGGGTGAGGGGCGGTGTCGGGCATGAGGGAGCAGGTCCCCTCGGATGAGCCCCCAAGTCTGTGACACGTGCCAAAGATGTGGGAAGCCAGGGTTGGGCACAGGGTGCCCGGGGAGGCTGAGGTCCCCTCCCGGACAGCGTGTGCGCCGGGGGCAGGGTTACGTGAGAGCCGAGGCCAAGTGTGGCCAGGAGCCGAGACTGCTCGCAGAGGAAGCAGCAGATACGGGACAGAGGGGAGAATGGAAGAGACAGAAGGGAGCACAGGGTGGGGACAGAGAGCGCACGGCTGCAGCTGCTCCCCGGAGCCAGGAAACACGCGCGGCATAGCGAGGCCTGCTCCCTCGCTGCCCCCAAAAGGCTCGCTAAGCAGAGAACACGTCTCACCCCGACAGCCTCGAGTCCTCCCCTGCACAAAATGTGCAAAATGCCCCCAACGGCTGCCCCTTGGCCACAGAGCCACACGGCAGGGCCCAGGCCATCACACCCGACCTCTGCTGGCTGACGTGCAGAAAGACCCAGCGCTCTCCCTTCCTTGCAGGTGGGGACGCTCCCAGGGAAACCCCTGCTGTCTCCCGAAGCACGAAGGAAGGGCCTCTGGAAAGGCAACCAGGCCGCCATCAGAAAGCCGGGGGGCCGGGGGCCCTCGAGACTCCAGCTCTCGACAGAAAGAAAGCGGAGACGGTCGGCTGGACTGCTCAAGCCAGTGCACCTGTGCCCACGGCGGGGCTTTCTGAGGAGCAGGGGACGGACTGCAGAAGTCCCAGAAGGAAGCACTGGCCGAAATGCCGAGGGCCCAAAATTAACCAAGAAGGAAGTGGGCCGGCATCCCCAGCGGTGACACAGGAGGAATGCCAGCGGGACATGGCTCAAAACATGGCTAACACCCCACACGGCACAAAGGCCGCTGGCCCCTTGTAACTACAGGGCCCACTGGTGAGGAGGGAGCAGGCCTGGGAGAGCCCCTCAGTGCCCCCTGAGTATGGTTCCACGGGGAGCGGCTCCCGAGCCAGCCTCCAGGGCTGCGGGGCAAGACGGGCGGGAGCAGGGATGGGGACGAGCGGGAAGGCCATCACTCTGGGGCACAGGGGAGGCCAGGCCAGTCGTGCAGGCAACAGGGAGCTCAAGCCAGCGCTTTCACACTAATCACAAGGCGGGAGACCACACAGGGGACAAGGGGAGGGGCGGGGGGTGTGGGACACGCAGGCAGACAGGATGATGAGGGCCAAGGGAGGACGCTTGGTGGGAGGCAGGGAGGCTGGCCGCACCTGGTTGATGTGCACGGCAGGGATGGAGGCGGCGGACACTGCCGAGTGGCTGGGGGAGTTGGGCAGTGACTTGCAGGGCCCGATGGCCAGCTGCTGCTTCTTCCGCAAGGCCACTACCTTCTGGGCCACTGCAGGGGACAGCAGAGTCAGTTACCCCTCTGGGGAAAAGGGAGAAGCCCAGCTTAGAGCTGCCCCCAGGGCGCACAGCCCCACTGGCCACAGAGCCTCCTGGGCCCCTGCTCTGGGCTCTGGGGGCGCCCCCCCCCCAGCCCCATGCCCTTGTTACCATCCTGGAAGGGGGGGCGCCTCCCGCCCCATGCCCGCGTTACCATCCTGGAAGACACGCTCCACGTTGAGCCCATAGGTCGCGCACGTCTCATAGTAGGTGCAGCGCTTCAAGTCCGTGGAGAGCTTGCGGGCCCTGCTGTCGTCGATGACCCGCGGGTTTGCGGCACTGATGGCGTCTGCGGGAGGCGGGAGGGGGGCCTTTACTCAGCCTGCTGAGAAGCGGTGCCACGGACGGGGACAGGCGGGCAGCACGGGCTCCGAGGGTGCCAGCGGACCACGCAGAGCGCGAGCATCCGGGCGTCCAGGCCTCGTTCCAGCTCGGCCTCCGACTTGGGAGTGGAAACGAACTAGCCGCTCCGTTTACGCATCCCCCAAGACGGGGACACGATCGTCACACAGGTGGGAGGCCCCAGCTGGGGACGATCCAGCACATAGGGAGCAAGGAGATGGTGGCCGCTCTGAGGCAACATAGGAGGGGCTCAGAACTAAGAGATGATAATAGCAGGGGGCTTTCTCCCCTGGCCCCACGGCCCCACACACCTCCATCCCCCCCCACCCCCCGCCAGAACGGCCCAGTGGGCCCGCTCACCCTGCGTGCCCACCAACACCATGGGCACCTCGCTGGCGTTACGGAAGCTGCAGAGCCGCAGGAAGTAGTTGTACACCGTCTGGAAGCTGATTTCATCCTCCAGGCTGAACACGAACACCACCGCGTCCACCCAGGCAGCAAACTAGGGGGACCGAGCAGAATTACTACCCACACCCATTCTTGGGCGGGCGCCGCGCCCTTCTGCACACACACAGCTTTGCCCAGGCCCAACCAGCGGCCCAGGGCCAGGGCAGGAGCATCACCTGGAGCTCAGGGGGGCCTCCTTCATCTCGGATCAGCAGCAGGTAACTCTGGCCATCCACCACAATCTCCTTCTTAAACCGACCCCCTAGGACAGAGTGCATGGTCAGACCCCAAGCTGGGGGAGCCCACAGCTACTGACAAGAGGAGACAGGAGGGACCAGACGGCTGAGGGGCTCCAGCCCCTGGGCACAGACGACAGCCAGGAGCCAGAGGGGGCAGAGCGGCCAGCCTCAGAGCCCAGGCAAGCCTGTGACGCTCACCTTCCGGGGACTCCTCCTGGACATAGGTGCCTGTCAGATAGCGGTGCACCAGGGCCGACTTCCCGCTAGACAGGTTCCCCACAATGCCCTGTGAGAGAGGAAGGGGCGAGAGCAGTGGTCAGGGGCGAGAGAGAAGAGACGGGGCAGGAAAGACAGAGGACCCTAGGAAGAAGGGCCGGAAGGAAGGACCAGAAGAGAAAGCAGAACAGAAGTGAGAGGCCACAGAGAAAGGCCAAGACCAGAGAAGGAGGGGACTGGAAGCAAGGGAAGCAATGCCCGGACCCATCGCACTGGCCTGTGCCCACCCCACCCCAGGGCGGCCTGGGGCCCCCCCCAAGATCTCACTCACCACTTTAAGCTCCGGAACCGAGCGGCTCAGGGTCCACTCCTGGCTGTTCACAAAGGAGTCTGCAGGAGAGAAGGCCCCCATCAGGACTGGGGAGGCACGCACACCTGGGCCACCCACCGACAACTGTCTCCTATACTGCCCTTCCCTGGGCCAAAGCCAGAACACAGCACGGTCCCAATGGGACCCCAGCCTTCACCCGGTTCTCTAAAGAGCAGTGGGAAAATCCTTCCAGAGACGATGGGAGCAACGATGCTCCTCAGGGAGAGGACTCTGAGAGGCGTGGGCCCCACTCTCCCAGCTGGGACCTGTGTCCCTCCTCTCCCTTCTGTTCCAGCAAGGTGAGCAATTCCCACCCTGAGCCACACCTGGGCCTGGCTCAACCAGAGCCCCAGACCCCAGGCGAGAGGCCTCGCCAGTAGTTCTCTGCTCAGACCCAAGTTGGGCAGGGCACCTGGCAGCTGGGCAGGGGGGCCAGCCTCCCGAAGCAGCGAGTAGGAACAGCTCACCCTCACAGGGTGGGGCCACCCACCACATTCCTAGGCGGGGTGAAGAGGGAGGAGCCCTCGCCTGGCCTTGTTCTGTGAGGGGCAGGTTGAATGGGGAGCTATCTATCCTCCCCCAACCGGCCCTCCTCCCCAGGCTCCTCCTCGGTGGGAGGCCATCACTCTTTCTTTCCCAGAGAGCCGCCTCCTGGGCTTGCGGGCACTCAGGTCCAGGCCCTTCTCTTCTCTACCCTGCCTCTGGCAGTGTCCTAGGGAAGGGAAGCCTCCAGCTCCCCAGAGCTCCCTGCAGCCCCATGGCCAGACCCCTTTTCTTTCCTCTTTGCATTGTAATGGACATCCACCAGCCAGCTCCAGGGGGCCCTGACCTGCGCCAGCCTCTCTGCCCGCTTCCCCTCCCCAGGCTGTCTCAAAGAGTAGCCACCACCATCGATCGGGTCCACAGGAAGTCCCTCTGCTTTCGGGCAGAGGCAGCTAGAGGTGAGGACTCAAGCCCACCTGGAAGCCAGAGACACAGGCGCTCTCCACCCCTCCCCGGCCTCGGTGCCACGCGTGCCAGCAGGGAGGAAGGGGCCCTTCCGTGCTGGTCTCACATTCCACCATGCCAAGGGCCAGCGGTAGTATCCGGTGGCAAGGGACCCAGACTGGACGCATCTGCAAGTCCTCCCCGGCCACAGCCACCTTCTGGGACCCAGAGCGCGCCAGGTCGCCGGCCTTGGTCCCCGCCCGCACGGCACACCCACCTCTCCCAGGCGGGCTCGGTACGTTCTCACACCCGCGCTCAACAAGGGCCTCCAACCAGAGAGGACTTCCCCGGCCGGGCTCCGCGCCTTACCGCTCTGCGCGCCCAGGAGCCCGGGGGCCGCGGCGGCCCGGCGGCTCCACAGCGGCTCGGCGGGCGCGGGCTCCCTCCGGCGGAAGCGGCTGGTGAGGAGTCTCCAGAGGCCGGCGGCGCTGCGGGGCCGGCCGGGCTCGGGCGCGGCGGCGCGCGGGGCCTCAGCGCCCAGCAGCAGGTCGCGGCGGCTGGGGAAGGCGCCCAGGGAGCCGGCGTCGCCGTCGCTGCGGGTGCGCGCCCGGGGCAGCAGCCCGGACTCGGCGCGTCGGATCTCCTGGCCGCGGCGCAGGCGGAAGCTGAAGCTCTTCCTCAGCGCTGACAGGCCGCGCCGGGGACCCGGGGTGCCCCCGCCGCCGCCGCCGCGCAGCACCTGCCAGCGCTGGCTGCTCCACAGCGAGGCGCCCCGCAAGAAGCCCGCGCTCCCCGCGCGGCCCAACCCCGCGCCCGCGCCCTCGGCCGCCGCCAGCTCCAGGCGGTTCACCTCCAGGAACGTCATGCTGGTGGGCCTGGGCCGCGGCGTCTGGGCCCCCCGCGTGCGGCTGCGCCGGGCCGGCGTGGGGCTGGGCGCGGGGCTGGGCGCGGCCGAGCCGGGGAGCCCCGAGGGCGCGGGCCCGGGAGCCGGCGGCGGGGGGCCGTCGGCGGGGCCGCGGCGGCCCAGGCGCGGGCGCAGGAGGCCGAGCAGCAGGCTGCGGGCGCCGGAGGGCGGGGGCCCCGGGCCGCCCGAGCAGACGCTCCGCGGCCGCGCCGGCTGTTCTCGCGCGGCGCTCAGGGCGGCCTGCAGGGCGGCGGCGGCGCGGCCGGCCGGGGCGCCGTGCAGGTCCAGCGAGTCGCAGACGCTGAGGGCGCGGCGGCAGACGGCGGGCCGCTCCCGGCTGCAGCTGTCCCCCCGCGGCCAGCCCCGCTCCATGCTCAGGGCCCGGGGGAGAGGGCCAGGCCCATGGCGAGGGGCGCGGGGCGGGGGCGGGGCCCGGGCCGGGGCCGCGGCCGGGGCGCACGGACCTCCGGCCTCTGGGCACCTGGTGTCGGGCCCACGGAGTCCCTCAACGCCTCCACCACGCAGCCGGCAAGCCCAGACCTGGAGAGGCCGGGAGCCGGCCCAGCAAGGAGAGGCGGCAAGCCTGGCCTGGAACACCCTGGAACGGCGGCGGGCGGCAGGGGAGTCAGCCTGCTGGGGCAGCCCCCGGAGCCCTCAGAAAACAGGAAATTCCAGCCCAGGGCTCCTCCTCAGATTGGGGCAAGTAGGTGAGGACCTGTCATTAGCAGCCGGCCAGATAAATAACAGTCCTGAACACCACACACCGGGCCCTGTTTTGGATAGAAGTGGGCCACTTGCTCTAAAGGACCAAACAGGTGTTAACACCACAGGGCCGGCATTGCAGTAAACTTAAGTTAGGAGTCAGGAAGCAAGTCATATGCCCTCTCTGACCCTCAGTCTCCTTGTCTGTAAAATGGGGGGCCTTAGTTTCTGGTTGAGACACTCTGAGGTTGGGAAGCTCCAGAAGAGAGTTGCGGGATGCTGTGGGCAGCTCTTCTGTTAATGGCTGAGGTCATCTTCTCCCTTGGAGACGATAAAATTATCTGGATTCAGTGAAGTGTCCTGCCTAAGGGCAGTGAAAAGTCAAAAGGTAACCTTCAGTCCTGGACCACACAGTTCTGGACGAGTGACTCACTTTTGTGTCCTGGAGTCTCCAGTCTCCTGCTCTCTGGGTCTCCCCTTCTGTTCAGAGGCCTTCCGGAGGTCGGCTGGCCAAGGTGAAGTGCTTGCCCTCAGTGCTGGCCAGAGCCCGATCACCCTCTCCGAGCACAGATGCCTCTTCACCGAGTATGGGCTGCACCAGAGGCTCATGCAGGGCTCACCCCAGGAAGGGGACAGGAAGCTGGGAGCTGCCCCGCTGTGCTTTCCAATGCATTTTAAACATCGGTCCTCTCTGAGGCCCTGCAGATGAGCTAGTCTACCATGATCATGGGCACACTGAGAGACGGACTGAGAAACGAGTTCAGGTCGAGTTCAGGTCGTGGGAAGGATGGGAGGGTCTACATGGGCTTCAAAGAAACACTACTCCCCAACTTCCTCCACCCCCCTGCCCCCCCCAGCCCAATTCCCAGTGTCCGTCTCAGCCTCAGAATTCCACCCTTCTGGGTAGAAGCAAACTACAAGATAAAAGTGGCACATTCCTAAGGGGGCTGGGGTGAGGGAATGCCTGAGGGAGGCAGGGCCTCTCCATCCTAGGTGCTCCAAAGAGCCCAGAGCTGGAAACTTTCAAGTCCTGGGCTGGATCTCCCAGGCCTGGAAAGCCCCTGGGGGTGATTTCATATTTTCCTGGGACTACTTATTAACAGTGATGAGGATGGCTTCTCCCTCCCCAGGATGCGTTTTCCCCACCTAAATAGACGGTTCCATGGACAAGCCTTTCCCAGGATCCTTCAGGAGTGGGGACGAGAACACAGCCCTGGAGTCCTGCCTCAGTTCCTCACGTTTAAGTCTCCCACACTCCATTTCCCTATCTGCCTATCTGTCTGTCTGCACTCTCTCTCACAGACACACAGGGAATTACCCCCCCCCCGCCCCAGAAGAACAGGGCTGCTCATTACGAACCCTCCCCACCCCCAAACCTACGAACCGGCAAGCGCAGGACAGTAGCTCTCTCCGGGGATGGAGGAGGGACAGGGACAAGGTGCCCAGCTGGGGACGGGCTGCTTCAGAACTCCGCTGGCTGTCTCAGCAGGAGAAGACCCCGATGGCCTACAAGGGGCAGAGGCCCCCAGATACACTCATATCTACTGTGGGAAGACAGGCACTGGTGCCTCGTCCCTGAGACAGAAGGACATTTTACATTCTCCGAGGCCACACCATTTCCCGGTGGCTCCCACGGCACCTGTGGAATCTAGTCCAGGCCAAGTGCTCAGTCTGGGTCAGTCCCCAAACTGGCAACAGCTTCCAATTCCTCTCCTGGCTGCCTCCCTCCTTCCCAGAAGCCTTTCCTGACCCACAGAAGCTAGCCAGAGAAGGACACCTGCTGACACAGAAATATCCCCGGGGCCATCGGGCCAGTAGAGGACCTTAGGGAGAACAGCGCAGGCACAAATCTCTGTGTGTGTTTCTGTGTATGAGGTCTCTGTTCTGCCTGACAAGATTCTGCTCCAGAGAGCTCCACTCAACAGGGCCCAAAAGAAGTTAGAGCCATCCTAAAAAACTTCAAGCCGGGATGCTGTAAACAGTACAGAAATTCCACGAGGCTAGCCCTTGCGGGAGTTCTCGGCCTGCTAAGGTCCTCAGACACACCAGGCCAGCTCTGCTGGTGAGGGCTGAGAGGCTCCACGGCCATTTCGGGGGAATTAAGGATACAGTGTCCCGTGATGCCCCGCAGTGTGCTCTCTGCGGGAGGACAGGGACAGACTCCCCTGGGAGCAGAGAGTACAGAAAAGGAGCTGGGAAATCAGAAAGAGCAAGAGCTGACTCTGGAGGTGTCCAGGGCCGGGTGGATTGGACCCACCGTGGGGACAGGCCCGGGCCTGGGGGCAGCAGGGGGACACGACTGACCCCGACTACCAGGGAGGCGGGAAGGGAAAGACGTCTGTGAAGGTGTGGCGTGGGGGGCACGGAAACCAAGCACTGTCTGTGAGCGAAGGGTGGCTCCCAGACCCCACACCCCACACGACCTGGGACCTAGTCTCCGCTCAAATATTTGCTGGGGGTGACCCGCTGATAAGTGCTGAGGCGTGCCTGGCTGAGGCCAGGTGCACTGCCCAGAGCCCGTGCATGTCCTTCCCCACAGCAGGGAGGGAGGCCCGAGGGTGCACGTGGTGGTGTGGAGGGAGAGACCTGGGCTCCTTCCGGCGGCTCCCAGGGGTCCCAGAGCCTCACTGGCCCTGCAAAGGCCACCGGGCTCTCCGTGCCCACAAGGTGGCAGCAAAGCATCTTCCTGCAGCCGAGGAGGGGCGGGAGGCGGGGAGCAAGGCAGGAGCAAGGTGGTGGGAAGGGGGGTGGGACCGAGAGCCGGAGCCCGGGCAGGCAGCCAGGGCCACACCCAAGGGCTGCCAGAGGCGGGGTGGCCTCCAGCAAGCTCTGTGCAAGCTCCATGCGTGGGCTCTGCACTGGCCTCGGGGTGGGGGACTGGGGAGTCCGCGGAGGTGGGGGGAGGCTCTAGCTGCCGCCCCCTCCCCCACTCGCCCCCTCCCCCTGTAATGGGGGCCGGAGACCACACTGTCCACAAGACCACAGCAGTGGTTCTCCCTCTTCGGAGGGAGGCCGACTTCTAAGAGATGGTCCCTGGCTGGGACAGTTAGCTAAGGAGATAAATCACAGGCACAATCGTCTTGCAAAGACCCCCAGTCGAGAGGCGGCGGGTGCTCTGGAGTGGAGAGAACCGGGTTCCAAGTCAGCCTCTGGCACCTGCTAGCTGTGACTGGCACAGAGCAGGGCCAGGAAAAGGAGCCGTTACCGGGGGAGAGAGGGCACAGTGACTCCCGAGAGACGCCGGAACAAATGAAACCAGCTTTCTTCAAGTCAGAAGCCTAGAGGGATGAGCCGGCAGTCATACAGCAGCCCGGGCCTGGCCACTGCCAGTCCGCGTCTCTCCTCCCCAAGACCATGCTGGCAGACCTCGGACACCCCGGGACCCCTTGGATCCCGTCCTTCTCTGAAAATCTGCTAAAAGCTGTTCCAGACACAGTTGTGCCCCGCCTCCCACCATTCGTATTCTGAAGTCTTAACCCCCAGTCCTTTAGAAGGTGACCTTATTTGGAAATAGGGCGTTTGCTGAGATGAGGTCACGTCAGAGAAGGGTGAGTCCCTATTCCCCTATGACTGCTGTCTCCCCTTTTAAAAGATTTTATTTATTTGACAGAGAGAGAAAGAGAGCACACACAGCAGGGAGCCCCGATGTGGGGCTCCATCCCAGGACCCTGGCATCAAGACCTGAGCCGAAGGCAGACGCTTCATGACTGAGCCACCCAGGTGCCCCTATGACTGTTATCCTTACAGAAAAGGGCAATCTGGACAGAGAAACAGTGATGGAGAGCGCTACGGAGGGAAGACGGTGGTCCACAAGCCGAGGAGAGAGGCCTTCGCAGGAAAGGCGGCCCGGCCTGCCCACTCCTACCCAACCTGTGGCCTCCAGACCTGGAGAGAATGAGCGCTGCCCGGGAGCAGAGGCGCAAGGGGGTGGGCTCCAGGGGGCCAGGCAGGTGTGACTGCACAGAAGCGGCCTGGTCCCCGTGCCCTTCCAGGGCTGCTCAGGGGACCTGGGAATTCCGCCCCCATCTCCCAAGGTCGGGGCACCAGAGAGCTCTCCTGTGGCTCCATCCCACCCTCCCGATGGAGAAGCTGAGAGGACCAAAGGGGCAAGTAGGGGTGGGGGACAAAGGGAGGAAACCAAGAGCGCCCTCTTCTGGGCAGTCTCCCAACCTGGAAACAGCCTTCTAGCAACCTCGCTACTCCACACTAGTCTCCTCGTTTTTCTTTCTGTCCACAAGCTCTGTGCGAGGCTCAGGACTTCTGAAAGGCTTCCTGACCTCGTTCTCCCTTGGCACATCCTAAACCCCGAAGAGGGACCCGGACAGACACTGCTCCCTGCTCAGACCGAGGACCAAGAGCATGGGCCCTGTGCACGCTGTGCTCTGCCAAGGAGAGTCGGCTTTTCACTAGCGTCCACACTCCTCTGACCTGCAGGGCTGGGGTGGGCACTTACCACGCTGCCTCGCTCAGGACAGGATTCCAGACTCCGAATGTACCACACTGCGCATGCTCCCTAAAGGCTACCTGCCTTTCCATCCCAGTTCTGACATATATCCTACATCTCATATGTCTTTAAAAGTGTTCTCTTAAAAAAAAAAAAAAAATTTTTTTTTTTAGATTTTTAAAAAAATTGTTCTCTTCCTTTGAAACTGAGCCAAGGAGAGGGGATGGTGCCTGGGTGGCTCAGTGGTTAAGCGTCTGCCTTCTGCTCAGGTCATGATCCCAGGGTTCTGGGATAGAGCCCCACATCAGGCTCCCTGCTCAGCGGGAAGCCTGCTTCTCCCTCTCCTACTCCCTCTGCGTGTGTTCCCTTCCTCGCTGTGTCTCTGTCAGATAAATAAATAAAATCCTTAAAAAAAAAAAAAAACTGAACCAAGGTCCAGGCTAAGTCCCATGAGCTAAAAGTCTGCTTTTTCCCGTCCCATGGCTCCCAAAGGCAGTACGGTCGCTTATCTGCTTTCGCCTTATTTTTCCAAAAGTAAGACATCTTAATAAAGGAAAGGGGCACCAGGGCAGCGCTATTCACCAACTCTCAGTTTCAGCTCAGCTTTTGGGGTTGTGGAATTGAGCCCCCAATGAGCCCCGTGTGGGACCCCGTGCACAGCCAGGAGTCTGCCTAAAGACTCTTTCCCTCTGCCCCCACCCCCACTCCCACAATCTCTCCATAAATAAATCCTTTTTTTTTTTTAGTATTTTATTTATTTATTTGACAGAGAGAGAGACAGCAAGAGAGGGAACACAAGCAGGGGCAGTGGGAGAGGGAGAAGCAGGCTTCCCGCTGAGCAGGGAGCCAGACGCGGGGCTCGATCCCAGGACCCTGGGATCATGACCTGAGCCAAAGGCAGAGGCTTTAACCGACTGAGCCATCCAGATGTCCCCATAAATAAATCCTTAAAAAAAATAAATAAGTAAATAAAAAGAAAGATTCCATAAAGTATAATAATTGTGCTAATTCAGCTCCGCGACAGAGAAGCTCTGGAAAGCGAGAGAAGTGGTGCCCAGTGGCTGAGAGCCGGGGACGCAGGGACAAGCGCAGAGCCCCAGGAAAGGGGGATGAGGGCCACTATGTGCTACAGCGGAGGGAAAAAAAAAAAGACTTGGGTAATTTGAGAGTCCAGTGAACAGAGCAGACCCGAGTGTCTGAAGTCCCTTACAGATTGTCAAGGCACAGCAGGTAACTACTTCCTCAGGCTCTGCGCCATTGCCAAGGCCATACCTGCCACTTCCTGGGGCTGGGGGGCCGGGGAGCTGGGGGCAGGGGTCTCGCAAGGGCTCCGCATCGAAGGAAGCCGAAGGCCTCTCTGGCAGGGCCTGGACATGGAGGCCGCCTCCCTCTACCTCTGCCAGCTCAGCGGTTCTGGCCCCGACACTCAGCCCATGCCCGCTGCCATCACGAAGCCCTGGGGGGCTCCCATGCCCTGCAGCCCCCCCAGGATCCCCAGTTCATCTTGTCTCTGCTGTAGAAGCTGATGTCTAATCTGCTCTCGCTCCTCCCGGGCCTAGGGTCCGGGGCACACACAGGCCATTCCTGAGGACAGCACAGCCACCTCTGGTGCCCTGTACAAGCAAGGCAGCAGCACACAGGACACTGCCGATCCCCTGGTAGTGAGAGCCACTCACTGGCACAATCAGCCACACTCAGCACCTGATACACTGTGACCCATTTACTTCTGATGATAACGCTCCGAGAAAGTTAGGTAACTTCCCCCAAGATACAGATGTGAAAACTGAGGCACGGAGGCCAAACAGCCTAAGGTCACCAGCTAGTAAGTGGCTGCAGATGGCTTTTGAACCCAAGCTGGCTGCCCCGAGTCCCTGGGCCTCCCTGGCCCGGCAAGATCTCTGAGGACACAGGCTCACCTGGGCCCAGAGCTTGTCCTGCAGGGAGTCCCAACCCGTCTTCCTTTCTGGGTACGCGCATTGGCAAAGACCAGCCTTGCCCTTCCCAGCAAGGGCCCTCCTTCCAAAAAGACACACCCCGCCTGGGTGGCTTAGTCAGTGAAGTGGCTGCCTTGGGCTTCACTCATGATCTCAGGGTCCTGGGATCGAGCCCCGCATCGGGCTCCCTGCTCAGCCAGAAGTCTACTTGTCCCTCTCCCTCTGTGCATTCGCTCTCTTTCTCTCTGTCTCTAATAAATAAATAAATAAAATCTTAAAAAAAAAAAAAAAAGGCACAAGAGAAAGAAGATCAGTAAGTTTAACTACATAAACATAAAAAAATCCAGAACAATTAAAAATGACAAGAACCCTAAGAAAAATAGAATTAAAGGGACTTGAGGGGCGCCTGGCTGGCTCAGTTGGCTGAGCGTCTGCCTTCTGCTCGGGTCCTGATCTCACAGTCCTGAGATGGAGCCCCACCTTGGGCTCCCTGCCCAGCCAGGAGCCTGCTTCTCCCTTTCCCCCTGCCACTCCCCCTGCTTGTGATCTCTCTCTCTCCCTCAAATAAATAAAATCCTTTAAAAAAAAAAAGGAAACTGACACCTGTAGGGAGGGCAGGAAAAGGTAGCTAGGTCAGTGGATTAGTATCACAAATGTTGCTTAAAAAACAAACAAACATAAAACCTCCATGTCAGTAAAGAACGTACAAATGGCCAATACTAGGAGAAACCACTCATTTTTTTTTAATTTTTTTTTTGTTTTTATTTTTATTCATTTGACAGAGAGAGAGAGATCACAAGTAGGCAGAGAGGCAGGCAGAGAGAGAGGGAAGCAGGCTCACTGCCGAGCAGAGAGCCTGATGCGGGGCTCGATCCCAGGACCCTGAGATCATGACCTGAGCCGAAGGCAGAGGCTTAACCCACTGAGCCACCCAGGTTGATACTCGAGTAAATAGAAATTAAGAATGTGAATTCTGCTGCTCACTTTCCAAAGCCCTGCCAGTGGGCTGGGGTGCATGGCGGTCCTGGTGCGAGCACGTGAGGCCGGGGCTCCAGCAGCGGCTCAACGGGGGTGGGGGGGGCATGATGGGGAAGAGAGGCTTGGCAGCCAGACTCTGTGCCACTGCGGGGACCGCTGGACACAGAGGGAAGGACAGAGGCCCAAAGACATCCAATGCTTCCAAACAAGTGAAAGCAACACCAAACGGCAGGCAACAGAGAAATCAGGAAGGCGACGACCATCGCGCGACCACTTAACACAACGGCGGCAAAGCCTTCTCTACCTCACACAGGTGGCAGCGGCGGCGGCACTTCCGGTCTTTTTTTTTTTTTTTTTTAAGAAGCAAGACTGTATGGACCACGGGCCCATGTGCAAGAAACACATCCAAAGGAGGACAATGGCTGACTTGGGGTGGTTAGGAACAACGGTGATTTTTTTTCTACTTCTGTTTTTCTGCAAATTGTCTCTTATATTTAATGTGTTGTCTACGGCATGTACAGGGAGTACACGATTTCTGTAAAAAGGAAATGAAATGGCAGCAGCAGAGCGCTGTCCCACCTGGGAGTGAGGGCCGCTCACAGAAAGGACAAGTGCGGCTCACCCCCCAAACCCCTGCTCAGCCCAGCGCCCGGCCCCCAACACCTGCAGCTGCTCTGGGGTCCCAGCGCTCTAACAAGGACTCGTGAGAGCCTTCCGACTCTGGGTGAGATGCAAGATAGGAAAGTGGGTAGAACTAGTACATGTAATAAATGTTTACGTTCCGTCTTTTTAAAAATGTTGTTTTGGAGTATAAAACCACTTTCACAACACACTCAAGGAACTGCTTTTGGCCCCCTGGCACTTCCCCATGGGCGGAAGTTTCCAGAATGAGTGTCCAGTCTCCCCCGCCCGGAACAGAACTCAGCCTCCAGCATTGGACCAAAATGTACCATCCACTCCCCACACGTTCACCTCCGTGCCCCCGTCCTGGCAATGTTCTCATTCACCCTGAATGGCCATCTCCAGAATGTTTCATAGTACATACACTCCAACCTCATCCCACCATTCCCTGACTCAAGGGCATTCTGGTGGCCTTTTTTTTTTTTTTCTTAAACCACCATTAGCTGCTTCTTTGTAAGGGGAAAAAGTAGAACAGCTGGGTTCAGAGACAGATAAATTTTGTGTGTTAATAGATAGCATCCAAGGGCTTCTCCTTCGTGGGCCCCCCGTCACAGCAGCCCAGGGGGGCAGGCCTACACCGGCCCTCACACCAGCATCGAAAGTTGTGTGTTTGCCTCCTGCCACAGGACAGGGGAGCCCAGGACCTGTTCTTCTGATGGGAGTCCCTGATTACTCCTGAAGTTAATATTAAGCATCTTTTCATGACCACCAACAACATGCACTTCCTCTTCTCTGAACTATCTTTTTTTTTTTTTTAAAGATTTTATTTATTTATTTGACAGACAGAGATCACAAGTAGGCAGAAAGGCAGGCAGAGAGAGAGGAGGAAGCAGGCTCCCTGCTGAGCAGAGAGCCTGATGCGGGGCTCGATCCCAGGACCCTGAGATCATGGTCCTGAGCCGAAGGCAGAGGCTTTAACCCACTGAGCCACCCAGGTGCCCCTTCTCTGAACTATCTTTCTGGTCCTCTGCTCTGCCCGTTTCCCTCTGGAATTCAGAACATCTTCCTCTTCACAGTTTGCAGGAACTCGATCACAGGCATCTTAAGCATTTAACTAGCATATGTACATGGCAAGGAAATTCTCCTACTTTATTCCACAGAAATGTAATTAAATCTGTTAATATTGTAATTGATTATATTAGAACATCTGAGCAACAACAACAAAAGAAAACCGTGAGACCAGAGCGAGGATACGAAAGGGTGGGCTGGGATGAAGCTCTTGGTGCAGGAAGGACACCAGCTAGGACTCACAGAGGGAACACGCACCTGAGAAAATCAGCACGTGCCCACCCCAATCCCCCTTCGCAGGCACGGACTGCTGATGCGTGCAGACCCCCGCCCCCCAGCAAGGGGAGGGTCCCTGGCAGTAGCTGACTTCCCTGGTGCCTGAGCAACAGCCCACAGATCACTTAGCAACCACCAAGTGGGAGGAAATGGACCTTCCAGACGTTAACTCCTGAACAGCACAAACAGCAGGGCCAGATGTGACACGACAGGGGGTAATCCTGTCAAAAGGGTTTAACCTGGATCTCATCAATGCCTCGCCCTCACTCCAGGTCCTGGGCAGCTCCGGGAACAGAGGGAGAACTTCAAGACAGCCAGGCAGCAAGAACCTCCGAACCCACGGACCTTCTCCAAGAAATCTGGCCCGGCCTCATCCCATCCTGATTTGGAAAGACCAAAAGGGCATGTAAGGTATTTGGGGGAAACTGAGGAAATCTGCTTATGGGTGAGCTCTGAAATGACGTCAGAAGATTCCTGTCAAGCCTCTCGGGTGTGACAGTGGTGTTCTGTTTCCTGCAGGAACGTGCAGCGCCTGGAGATGGCAGCTCAAGCCTCAGGAGAAGTGCCTCAAAGCGGCGTGCAGCTGCCGACCCCGCCCACCGCCAGAAGGAATGGGAGAGGAAGGAGCAAACGCCTTCCGAGCTGGTGGTTTCTTCCAAAATAAAAAGCTAGGGAGAAAATCGGTCACGTCTTCTCCTCTATAAATTCTGGGTTTCCTATCTGGCTTAAGGGAACCCTTCATAGCCCCCGAATCTCTTGAGACAATATTCTTTTAATCTTCTCCTGTATTTGATTTTTTTTAAGCTTTTTATTTACTTATTTTAGAGAGTGAGCAAAAGAGAGAGAGAAAGCACGAGGGGAGGGGGGAGCAGAGGGGGAGGGAGACGCAGGCTCCCCACTGAGCAGGGAGCCCAACTATGAGCACACGGGGCTCGATCCCAGGACCCTAAGATCATGACCCGAGTCGCTTCACCGACTGAGCCACCCAGGCGCGCCCGAAAGCTGTTTCACGGCGCAGCAGCACCTGCGGGCTGAGACCAAACTTCCTGGGTCTGGTCCTGCCTCTGCCCCTAAAAGCAAGCAGCCCTGAGCACATCCCTTTCCATCTCTGTCCCCCATCTGCCGGATGGGGCCGGGGGGGCACACTCACCCTGCAGGGGTGTCCAGAGAACCACGAAGGCACGCAGGGCAGTGGCGGGCATGTACGGAGCTCCCGCAGGAAGTGAATCTGGTTAGCCGCGCTCTTTCCGAGATCCCAGAGCGGATCTCGCCGCCCCCACTGAGAACCCCGCCGCCCCGCCCTCCCCGCCACGCCCGCAGCAAGAGCTGTCACTCGAGGCGTTTGGAGCGCAAACACCAAGTACTGCCGGTGGGGTGGCACCTGTGAATGGCTTAAAAACACGCTACGCCAGCAATTTTCATAATAAAATCAGTATTCCAGTAAAACAGAGTCTCGCACTGCCGATCAAAGCCGCCGGGCTGCCGGGGCACCGGCTCGCCGTCCTGCGCCGGGGCAGAAGCCCCTTACCGCCAAGGACGCCGCCTGCCTTAGACGCGATGCTGAGTTTTCTCTGGTGCAGGATGCGTGAACATCTGAGGCTTCCGAGATGAGGGAAGGCCTCGCCCTCAGGGCCTGAGCCACGGTCCCCTGTCCAGCTACCCGAAGCAAGGGTCACCCGGGGTGGGCCAGTCCCTGACTACATCTCAACCAGTCACTGGCTCCTCGGCCACCTCCCCTGCCCTCCCGGGGGTCTGATGGGCGGAGGGCCACTTCCATGCTTCCCGGGGAGGTTTCCTCAGAGCACAGGGTCCCTCTTCTGACCTGAGCCAGCTGACCCATCAGCAGCACACACCAAGAAGCAGGACACCGTGTTTTCAATGATTTCCCAGCTCTGACCCCCTGGGGAGGAATGTGAACTCCAAGAGGGATGACAGAGAACCAGGCACCCCTCCATCCTCCTGCCATCCCTCCAAGCAAGTCTGCAGCCCGGGAGCAAGGCAGCCAAAAGCCTGCCTTGCAAAGACTCAAGTGGGAGGCCCTGCCCCACGCTCCCGCCAGTGAGAAGACACAAGGCCTCGTGACAACAGCTGGCCCCCACCCTAAATAGCCTCCCGACTTCCAGCCCTGCTCCCGGGGAGCGGGGTTGCTGTCAGAGGTCTGCTGGCCCGCAGCTCTACCTGTACCCTGCTCCTCAGGCCAGTGAGCAGCACACCAGGCTGGGACCGCGGAGCAGGACAGCGCACGGTCATACAGGCAGGAGGGTGTCTGAAGGACCTCCTGTGCCCAAGAGGGCACGTGGGCTGGGTGCCGAGCAGGAAGGCCTCCTGGTTGTTGGTCAAGCATTCTCTGTGAGGCCAGGAGGCCTGCGCAAGACTGGCTCAGGGTTCCGTGTCCACATGGGACGCGGCGAGTGAAGAAGATAGTAGCTGGGGTGAGAACGCCGAATGCCCTAGGCCCCGTGATGGACGAAACTGGAAAGGGGGGCCTTGGAGCTGGACAGACCGGCCTTTGTCAGGCTGTCTTCTCTAGGACAGTAACAAACCCCTGGAGGGACCCTGTGCCACTCGGGAGCCAGGAAATGACAAGAGGGCATTTCAACACGGGTTCGGGACAGGGTCTCTGTCCCAAAGGTGCCAAGGCTGGGGAGAACGAGAGATCTACAAGATGATGGTTTCTGTCTTCTCAGGTTGGCTGAGGGGGCTTGGAGATGCCGTCGAAGACATCACGAGGGGCTGCCCAGCCTCACCTCTGAGCAGACGAGGCGAGAAAAACCGCCTTACTGCGCAGTAGGGACGTGGGCTGAGACACAGCAAGAAGCCAGCCCAGAGCTGCTGGCTGAAGGGGGGCTTTATTCTCTGCCGCCTGTCTCCCAGAGTACGCACACATTTACAACCTCTCCGCTACGATATAAATATGGATCCCGCTATTACATATACATACAACTCAGCAGAAATCAAGGGCAAAACATAAACCGAAAATCCCTACAAAACAGCCCCTGCCTCAAATGCCAGGACGCGGTGAAGAGACTGTTGTGACATTTGCTGGTTACACGCATCTCAGCACCACTGCCATGGGTCACGGTTGGAGGGGATCGATCACGCAGCCCACCGCCCCTGGTGCGCTGGAAGGAGGTCACCGTGATGCAAAAAAAAAAAAAAAAAAAAGCCCACCCAGTGACCTTAAACCCTCCTGTCCTGCAGAGCTCGAGGGCTGGGCACACTGCTCTCCCAACTGTGCACTGTGGTCCCAGCCACACGGTCAGCACGCTGTCCCTGGACTGTGTGTACCCCCCCCCAAGCCAGCAGTCCGGGCGACCTCGTGGCAGGCTGAGACGCAGACGGCCAGCCAGTCCACAGACTGTGCTGTTCACACGAGTCCTGACCACGGAGAGCTCACCTGCCTGCACGTCCACTCCTGGGTAGAGCCACCAGCCCAGAGCGCGAGGGCCATCCCACCCATCCCGCAGCAAAGGGAAGGAGCCGGCCATGCCTTTCCCCGCCCGCCTTTCTTCCCTTACCCCGAATTCAGGATCACCCTCTGGCTGGCAATAGAGAGGCCTGGGCCTGAGAGGGAGCAGGGCGGCTGTGGGGACGCGGGAGGCGCACAGGGGCTGCACCAAAGCGAGCCACACAGAGGCCTGCGGCCGATCCACCCGTAACAAGGCCCCGCCTGCGAGGAGCCATGACAAGCGCGTTCATCTTGCAAGAAGGGGGCCTGGGCTCACACCCCACCTTCCATCCTGGGGCAGAACCGCACGAATGCAGCTCCCAAGTGTGGTGCGTGAGAACCCCATGACCGGAACAGGGTTTGCGGGGGCACCCTCATCACGACAATGGTCTTTGGGTGTTCAGAAAACGCACCACCACGGAAAGCTACTGCAGAATCGGTCCCTTCTCCATGATCAGTCTGGGATCAATCACGGCGGCCAAGCAGGTGTGCGGCTGGAACACCCCTGTAGCCTGGCTCATGGAGAACAGCCGGGCCTATAGGAAAGGCCCGTTCCTAGGATGATTTTTTAAAGATTTTATTTATTTACTTGAGAGAGATCAAGAGAGTGCAGGGGCAGAGGGAGAAGCAGGCTCCCTGCCGAGCAGCGAGCCCGATGTGGGACTCGATCCCAGGACCCCGGGGTCAGGAGCTGAGCCAAAGGCAGACGCTTCACTGACTTAGCCACCCAGGTGCCCCAAGGCATGTTATTATTAATCAATACTTGAGAAAGCAAAGTCAAAAAGAATGCACTTTTGTATTCACTTTTTAGGACACACAGGTATTCTTTGGTCTATCAAGGGCTAAAATTAGAGCTGTTCTCCGCGGCATGCGCGAGCCGCCCAGCTACTGAGCGCTGGAGTCTCAGCCTATCCCCAGAGCAGTGCTGCGGGCAAAGCTCGAAGACGGAGTGAGAAAAGAGTGTTAAAAACCCATTAATAACGTCTCATATTGATTGCACCTGGAAATGATGACATTTCAGGTACACTGGCTTAAAGAAAATACAATATTAAAATTCACTTCATTTCCTCTTTTTTTTTTTTTTTTAACCTTTCTTAATACTGCTACTTGAAAATTTAAGGGACACCTGCAAAACCGGACAGTGCGGGACTGAGTCAGCAGGCAAACAATCAAGTAAAGGCAATGCAGGTTGGCCCATGGGACACACTCCTTGGGACAAGCTGTGGTCTGGGGTCTGGGCCCATCCGCCGGAACCTCAGACAAATCCTGGGGTGGCTCCTCAACCCGCCAGGTTGTACCAACTTAACCAAACTCCGCCAGCGCAGATTCCAAGTGCTAGTGAAGGGGCCGCAGGCCACGGGGACTGTGCAAGGTACACGCACTCTCGTGCCCTCAGTCCCCACGCCCACCCTGCGAAGGTGGCAACCATCACCCGGCATATGGGGGACGGGCCAGGACCCAGCACAGGACAAGCACTTCCGAGGGAATGACAACCACCTAAAAGCTCCACGTGCACCCACCAGCTTCATTCTCACACCTGCATGAGGGAACGGGCGCTTGCTCACCTCGTTTTGGCAACACAGAAGCCAAGACACAGGGCGATTCAGGGACTCACCTCAGGTCGCACAGCCGCCGACTGTTAAGTCTGGAATTCGAATCTAGGCAGCGCGATCCCAGAACCAGGTTCCGTAACCACCACCCCGACAGACGAGGAAGGACACCCAGCATTCGCTCCACCACATCACCCAATGCAAAGCAGTCTAGAATAGTCTATAAGCCATCATCAAGCAGAGGAGTGCTTGGGAACAACTAAAAGGCACCAAAGCTTCACAGTTCTTCGCACCAAAGGCTCCAGAGCCTTCATATAGGGCCTGATTCACCAAAAATCCTCAGGGCACAGAAGGCCACTGGCCCCTTGCTGGGAGGCAGCAGGTAGCAGAGGGAGCGGGGTGAGCCCCGAGTGGGGGTTCCCCGATCTCTCAGCCTCACCCGCCCCACTGTGCACACAGACACACATACCCTGAGGGGCCGGGACCGGCCCGAATCCCATTCTCCAAGCTGGGGCTCTGGGTTTGCAAGCCATCAAAACATCAAATTAAAAGGCAAAAGAGAAAGTGGCGTAGGTGGGCACACCAACAGTGGCAAGGGGGGGTGCCGACAGACAAGAAAGAGAAAGAAACACACCCACCGTAAACAAGCACAAAAAATAGCTCAGACATATCCCTCCGAAATCACGTGTCATGGTGTCGCGCTTCTTGGTGCCCAGAGGTCAGCCTGGTCAGCTCCACTGGGGGTCTGAGGCCCCCCCAAACCCAGCACTGCCTGAGGGCCCCAGGCCATGGCTTCCCTCCAACAGATGGTTAAAATTCACATTAAGAGATTAAAACTATCTTACATGCTTTAGGAAAAGAATAACAAACCAAAAGGAAAATGAATAAAAGACATGAACAGGATTTTAAAAAATGCAAATGACCAAAATCATTTTAATGTTGACTATCATTAGTCATCAAACCAAAACAAAATAAAACTACAAGGAAAAAGAGGCACCTGGGTGGCTCCGTGGGTTAAGTCTCTGCCTTTGGCTCCAGTCATGATCTCAGGGTCCTTGGATCGAGTCCCGAGTCAGGCTCTCTGCGCTTCCCCGTCTCCCTCTCTCTGCCTGCCTCTCCGCCTACTTGTGATCTCTTTCTCTCTCTGTGTCAAATACATAAATAAAATCTTAAAAAAAAAAAAATTAAAAAAACAAAAAAAGTGTCTTTAAAAGGCACCCTGCAGCCTTTTATTTTTTTGTGCATTTTTTTAAAAATATTTTATTTCTTTATTTGACAGAGATAGTGCATGCAGCAGAGGGAGAAGCAGACTCCTCGCCCCGCTGAGTAGGGAGCCTGACGCGGGGCTCAATCCCGGGGACCCCAGGATCATGACCTGAGCTGAAGGCAGACGCTTAGCCCACTGAGCCACCCAGGGACCCCTGCAGCCTTTTAAAACAGTGGCAGGCGCTCACTGTGTGCTCGCTCCACGCCAGGTCCGGCCATGAGCCCCTCCAGGCATACCTTCGGCAAGCCTTATGGGGCACCACCCTGTGGGGAGGTTCTGTTATTTACCCCTGTGTCTCCCAAATGCCCAGATCTCACCCAGAGGAGCTCTGCAATCACCAGCTCCCTAAGGGGAGCCAGGAAGCGCCAGTCAAGGGCAGCGTGCAGGAAGTCAGGCTCAGCCCAGACCACTGCTGGGAGCCTGCATGGCAGACAGGCTGCAGCCGATGCCAGAGAACCAAGACTGAGGTGGTCCAAGGCCCGTGTGCGGAGTCACGGCAAGCTGCACAGATACAAGAGAATGCAAGTCTCGAAAGAAGACGGGTCAGGGCGCCTGGGTGGCTCAGTGGGTTAAAGCCTCTGCTTTCGGCTCAGGTCATGATCTCAGGGTCCTGGGATCGAGCCCCGCATTGGGCTCTCTGCTCAGCAGCGAGCCTGTTTCCTTCTCTCTCTCTCTCTGCCTGCCTCTCTGCCTACTTGTGACCTCTATCAAATAAATAAATAAAATATATTTTTAAAAATAATAATAAAAAGAAGACAGGTCAAGCACCCGGTGACCTGCCAGTCGCAGCCTGGCAGGAACAAGAACCCCGGTCTCCCAATTCCCCCACAGGGTGCTACCAGATGAGATGGACGCAGGGCCTCCCGTTCTCCCTGCAGGGTGTTTTCCACCAAAATCCCGCCTTTGCCAGGAAATGCCAATGACAGCAAATCAGTCACAGAGTCGCTGGCAGCAGATAAGCGACGGCCGAACACAGACCCGGACTGGGCAGCCAGCGGCACGCACCTCTGGGCACATTCCTTCTGCTTCCTTCTCCATCTGAATCTGCTGTCAGAAGCATGCATTACTTTTGCCATTTCCACATCTATTTAAATGTTTTAAGTATATTCTATGCTGCTCAGGGAGGGGAGAGAGCCGTCCCTGAGCCACCATCTGACTGGGGACTCAAGGCATCAGAAGATTACAGCAGGAAAGAACTTCGTCCCCCTAAGTTCTCTTTAAGTTGTATTCTAAGCATCCACAGGTTGAACTGAAGGTCCAAAGGCTTCCCTGAGAGACACCTTAGGGCGTCTGATGGGCATCCGGTCCGACCAGCAAAGCTCATCCATCCGTGTGTCCACCCATCTGTCCGTCCACGTCCACAGGGGAGGCACCGGCTGTGCAGCTGGAAAACCAGCTCCCGCTGCTCCAAGCTACTCAATCTAAGGCCCAGGCTTTGCAAAATAGGGAAGAGACCTGCACACCTAGAAAGAGACCTGCCACGTGTTGCAAAGGCCTTATGACAACGTCCAGCAGGCAGGCAGACAACGCTAAGCCATGGGACGCGGGACCAGCCAATGCGTACATCCTCGATCAGGTGCTCCAGTCCGCCCTCTCCTAGTTCCATCACCCTACAGCTCAGCCCCATATCCTGAAATCACCTTCCCTTTACCCCTCGGCCTGCAAGTCAGCGAGGGGTCAGAAGGAAAGCAATTCCGGTTAAACCAATTTCAAGTTACCTGCATATTAAAAAGAGAAGGTGAGCCAAAGGTCTCCGGCTGGGGGTTCCGGTGATGCCGAACAAGGACACGGGAGTTCTCACGGCCCCACATCTGCCCCCCTCCCCGCCCCCAGGCCTCCACTCTCCTAAGCCTGCTTTTCCAGAAGGATAGCTTTGCCCCCTCCACTCCTGAGGTTCCGAGGTCACGGACTCCCTGCCAGCTCATAGGGTAGGCTCACGTGCAAAGGCAGTGTGGACACTACGGACTTGCGGATCGGCTCCCCCTCCCACCTGCTCCCCTAGAGGCCGCTGCTCCCTCTGCTGCTCAGCCCCCCCCCCCCCCCCCCCCCCCCCCCCCCCGCAGCCTCAAAAGCCTGCTCTCCACTGCACCTGCCCTAATGCTCCTGCCTCAACCCTCACGCACCCGCCCAGCTCCTGCAGGATTCTGTACTGCCTTAAGTGCTCTCCTGGAACATGGTGGGGTGTAAATAAATCAACACAGGACAAAGCATGAAAAACTCCCCAACCATGGTCCTCTGCCCTGTCCCCCCGGACTCTGTGCCCCAGGCGTGCAGACCAGCCTGCTGTTCCTTGAACACCCCACCGTACTCTCTCCCTCCCCTGCTGCCACTGCAAGGCTGCTCTGCCCCGGGAGCCCCATGCCTGGCGTACACATTCAACTGAGAAAGAAAAGGTAGAGGAAAGTCAGTAGGCCGAGCTACAGGATGCTTAGGAATCACAACTGTCTTCTTTGTAGGGGGTCTTCTTTGTAGGGGGTCTTCTTTGTAGGGGTCTTCCTCCAGGCAGAGAGCAGCAGCTCAGTGACAGAGGACAGCATAGAAGCGGGCAGAGTGAGCCACCTCTCTGCCTCAAGTTCTACAGCCCGAGGAGGCGGTCTTTCCATTCCTCTCCTGCGACCCTGAAGAAAGGGGTCTGGAGGACCCTGGTTTTCTTAAAATCTGGGCTTTATTCCCACCACATACAGACCCCACTCTAGCACCTTCTCCGGGCTGCTCCGTTCAGCCTGCGGTCCAGAGTGCCGTGTGGCCCCCTCCTCTGCCTCCTCCCTGCCTTCCACTGCGCTCCATGCAAATGGGCCACACAGTAGGAACTAAATAAATGTATCTGGAACAAATGTGGCTTTCCCCGGCCACTAGCACCCACACAGATACCCTCCTTTTCAAAATTCCTAGAGCGCTTCCGTGCCAAGTCCTACTTAAGCCTCTGGGCCCCCACCAGACACTCATTCCCGCAGCTAACTAATTACCCGCACGCCCGGGTAAGTAACAAACTCAGATCCCTGGGCCCCCATCTCAAACCTACTGAATCAGATCGCTTGCGGGCGGCACCAGAAACGTGTACTTCGGCAAGTCCCCCAAGTGGGTGTTACCACCGGGCTGGGCACAAGCTACCCCGAGGGAGAGGCAGAAGGGCAACGGAGACCAGAAGAGAGCTTCCCTGTCTCCGAAACGGCCGCAACTGCTCTCCACCTGTGTCACAGCATTCCGAGGGCGCTGCCAGGGTCTCGTCACTGGACACGGAGGAAGCGGGACGAACTCGAGCCCCAGGCAGGCCTGCAAGGGAGACTCGCTGCTGAGGCGGGCACCCTCTGCCCACTCCCTCCAAGCCCTACCCAGCACACCCTGCCCACAGCTCAGGGGCACGATCCCTCTCTAGCCTTGGCTTGAACCCACCAGGAAAACCTGCACCTGCTGACCTCCCTCGATCCCAGGGAGTTAACAGAGCCCCACATCTTGGCCACCGGCCAGCAGAGCCTAAGGAAGCCTTCAAAGGGTGACCACAGCCGTTGGAATGCGCAGAGGCACTCCATTGTTTAGAAAAAACATCTTGAGAGGAAAACAAAGGGGACAGTAACAAGTTACCAGCTGACCAAACCCAGTTCCTGCCCAAGGAGCAGCCACACAGCACCGGAGGCCACAGCGCACTTCCTGGGCCTGCCCCTGGGCCTGCAGGGCCCACCCCTGCTCAGACTCTGGGACCCCGAGGCTGCTCCTCCCAACAACTCATCCTGGCTCCTGGCTCACTTGGCCCCGGTGTCTGCAGGTCCCACGTGCCCAGGCTGTCCCCCAACTGGCCCGAGGCCCAGCTCCTCTGCAGCCCTCTTTCTAGGACATAGCCAGGAGACCCAAGCAAGTGTGAAGGGTTCCCTTCCCCGCAGACTGCCACCTGAGGCCCCGCATGATCCCTCCTTTCTCCAAGCCTCAGTTTCCCCACCCAGGGACGTGAGACTGGCTTGGAGGCCCTGCCCGCGGTTCAGTCTTCTATCCCTCTACCCCACCTCCTGGTTACACTTCTTTTATTCCGTAGAACTACAGGATGAGCACCTTTTCTCCTTCCTTGGCCTTTGGTGGAAAGGGAACATTTCAGAAACAGTCCTGTCCCACCTCAAACCCTGTCCTGAAACAGGACAGCTGAATGTTCCTCTGCTTCCTCCCGCCCTGGTCACAGGGTTAGAGGTGACGGAAGGAAGCAGGGAGAAGATAGGACGGCAAGGTGCCATCATGTTCCCTCGGTCCCAAATGGATTCTGACTGCGTCTCCCAGGTCACCTTCAGAGCTGGGACAAATAAATCCTTCACCGAAGTATTACCGGAGTGAGGCGGAAGCTTATTATACACCAGGAAAATGTCATCCCTTCCCGCTAAGAGGCTCGGCCCTCATAAACACAGACGGGCCTCCCCTGGCTACAGATGTGTTATGTAACACACGGACCCAGGTCCACTGGGCCCTGGCAGGGGGGCTCAGTCAGGTTCACAGAGAGGAGGGAAACACGCCCAAGAAGCTATTCTCCTCTCTCCCCCAAGAAGAGGCTCTGCTACAGGAAGGCTATAGGGAGAAACTGGAGAAGGAGTTTTCTGGGTTGGGTTTTTTTGTTTTTTTTTTTTTTTTTGCTGCCTGCCTAGAGCTGGGTGACAAAAGTAGGGAAGCAGGGGTTAGGTGGGCCCTAAAGATGGATTCTAGGAGAGAGGCTGGGAGAAAAGGGAGAAGCAGGAAGAAAGAGGTGGGAGGCCCTGCCAAGAAAGAGCAGGGAAGCAGGGATCAGGAGAGCTGAGAACGGATGTGTGAGGAGCAGCTGGGCCTGGTGACAATGAGACATTGGGTCCCAGGATTCACGATGGTGATACCAAGCTTCCAGGCTAAGCAGACAGAACATGAGGTTCCAAACCGCAATAGGGAAGTTGGTCACGGGGGAGGGCTCTAAGAGGGGAAATTCTGCCTGTCATGTTGAATTCAAGACTGGGATGAAAACTCAGCACATCCCGGGAACCGTGGCCTTCATGTCACAGAAGATGCCCAGCCAGAGGCCCCCTGAACTGGGGTGTGTGTTGGGGGGGGCGGGGCGGTCACAGGTCAGAGTTAAGGAAGTTGAAGCTGGATGGGAATCCAGCTGATTCCTGCCCCTCCCTGCTGGGGGTGGGGGGAGTGCTCTGCAACAGAAGTCTTTCTTCCCTCTGTCCCTGTCCCTTCTGTGACTATCCCACCAACTCTCTTCAACAAAAGGAACTGGGGGTATCTCAGAGCCGATGGGGAACTTTTGCTTCCTCGGAAGGGCAGTGAAGCCACAAGGAATGGCCACTCTCCCTGCCCCACCCCCTTCAGATCTAGGAGAAAAATCCGGTCTCCTCTCTTTGGGGCCCTGGGCTCGCACAATGCCATCTCCTGGTCCCCAGCTGCAACGGTGATTCAGGCCATTTACTCAGATCCATGTTAATGAGTTTTTCCTGTCACCTAATTAGTTCACAGCAAACTCAGCCTTGAGAGGAAAGAGGTAAGAGAGGACTGGGGAAAGGACAGAGGAAGTCAGACTGGAACGTTCCGAGAGCTCTAAATGGGGTCCTCTACTCCCCAAATACTGAATGCTCCTTCCCCGGCTAGCGGGACCTCCAAAAGCAGAACAGGAATGTTCAGGTGAGGGAGCCCCCAGAGCCTCAAAGAAGAAGATGAGAACGTGGCCCTAACTGTGAGGCCCAAGAAGTGGACCGGCCCCTGCCCACAACTCCATGTCATCACCCAAAAACCCCTGCAGTTTCCCCTGCATTTCCACTATACCGGAACCCACCACCTGCCAGTGGGCAGTCCTCCTCCAAATGGAGCCAGACAGGAAGCAGGTGACCCAGGGTGAGGCCCGTCTGCCCCTTGGGCTCTCAAAGGTCACGGTGCCACCAGGCTGTCCGTGGGTGCTGCGGGTCCCCACCACATTAGGGGTGCAGGATATGTGCCAGCAGCGTGCACCCACTTCCTCTGCCCCCCTTGGCAGCCAAAGTCCTGGGCCCAAGAGCCTAGAGAAAGGAGCGCTGAGCAGGGCAGTAGCCCGGGGTTCAGGCATTTGACGCCCGAACCATGTCCATGGAGGTCGGTCAGCTCCCCGCAGTCCCGCGCCCGCCTCCCGAGCGGTTCCCGGGTGCGCGTGGGACCCGGCGAAGGCGCGGATGTACTGGCCGGCGCTTCCCACGCGGTCGCGCCGCCGGAGCCCCACGCCAGGCCCGGCCTGCGCCCGCCTGGCAGCGGCAGCGTAGGGGGTGTGCTTCGGAAAAGGGCGCCGCGGCGAGCGCCACCCTCCGGGGCCCGCAGGCGCTGGGCCCGGGAAGGCTGCCATCCACTAACGGGAGGCTCGATCCCCCGCCCCGCCGCGGGGCAGGGCCGGGACAGCGGCCCCACCTCCCCGCCCGCCGAGGCCCTCCGCTGCGCCCACCTTCCCTCGCCAGGCCTGGCAGCTCTGGCCCCAACCCCCCGGACCTCTGCGGCTCTGAGCGCACCTGTCCCGGGAGCGACACCACCCTCGCGCCCTAGAGCACTATGAGCCGAATACGTGTCGCCTGGCACGGGACCGGCCCCGAGCCCCGGTGTCCCCGGACGAGATACAGCGAAGCCTGGACGACCGCTCTGTAGCGCCGGCTATCAGCACACCGCGTGGCCGGGATCTCAGGCGCGAGGACCCCAGACGGGGAGAGCGTGGCCGAGCCGGGCCACCGCGCCCCATCTCCCGCAGACCCCGGCTCCGCTCACCCTCGATGGAGATGACGTGCTCCCGGATCTGGTTCTGCAGCGCCAAGTCCTCGATGCGCTCGATCAGGTCGTAGATGGCGTAGATATTGGGATGCACGGATTCGAAGCGTTGGATCTCGGCCCGGATGGCTGCCGAGTTGGAGAGCGCGAACTGCTGGGGGGGCCCGCCGGCCAGCTGCTGCGAGGGGCCTCCGCCGCCCCCGGCCCCCGGCCCCGCGCCGCCGAACTGCCCGCCGCCCCCCGCGCCGCCGCCGCCGCCGCCGCCGCCGCCCCCCGGCGCCGCCAGGCTCGGCTGCTGCTGCGGGCTCTGCCCCCCGCCCGCCTGGAAGTTCATGGCTCTGGAGCCGCGGGGCCCGAGGCGGGCCCGGCCGGGGCCCGGGGCGGCGCTGCGGCGGCGGCGGTGGCGGGCGGGCGCGCGGGGCTGGCGGGGCCGGGACTACGGAGCCGGCGGCGCGGGGCTAGCGCATGAGGCTGGAGGCCGGGGGCCGAGGCCGGGAGGCGCCGCCGCGCACGCTGTGGCCGCCGTTGCAGGGCGCTTCTCGGCGCCGCGATCCCGCTGCCTCGGAGAAGCCTCCAGCGGCAACAACAACGGGACCGGGAGCGCGCGGCCCGGGCCCTCCCCCCGCGTCATGCGCACGCACCGCCGCCCCCGCCAGCTCCGGCACACGCAGCCCGAGCCCCCCTCCCCGCCGCCCCCGCCCCTCCTGCGCGCCGGCCCCAGCGCCCCCGCCCCTCGCTCGCTCGCTGGCTCTGCAGCCTCCACCCCACAAGCCGCGCTCTCCAGCCCCGGCTCCGGGCCCCTCCCACCCAGCCTTGGCCCTTCCGCCTGCTCTCCAGCCCCCACCCACACCCGCCTTGAGGGCCACCGGCTCCAAGTGGACAGCTGCTCTGGCCTCCTCCCGGCCCCGGCTGTCTCTTTCGCCTCCCTGCTCTGGTCTGGGTGGGGTGTCCGATCTTTGCCAGTGCCCGAGCAGTGCCTTGCGCCTGAGGGAACTGATGAACGCGGCGGACAGGCAGAGAAGGGCCGCCAGCCCAGGCACAGCTGCGCCGCACTTAGGGGGTCCTGCCTTTAGGACTGCACAGGCTCCCCTGTTTCCGCCCGTGATCATCCCTGGAGACCACCTTGTCCCCGGGGTTCTCTCTCTGATGGTCTCCGGGTCTCTCCACTGCGGGCTGCAGCTCAGACCCTGGAAATCTGGGTCCCCAGCTTCTATTTCCACTTCTTGAGAGCTTCATCAGCAAGGCCCTTGGAAATGGCGCTTTAAACAACAGACCCTCGCTCATCTTCAGGCTTCTCCTACAAGATTCCCCTTTGGAACTTGGATGGTTTACTGTCTGCCGGGCCCCGGACCAGCTGGTACATGGGCACACAAGAGAGAGGAATCCAAAAGGATCCCTTCTTCCCCCACTCGCCCCATTCAAAAGATTCACCAGAGCCTGCATGGCTCTCTTATTTGTCCTCAACCCCTTGACCATCTTGTGTTTTTGTTCACTCCTGGAGGGGCCAGGGAGCTCCCTTCCATGTTTCCGTTTCTCTGCATTGCAATTGCCAAAGCTGTCTGCGGTCCTGCTAGTCAGGGGTCATCCTCAACCTTTGCAAAAATGCCTCTAAGAGAGGGTGTGTGCAGGGCCCTGGTCCCAGCCAGTCAGCCTCCCAGGACTGTGCCCAGATGTCCTCTGACACAATTGACATATGTCAGGCTTTTTATACATACTTTCATTTCCCAACCCAAGCTGAATCTTTTCCCAGCAAAGAGTTGCCCCCATCTGGCTACTCACACAACTCTGCCCCCGGTACCAATGCAGTCACCCAAGTGTCTTGTACCATCGAAAGAGCCAGGGGCGCCTGGATGGCTCAGTCGTTGGGCATCGGCCTTTGGCTCAGGTCATGATCCTGGGGTCCTGGGATAGAGCCCTGCAACAGGCTCCCTGCTCAGCGGGAAGTCTGCTTCTCTCTCTTCCATTCCCCCTGCTTGCGTTCCCTCTCTCGCGGTGTCTCTTTCTGTCAAATAAATGAGTGGAATCTTATTTAAAAAAAGAAAAGAAAAAGAAAAAGAACCAGATGTGAGCTATTCAACACCTGGGGCTTCCCTAGCTCCTAAGAGATTCAGGCTGTATCTACATGTTGGACCTTACTGATGTCCTTTACCTTCTCAGTGCTTCATCTGCAAAATACAGTGATTGAGCAGAACACCTAGCTCTGACGCTGTGTAATTCTGAAAGCCACAGCAAACATCTCTTTTAGATGCTTAACTAGAACCGACAGCAAGAATTTGCACCAGGTAGCTCCCAGGAGAAATGCTGAGGGTAAAGAGCTTTTCCTATGTGTTGCGCCAACAGCCAGCACAGATCTGTGTTAGGCCCAGTGGGCTTGTCTACATGTCTCTCGCCTATCATCATATGAGCCATGTGAGGGCAGGGACAAGTTCACCTGTGTGATTCACCATCGTATTCCCAGCGTCTTGCACAGTGCCTGACATATAGTATAGATTTAATAAATGTTTCTAGAATAAACGAATGAATAGGAGGGAAAGAACTAGAGAGAAATTAGATCTGCATGTTATACATCTAAACTGACTTTCCCAAGGCAGTACCTGTTCCCACTTGGGGTACCTGCTCGGACGAGTAAGCATGAACTGTGGAAACACTAGGGTACGTGGCTTTTCCCCAGGACTGGCCTATAAAACCCAGCACATGAGATCTCTGTGGCCCAGAGGAAGGAAGGAAAAAGCCATAGAAATTAGCTGGCCCCAGCCAGGCTGCGGATCCAAGTCCTCTACACAGTAACACACTAAGAATGTAGTTTCCAAGCCCAGAGTATTGGTGTAATACTGGGTAACTAGGTACTCATGTAATACTAGGCAAACAAATACCTAGTGTGTAATGGCTCCCTTACACAGTTTCCATACTTGTTTAATAAAACGCTTAATTTCTTCCTTACAATTTCCTTATGAACTATGTTTTAGGAACAAAGCAATTATGAATCAAAGAGATTTCATGTGCCCCCAAGGTCACACAGTTAATAAACACGGGATAAGAGATCAGCATTTGTGCCAGGTTCCAAGGTCTGTGCTTCTCGCATAGTCTTACGGGGCGGTGTGGAGGAAGGGACCAAGGAGACAGGGCAGCCCAAGCTACTGTGGCCAGCCCCGGCCATGAATGTCCTCAGCCAACCTGATGGGACAGCCCATGGGTACCGGGCTCTGAGTCAAAGAGTCAATTTAAGGGGCCCACAGTGCCTTTTGGCGTCCACTCTGACATAACGACAGACCACGGTAGGGGTCACCTGAGCGCCCCAGAGCCTGCATCTGGAAACACGGGTGCTCTGACGTGTTCTCACTGACGTCGGTTTTTAGAGTGACAGATGCCCTGGATGCCAGCGGGGGAGGTGGCGGGTCTTCCCGTTGCCCGGACCTCAGGAGAATGGCACAACCCTTAAGCCCGCCCCCGCGGCTACTCAACGACTTGCGGTCCCCACGACTAGCCTGCGGATCCCGGCATGTGGGTCAGCAAGGCAGAGGGCGGGAAATGCGCACGGCGCAGGACTACAAGTCCCACAATGCTCCGGGAGGCGACGGCCGGGAAGGAGGGGGGTGCCTTCAGGTGTCCGCGACCTCTGCGCCTCCCGCCCGGAAGTGCCCGAGGGTCCGCTATGGAGCTGGCGGAGCCGGGCGGTGAGTCCCCGCGCGGTGACCGCGCCCACCCCACCGCCCCGGGCCCCAGCTGGCTCCCCCTCGCCCCGCCCGGGGTTCGCCCGTGCCCTCCCGTGGCTCCGGGGGGCGGGAAGATGGGAGGGGTGATGGAAGAGTTGGGGGTGGGGAGGGCCAAGTCTCGGATTCCCGGGCGGGATCTCGGGTCCGCTTGCGGACTGGGTTTGGAGAGGCTTCCAGAGGAGGCGCCGAGTCCGGCCGCCGCGGGGTGGGGCTTGAGTAGACTCGAGGGGCCAAGTCCGGTGGGGGATGGCAGCTCTCGGAAGCTCCGAATTGCCGGAGGGCGGAGATTGACGTATGGTGTGGGGAAGCCTTGGGAAGCAGTCCCCTGCCGCGGGTGCGGTTTGGTTAAATGATAACGGGGGTGGAGGTGGGGGACATAGAACCACATTTTCTTCCCCCCTTGCAGAAACTTTAATGATGGAGGAGTAGATAAGCTTTGGGGTGAAGTTTGCTGAGGGTTGAATTTAGGGGAGAAGTTGCTTAGAAGATCAAGGCCCTTACATTGGGATAGGGTTTGAATGAATTGGGGAGATGGTTAGGACCTAGAACTCAGGTTACAAAAAGGTAGGACTTGGGATTTGGTTATGGGAAGGGGCACTGGAGGGAACTTTGGGACAGCCGGGTTTCAGAACAGTATGTGCCCTAGGGTGGAGTGTGGGTAATGGGACAGAGGAATAAGGACTGGGAGAGTTTGGTGGAGTGGGGGCAGGAGCCTGTTGGAGTTAAGTTGGCCAGCGAGCCAGCCCCTCATGGGTTCTTTGTACCTCTCCAGCTCAGTAAGGTGGCAGGCAAGGCAGGTGCCATGGCCTTGATTGAAGGGGTGGGTGATGAGGTGACCGTCCTTTTCGCGGTGCTTGCCTGCCTTCTGGTGCTGGCTCTCGCCTGGGTCTCAACACACACCGCGGAGGGTGCCGACCCACTGCCCCAGCCGTCGGGGACTCCAGCAGCAGCACAGCCCAGTGAAGCCATGGCGGTCACCGGCAGCATCAGAGGGGAGGCTCCAGGAACCGAGACCCCCAGCTTGAGACACAGAGGTCAGGCTGCACAGCCAGAGCCTGGCGTTGGGCTCTCAGCGACGTCGCCATCGCAGGACTCCCCCCAGGAGCCCCTCGTGCTGCGGCTGAAATTCCTCAACGATTCAGAGCAGGTGGCCAGGGCCTGGCCCCACGATACCATTGGCTCCCTGAAAAGGTAAGCTGGGATGAGGACAGGAAAGAAATTCTAAAGATTGGGGTGGGAGTCATTACAGACCCAGAAGGGCCATCAGAGAGATCTGAGACTTCCCGCTCCTTCTGCAGACGAAGGAACTGAGGTCCCCACGTCACACACTATCATTCCCCTTATAGCAGGAGGGGACCCCCATAGAGGCCACCACCTGAGTGCTGGGTGGAGGCAAAGGTGAGGGGTGGAGTGTTGGTCTGGGCAAGGGACCAGGATTGCCTGAGGCCTGCTCTCTTACCCAGGTCCCTCTCTCCTCAGGACCCAGTTTCCCGGCCGGGAACAGCAGGTGCGACTCATCTACCAAGGGCAGCTGCTAGGAGACGACACCCAGACCCTGGGCAGCCTTCACCTCCCGCCCAACTGCGTTCTCCACTGCCACGTGTCCACACGCGTCGGTCCCCCACACCCCCCTTGCCCACCGGGGTCAGAGCCAGGCCCCTCCGGGCTGGAAATCGGCAGCCTGCTGCTGCCCCTGCTGCTGCTGCTTCTGTTGCTCCTCTGGTACTGCCAGATCCAGTACCGGCCCTTCTTTCCCCTGACCGCCACTCTGGGTCTGGCGGGCTTCACCCTGCTCCTCAGTCTCCTGGCCTTTGCCATGTACCGCCCGTAGTGCCTCCACGGGCTCTCGGAAGCGTTGCTGGCCCCTCTGGACCTTGCTCCCCACGACACAGTGGGCGCTGTTGTCTACCCAGGCCCACCTCTCCGGCCTGCCTCTTCCCACTACCCTGGAGCCCAGCCCTGCGCAGCAGAGCGCTCCGGGAGTCGGCTGAGGTCCCCCCTTGTGACCTCCATGCCTCTGGGCCACCTGCTGGGGCTGCTGGCCCTCAGCCCCCGCTGACAGTCAGCTCCTCTGGGTCAGGTAGCTGCTGTCACTGCCTTGGCCCGGGGCAGAGCCGGGCTACACCCCTGGGCCCTTCTTAGAATTCTGCCCAAGGACCCAGCCACCTCTAGTCCCTAATAGCTCCTTGGGCTGATTTGAGGATCTAAGGACTGCGGGGCGCTGGGGAAGGGGAGCTGGGAGGGCAGAGGGACTGTGTGGAACATGTGGATTAAATGACTGTGAAGTTTTCACTCCTGGTGTGTGTCCGGGTGTGTGGCCCCGTGGGGGTGTTGAGCAGGGACCCCTTGCCCTCTGGGAGGAAAGGAGTAAAGGACCCAGACTGGGCCCTCCCCGGGGATCCCAACATCATACCACCCGCCGCCGGCTTCCGCTCTCCCTTCGCTCTTGCCTCAGCGACCTGGCCCTTTGGCTCCGCCCCTCCGCCTCCGCCTCTGGCACCGCCCCGCCCCGGCTCGGCGCGCGCAGCTTCCCGGAAGTGGGGGGTGGAGCGTGCGACGCAGGGGCACGCGGGGCCTGACGGGAGCCACGTCTGTGCTGGTCCGGGACTGAGCCGCGATTGGCGTCCGGACCGCGGTCCGGGGGTTGCTGGGAAGATGGCGGACTCGGTGGCCTGCCGATGAGGAGGCCGCGGGGGGAGCCCGGCTCCCGGGCCCCGAGACCGACTGAGGGAACGACCTGCGCGGGGCCTGGGGAGCCATGTAGGGGTGGCGCCTATGGGGCGGGCTGCGGGAGGGCGGCGGGAGTTGGTGTTGGCGACCGTGACCACGGTCTCCTGGCGTTGCTGGGCCGGGGTGGGTGTGGGGGCCCCTGACACCACCGACTCCGCGCCATTGCAAAGCTGCGCGCTCGGGCTCCACGGGCGCCCTGCGAGGTGGGCGCTGCGTTCTCGTTTCACGGGCGAGGAGGCTTGGGCAGAGAGACGAAGCCACTTGTCCAAGGTCATGCAGCTGGTAAGTGGGAGCGCCCAGCATGGAACCCAGGACCGCCCGGCCGCCGAGCCCGCGTTCCACCCTCCTTGCCGCTGCCGCCTCCTGCGAGAGGGGGAGGTGGTCGGGAGGGCGTATCGACGGGGCAAGCTGGGCTCCAGGCTGGGCACGACCACTAACCCGATCCGTGACCTCGGGCTTAACCCCTTTTCCTCTCTGGGCCTTGGTTTCTCCACCTGTGAAATCGAGGTAGTGCCAGCCCTGCCTGCCACCTCGGAGGCGCGTATGGAGCATCAGAGGAGATACGTAGTGCATGTGGACTTGCTTTGTAAATATCCCTGTGCTGACTACACCGAAGGTGCTGTTTCAAAGGATGGAAGGAGGCAGAGAGGGGCGGGGTGGGGAAGAAGACGAGAGCAGCCACATGGAAGGGTGAACATGAGTGGGTTGCTCTGACCCCAGGGCCCCCTGAATGGGCAGTGAGGTCAGTAGATAGCCGGTTTTTCTCCTCTTTGGAGAAAACCTCACCCCCTTTTCTGGGCTGCCCCTCAGGGTCTCCACCCAACTCCATGCTTCGAGTCCTGCTCTCTGCCCAGGCCTCTGCTGCTCGGCTGTCTGGCCTGCTGCTGCTCCCGCCAGTACAGCCCTGCTGTCTGGGGCCCAGCAAGTGGGGGGACCGGCCTCCTGGAGGAGGCCTCCATGCAGGCCCTGTGCAGGGGCTACAGCGGCTTCTGGAACAGGCGAGGAGCCCTGGGGAGCTGCTGCGTTGGCTGGGCCAGAACCCCACCAAGGTGCGCGCCCATCACTACCCTGTGGCACTTCGTCGTCTGGGTCAGCTCTTGGGGTCCCAGCCACGACCCCCTCCCGTGGAGCAGGCCACACTGCAGGACTTGAGTCAACTCATCATCCGAAACTGCCCCTCCTTTGATCCTCACACCGTCCACGTGTGTCTGCACCTTGCAGTCTTACTTGGTGAGGAGGGCGTCTGGGGGGTGGGTGTTAACGGAAGAATAGAGAAAGACCATAGAAGACCCAAGATCACTGACAGAATTCACCTCTTGGGCTTTGCCAGGAATGGCGCATGGCCGGGCAGGCTCGGTGCTGCTCCCCCGTATCCACAGCAGACAGCAGGAGTCCAGCAGCATTCGTTCCAGCTTAGCTAGGGGTGCCAGCCCTGATTCCTTCCAACACAGTGCTCTAGAAAGCCACCACTGTTTGTCACCGTTGGCGTACGATGAGAGCTTACTGCCGTGTTGGTGTAAGGTCTTTCCCCACAGACTGTTCTGAGACCTCACAGTCACGTGCTATTTCACGTTTCTCCAGTGCTTCTGCTCACACTATAGCAACCCTTCCATCCAGAACACGGAGACCCGAAAGGTTGGGAATCCAGCAACTGAACCCCATGACTGGAACAGAGCAGCACCCCGTTACCAGGGCTGCCTCCTCTGACCTTCTCCCTCTCAGGCTTCCCGTCAGATGGGCCCCTGATGTGTGCCCTGGAGCAGGAGAGAAGGTTCCGCCTCCCTCCGAAGCCACCTCCCACTCTGCAACCCGACCTGTGCGGCGGGCAAAGATTGGAAGCTGCTCTGAGCTGCCCTCGTCTCCTGAGGCGTCCCCGACAGCATCTCATCCGCAGCCTGGCAGGTGCTGGAGGGTACTGAGGGCAGGTGGTGGGAGGGGCTAAAGACAGGAGGCAGTAGGTGGTGGTGTCTGGGCTGAGTGGATCTAGTGGAGCACTGGCCTGCGGTCCAGCGTGATGGGTGTTCTTCACAGAGGCCAGGCCGGAGGAACTGACTCCCAACGTGATGGTGCTCCTGGCCCAGCACCTGGCCCGGCACCGGTTGCGGGAGCCCCAGCTTCTGGAGGCCATTGCCCACTTCCTGGTGGTCCAGGAAGCCCAGCTCAGCAGCAAGGTGGGATTGCCTCCCGCCCTGCCATGCTCCTCTCCTAGCCCTCCTGTGTCGGGCCCGGCCCCTGTTCAGCTTGACTGGCTGCCTCCTGCAGTGGACAACCAGCCAGGCTCTGTGCTCTGTTCCCTCCCCCAACCCTGGGGTTTCGTCTTTGCTCACCCCCACCTGGCTTGTCCACCCACCCAGCGTGTATGCCTGGTTCTCTGCAGTTCTCCGCACTCGGCGCTGTCTTAGCTTCGTTGAGCCCACTCCTAAGTCTTCGGGGCCAGACCCCACAGCGATGTCTCCATTGGTTTGATTAATCCCATGGGGCTCAAGACACTGATTATGCTGTCGAACTTCTGGTGTGTACGTCGGGGTAGAGGGATTGTTCTGCCTTTACAGAGACAATAGAAGCTCGCAGGCCAGGCCTCCCTGAGGTTCAGCTTGTGAAGGATCTTGGAGAACTGTTTCGTGCTGGGTGAAGGGCTGCTCTTCCTCCACAGGTGGTGCAGAAGTTGGTCCTGCCCTTTGGGCGGCTGAACTACTTGCCCCTGGAACAGCAGTTTATGCCTTGCCTTGAGAGGATCCTGGCTCGGGAAGCAGGGGTGGCTCCCCTGGCTACTGTCAACATCTTGATGTCACTGTGCCAGCTGCGGTGCCTGCCCCTCAGGGCTCTGCACTTTGTCTTTTCCCCAAGTTTCATCAACCACATCAGCGGTGCGCAGACGGGAAGGCTGGCTGGGACCCTGGCGGCCAGTGGGCAGGGTAACTGGGGGTGGGAGTCTGCTACCCCGCGAGCCTCAGTCCTGCTTTCCCACAGGCACCCCTCACGCCCTGATTGTGCGGCGCTACCTCTCCCTGCTAGACACGGCCGTGGAGCTGGAGCTTCCGGGATACCGGGGTCCCCGCCTTCCCCGAAGGCAGCAAGTGCCCATCTTCCCCCAGCCACTCATCACTGACCGTGCCCGCTGCAAGTACAGGTGGATGGGGCAGCAGGGGGGGAAGGGAGGGGACCAGCCTGCAGGAAACACAGAGTAGAAGAACCAGGGGGATGCTGACCCATGCTGACACACTCTTAGCAGTTAGGAAGAAAAAGGGAAGGGGGCAGTGCTTGGGACATCAGAAACATTTGCCCAGGGTCCAGCCTCCTGAGCCTTTCCCTATTGGTGTTTGCTCCCTGTCCCGACTCAGTCACAAGGATATAGTGGCAGAGGGGCTGCGCCAGCTGCTAGGGGAAGAGAAGTACCGACAGGACCTGACCGTGCCTCCAGGCTACTGCACAGGTGAATTCCCGCGGGCAGGTGGCTGGCCGGGACACAGAGCCTTGGCTGGAAGCCAGTGGCCCTCTCTCTCCCCCCCCCCCTCCAGACTTCCTGCTGTGTGTCAGCAGCTCTGGTGCTGTGCTTCCCGTGAGGACCCAGGACCCCTTCCTACCCTACCCTCCCAGGTCCTGTGCCCAGGGCCAGGCTGCCTCCCAGTCCACTACCCACGACCCTGCCCAGAGGTAAGGGAGGAGGGCGGGGGAGCCTCCCTGCCTCTGTGGACACCCCCCTGAGCCGCCGTCCGCCCCCTCCAGGGTGGTGCTCATGCTGCGGGAACGTTGGCATTTCTGCCGCGACGGCCGAGTGCTGCTGGGCTCCCGGGCCCTACGGGAGCGGCACCTGGGCCTGCTGGGCTACCAGCTCCTGCCGGTGAGACTCCCCACCATCCTGCCACCCCTATGCCCAGCCCACAGACCATGTGGGTAACCCGCTGCTCCCCTCTCCTGCAGCTACCCTTCGAGGAACTGGAGTCACAGAGAGGCCTGCCCCAGCTCAAGAGCTACCTGAGGCAGAAGCTCCAGGCCTTGGGCCTCCGCTGGGGGCCTGAAGGGGGGTGAGGGGCATGCACATGGGTCTCAGGATGACCCCCCCCAATAGGGGGGTGGACAATTTGCACTTTGGCTTTCTATATTTTGGTTTCTCATTAAAGTCCCTTTCCTTCCCCATCGCGCATCTCATTTCTGGGACAGGGAGTGGGCTGGGCCCCCCTCTTTTGCGTCCGCGCTTCCTCCCCACACAGAGACGGAAGGCCAGGGGTAGGTGGGGGCCGAAGCGCTTTACTGTGAGGGTGGTATGGGGACTTTAAATTATTCACTTAAATAAAAACGAGGGAGGGCTGGAGAGAGCCCCCCCCGCCAAAGCCCCTGCTCCCTCTGTCCATCTGTCCCTTGGCTGTTGGTCCCGGCAGCAGCTACACAGGCATGGGCATCTCGTTGTACTCGTCCACGCCCTCCCGCTCATCGAACACTGGCTCCGCCTCATTAGCATCCAGCTGTTGGGGGGGTGCAGAGAACAAGGAGGCTGAGCCTGACTTCAGCCTGGGCAGGGACCCCAGAGGTGGACGGGGGCTAGGGGAGGGGCAGGAGGCCTTACGCATTTCATCTCTCGCTCTGTGAAGATTCGCGTGAGCACCACCATACGAAGGGGCACCGTGAGGATGAGGATGAAGGGGAAGGCCAGGGAGGCGGCCGTGGACATGACCGCCCAGAGCAGGGCCAAGCACAGCAGCTGCAGGGCTGTGAACAGGTGCATTCGGAGGGTCCGAACCTGGGGGTGGGTGCGATATGACAGGTGAGCCCAGGCTTCTCCCCAGCGCTGGAGGGCCCTGGTCCCCGGAGGGCCACATGGTCTGCCACCTCCGGAGGACAGGTGACCCTTTCTCCCTCCGTGGGGATGGGGGTGGAAGTGCCTTTTTGGGTGCTTACCAAAGCCAGGTCCCCACAGACCAAACGGGGGCTGGAGAGGGACCCCCGCAGGCCAGAAGGGGGCAGAAGCGTGGGGCTCTTCCAAGTGGGGTCTTACCTTCTTGACGTAGGTCACATCTGGGTGGTGTTTGGGGGGCATGAGCAGCAGGTGCAGCCGCTCGTAGAACTGGATCCCGTTAAGGGAAGTGACTCCCATGTACAGAAAAATTCCAAAGAGCACGGCCAGGGGGATCTGCCGGAGCAGATCCCCGATAACCAAGGAGAGACCTGGGGGAGGAAAGGGAGCAGCAGCTGGCCCCAGTGCTCCCCACCCCCGCAGACTGCTCCGGGGAGGGGTGGAGCGAGAGTTGAACTCACCTACAAGCAGGGCAACCAGCAGCCCAGTTACCCGCTGCTCCTTGACCTCCTGGATCTTGGGCTTGTCCCCAGGCGCCACAGCCTTGCTCATGACGGTGAGCGCGTTGGCATGAGTGACGGAGCGCACGGTGGCAGCAGCCAGCCAGGGCAGGCCAAAGAGGGCACAAATGCCGCCCATGGCCACGATGAGCAGCAGGTCCAGGTGGAAGCCGGAGCCCTTCTGCAGCATCCGCTCTTTCTTGGAGATGATCAGCCTGGTGGGGACAGGCGTGCCCTGACGCCCAGCCTGGCAGACCACCGGGTCTTCCCAGAGCACCCAGTCAGGAACCTCTGTCTGCTTCTGGAACCTGGCGGTGCCTGCCCATTCCGTCAGGAAGAGTTTGGTCGTGGGGCAAGGCCCACCCTGTGCCGCCCTCCCTGCGGTTCGGGACCGCTTCCAGCCTCCACACTGTGCCCATCCCAGCAAACATCAGTGGAACGTTCTACTGCCTACAGGATAAATTCCAGGGGCGCCTGGGAGGCGCTGCTGGTTAAACGTCCAACTCTTGGTTTTGGCTCAGGTTGTGATGCCAGGGTTGTGAGATCGAGCTCAGCACGGAGTCTGTCTGAGCTGCTTTCCCTCTTCCCCTGCCCCTCCCCCTCGTGCTTACTCTCGAATAAATAAATGAATCTATAAAAACGTAAATAAATTCTAGGGGCCAGCTTGGCACCCTGGGCTTCCCTCACTCAGTCCCCGGCAGTGGCTGGCCTTGCTGGGGTTCCAGCCCTGCCACGAACAGAGCTATTCTGTCTGCAGAGCACCCGCTGGGCCAGGACCACTCACGTGGTGATCTGTGTCTCCATGAAGATCAGAATGAAAACCAGGACGGCTGGTAGCAGGCTGGCAACCATCATCCACACGGGGAAGGAGCTGTTCTCCCCTAGGGGGTTGATGACCCAGCCCCGCTTCTCTGGGGCTGTCACGGAGACTCCACTGGGCACGCTCAGCTTCTGGAGGGCAGAGAGTGGGGCTGAGGGCTGGTGAACTGTGGAGGGGGAGCCCCGAGGGGCACAGGGCAGGGCGAATGCCGACGGCGTGCTGCAGAAGAGGCCTGGGGTCCACACAGGTAAGAGGCAGCTCTAGGGTTGGGCTGGAAGGGAAGATCTGGAGCCTGGCGCTAGGCAGCATCTCCTCGCCGGACCATGAGCTCAGGCTCACCTGGGTATAGGTGTCCTCAATGCTGTAATCCACCAGCACCATGATGAGGATCGCGATGGGCACCCCAAAGTCCCCAATCACCCGCCGCACCTGTGGGCAAGCAGTGTGCTCAGAGGCCCCTGCCCCACTCCAGCCCTGACTCAGTCACCCCTTCCGGCCCCCTCTCCCCCGACCTCGTTCCCTCTGGCATTTCAGCTCACACACCCGGCCAGGGAAGAACCGGCTATTCTTGAATTTGCGAAGGAAAAAAGCGATAAAGAAGGTGCCGGCCATGAGCACCAGGGACAGCAGGGCAGTGTTGGGCTGACCCCGGAGCCTCCCCTGCCCGGCTGGTCCTGCAGAGCTCCCGTTCCCCAGTCCCAGTGCAGCTCCTGTCCCACGCCATGTGCTGTTCTCGCTGCTGTCCACCTCAGAGCTGTTGGCGACCAAACAGCCGTGGAGGGGGTGCTCCTGGAAGATCTAGGGAGAGGACAGAGGGCTCCGTCAGCCCAAGTGGAGAGATTTCTGGGCACGGACGTATGCTGAGTGGGGTAGGCAGGGTAGGAGATGGCGGGCCTGGCCTTAAGGGGCTTGTTTTTTTGGTTTCTATTAATTTGACAGAGAGAGAGAGAGAGAGTGTGTGTGCATGCACACAAGCAGGGGGAGGGGCAGAGGGAGAAGCAGACTCCCCGCAGAGCAGGGAACCCAACACAGGGCTCGATCCCAGGACCCTGAGATCATGACCTGAGCAGAAGGCAGAGGCTTGACCAACTGAGCCACCCAGGCACCCCAGGGCTTGTCTTGTTGATCAAGAAAATGACTGGTGACCAGATGTGAGCAAGGGAAATGGGATTCAGGCAGCAGGGGGGTGGCTGCAGCCAGGCCTGGAGGGCCAGGATACGGGGAGCAGAGGATCACGGGGCCGTGTCCTCTCCTAAACCTGACATGGCCGGGCTCTGAGGCCCAGACTGTGACTGTGTGTGTCATCTCAGGGGCCTTCCTCTTTGACACTTCTGGACTGTCTGCCACTTTAACAAAAGAAGGTGTTACCTTTGCTATTAAATACCTGAGTTTTTAAGATCGACCTGAAGTCCCAGGATGCATGTTGGTGCCAGAGAGGGCGGAGAGGGGCCAGAAGGAAGAACCAGCCCGTGCTCCGTGGGCTCCTTGGCCCACAGCCCAGGGGAGCTCTGGGCAAGCCTGGGACTTCCCACCCCAAAGCGAGAGTGAGAGTGAGGCAGAAGGCGCCCCGGCTCCCCGCCAGTCTCCAGGTCTCACCGCTCCTGACCCAGCTCTCCCAGCAGGGCCTGCTCACCTTAACCAGCTTGTAGAACGTCTCATAGATGAAGATGAGGGAGATGAGGAAAGCAAAGATCTCCTGGGTGAAACGGGACACGAAGCGCACTAGGAAGCTCCCCTCCAGGGCCACCATGAGCAGGGCCAGGAGCACCAGCCAGAAGCCGATCCACACGCGGCCCACCAGGTACTCTAGGTTGTTGCTGCTGCAGAACTGGGGGGGAGGGGTGGATGGCGATCCAGTCAGGGCCCAGAGCCCGGGGCTTAGCAAAATAATGGGCCTGTCCGGGGAATGGGGCAGGAAAAGCCAGCCCTCCACCAGCCTGTGGGCCCTTACCGAAAAGAAGGCTTCCTCGAACACCAGCAGGGGCCCGGAGAAGCCGATCACCAGCAGTGGCTGGGCCCCCAGCAGGCAGAAGACCACGCCCTGGAGCGCCGTGGACATGATCAGCTCCGACACCCCAATCAGGTCCTGAGTCTTCTCTCCTGGGGTGGCAGGACGCGGCTCAGGCGTGGGCAGCCGGGGCCGGGGCGTACCCTGCCCGCGTGGCCGGCATCCCAAAGTCTCGCCTTACCCAGCAGCCCCCCAAAGGTGATGGCAGGAGATAGGGCCGCGAAGTAGATGAAGATGACAGCAGCCAGGCACTGGGGGTCGAGTGCATCCCGAAAGTCACTCAGGTAGTGGGGATAGCGGCGCCGCACATCTCGGATCAGGCCCCCGAAGGGCCTTCCCGTCCGCCGGAGGGGATCGTCTTCCACTGCATCTGCCACCTCTACCATCTGCAGGAGCGCTGCAACCCAGGCCTCCATCAGGGCGCCCGCCACGGCCCCTCTGTGCTCGGCCCCTCCTCCATGTTCATCCAGACCACCCAGCCCTGAGCCCCCGCGGGCAGCGGCTCCTGGCCCCCAGGCCCGTACCCTTCTCCTGCGCTGACTTGGGCTCCGGTCCAGCCCCAGGGGGCAACAGCCGGCCCTGCTCCTCCCGCTTCTTGAGCATCTGGCGTTGGAAGTGGGCGACGGAGCGCAGCAGCTCCTCGCCCTGCACTTCTGAGGGCGGCAGCACCACGCTGCAGTCCAGGAAGGCATTGATGGCGGCCAGCAGGTCCTCCCGCTCGTCGGCCAGGTAGGCTGCCTCGTGGAATTGCTGCCAAAGCAGGCCCGGGGCCGGTGAGGGTGCGGGGCGAGGGCTGGGGGTCCCGGAGCGGACCGAGGCGTGTCCCCAAGGGCGCCGGGCAGGGCCTGACCTTGTCGGACATGAGCGTGGAGATGGAGCGGCCGATCTCGTGGTAGTCCATGTTGGCGCTGCTCGGGCCCAGAAGCAGGAAGAGGAAGCGCACGGGCACGGGTACCTCCAGCACCGCATCCAGCTCCACGGCCTCCCGCAGCCGCACGAAGGCCATCGTGGGGCGGGACAGGAACTCTACGCAGCCTAGGAGCAGGGGTGCCATCGTGGGCTAAGGGAGGACACAGACCAGTGCCCCCAGACCCCCAGCTGCCAGCCCCAAGGTGGCACCAAGGCAGGCCGGGCTGTCGACATCTCCCACCAAGACCTGCCCACATACCCACAAGGACCACTGTGGCCTCGGCGTTCTCAGGGATCTTCTCCAGGAGCTTCAGTTCGTGCTTGGACTTGGAGCGCGTGATGCCCGCTGGTGGGGCTGAGGGTGGGAGCTCCCGCTGGGGATGCCGAAGAACAGAGCTCAGCCCAGCCAGGCCCCCCACTGTATGCTCCCCCCCGCCCCACAGTCCCCCCACCCTACATAGTCCCCCCGCCGCATATCCACGCTGGGATTACGCGTGCTACCTGGCCGCCCCCGCTAGCGGCCAAGACCTAAACCAGCCAGTGCCAACCCTCACCTCTCGTTCCACCTCTAGACGAGTCTCGGGGACACCTCCAATGAGAGGCTCGGTGACATGGGGATCACTCTCGGCCCCCTGGCCATGGTGATGCCCCAGCAGGGAGCCGAGGGAGCCGGCTGAGATGTTTCGAGGGAAGGAGAAGTCCTTCTCGTCACTTGGGTGGCTGGAAGAGCAGAGGGCGGTGAGGGAAGGAGGGCAGTGGTCATGGCGTAGGGTGGGTGGGCAGGGGCAGCAGGTGCGGCCTCACCTGTGTTTCAGGAGCAGGGCCCGAAGCACGTTGGCTCTGTCCTCAGCCTTGATCTGGTCGGAGATGACCATCTGCTCCACCACCTGGTGGGCCACCCCGGGCAGGGTCTGCTGGTCCAGGTCCAAAAGCACGGCCCCTGGAAGAAGGATGGCATGGACGGGCCCTCCTCCCCAGGCACGAAGTGAGGGCAGGGGTAGAAGGGAGGGAGAACCGGGGATGGGGGGGTGCCCAGGTAAGCACAGTCCAGGGATGGAGCACTGGCCTAGAAACCAGTGAGCGGAGCTCAAGACTGGAGCCCCATCACGTCTCTGACCCATCCTGTCCGTTCCTTCTGACCCTCTCTCCCACAGGGATGTGGTGGGGCTCAGCAAAGGCCACCAAGACAGGGCCTTCCCAGAGGCCCCTTCCAAGGAGCATGCAGCGCTCCGCTGGGGCGCGCCAGGCTGTCCACTCAGGGCTCACTTGGTGAACCACATGCTGCCTCCTCTAATGTCCACTCTAGGGTCCTAGTTTTGCCCTCCAAACATGACACGGCCCATCTGTGGCCTTAAGCCATCTGAAGATGTCAGCCTCTAGCCTGGCCCCCTAGACTTCCCCCAAGTCCAACAGCTGCTCATGGGACAGTTTCCAGATCTTTCCACTGGTCACTGCTCTGAATTACTATTTTATATAGAAATAGAAATCCTTTCAAAAGTGACCAGATCATCTTTCTGTCAAAGTCAACTTGTAGGAATACAGAACTAGACAACAAACAGAACCATTTAAAAAAAATGGGGGTCGCCTGGGGGGCTCCATCAGTTAAGTGTCTGCCTTTAGCTCAAGTCCTGGTCTCAGGGTCCTGGGATCGAGCCCCTCAGCTGGGGGCCTGCTTCTCCCTCTGCCTCTGCCCCCCACCCTGTAGTCTCTCTCAAATAAATAAAATCTTAAAAAAAAAAAAAAAAAAAAAAGGGTGTAACAACTAACAGAACCAAAGGGCCCTGAGCAGCCGAAACAGAGGTCACAAAGCCCAGCGACAAGGCATGTGCATGTTGGCGTCTCACGCAAAGCCTGACAGCTTCCCTCAGAGCCCATTTACTCCTGGTTCCGAAGCAGTTCTGACCGCAGGTTTCTGAGTCCTCAGCTGCCTTCTCACAGCAACTGGGAGGGACTTCTCCAAAGGGAAGGAGGTAACAGACACAGACACAGAGCAGAAACATCAGAGACCTCAAGAGTCTGGTGTCTTGGTCATAGCCCTGGGGGCACCGGGCCAGCTCAGTCGGAAAGCAAAGTACAATTCCTGACCTCGGGGTTGTGAGTTCGAGCCCCACGATGGCTGTACAGACGACTTAAAAATAAAATGCTAGGGGCGCCTGGGTGGCTCAGTGGGTTAAAGCCTCTGCCTTCGGCTCAGGTCATGATCCCAGGGTCCTGGGATCCAGCCCCGCGTCGGGCTCTCTGCTCAGCGGGGAGCCTGCTTCCTCCTCTCTCTCTGCCTATCTGCCTACTTGTGATCTCTGTCTGTCAAATAAATAAGTAAAATCTTAAAAAAAGAAAAAAAAATAAAATAAAATGCTAAAAAGAAAAAAACCAAAAACAGAAAAACCGCACTTTACATAGCCCTATAGATTAGATTAGATCACGTCAGAAAAATTTCCATCGACATTCTTTAAAAACATGTCACCATCCCAAACATACCAGCTCGGGTTATCTGAAAACATCACTTTAAGGAGCCATTTGCTAAAAATGCCAGATAAGAGAGCGGTGTCAACCCTGCCCTGCAGTCACCAATGACAAAGCCCAGCCAATGACAGGCTATGTGACGTCAGGAGACGAGGAGGCGCCTTCCTGGGCTAGGGTAGCATTACACACTGGGGGGCTCTGGTCCTCTGAGAACAGGCTCAGTCCACGAGATTTACCTGGGGCGGGGTGGGGGGAGGGCAGGGCAGGTTACCGTGGGCCAGGGTCCGGCGGAGCTCCAGGAGGCTGCGGAAGGAGAGGGAGGCCACATGGGGCTTCCCCCAGCGCTCCGTCTCCTCCTCCACATCCTCCTCAAATTTGATCCAGCGTGCTGTTTCCCGCCACTGAGGCTCCTGGTTTTTGTCCAGCAGCAACTCATTCAGCTCCACAAACACCTTGGGATAGAAGATGAGAAGGCACAGCAAGGTCAGAGCCAAGGGGCCCCAGGACTGCTCTCCAAGACAGCCAGCGTCGGGGTGGGACATGAGCTGGCATGGCCCCAGGCACCACACAGGGCACGGGCCTCACCTGATCCTAGCCAATCTGATTCTCTCTTTGCCTCATCTATAAAACAGGAATACTACTAACCACCTCAAAGGCCTTTTATGGGGACTCAAAAGAAAGCATACAAAACACTCAGCTCTGTACATGACGTAGCACGTGCTTGATGAAGGATCACCGCGCATGCGCACACACTAGAATGCTATATGTTCCCGCGTACACGCACTTGGTACACGTCGTACTGAGCAGGACACCAGAGCAGTCACAGCGGATGGCACTGAGCAGCGGCGCAAAGGGAGAGAGCATGGAAAACGTTCTATGTGTGGGCAAAGTTAGCCGGCTATGTACATGTGCAAAAAGTCACCTGAGCCGCACACTTAGCCCCAGTGCACTTCACTGGATCCTGACAGACCTCAATAAAAAAGATCAAAAAAATCCACTGGAAGGGGTGGGTTTGAGGACTAGATCGCTGGAGCCTACGATGGGCAGTGTCCCTAAGGAACTGCGTGATCTTGGCCAATCACTGCCCCTGATGTATGGCTGACATCCCCTGGGCTGTGAGCTCCTCTACAGAGCCTCCTCTAGCCCAAAGGGTCCTCATGCTCCTCACGGCCAGCTGCCAGAAAATGGCCAGAATATAGAAATCAATGGTGTCTGAGATGTGAATCAGAATTCTAACACCCGAATCAACCACGTCAAGGACTCTTGTGCAGTGTACAACCTTCACAACTGCAGATAGCAGCCCTGGTGTTAGAGATTATTGCTGTGGGTGGGGTACAGGGAACCTGTGGGTTGGATATGGACAGGGAGATAACGGAAGTGGCGAAGAGTACCTCATGGGGCTTGTGGGGGGCCCGGGGCCGGGCCCGAGGCGTGGGGCCGGGCTCTCGCCCTTCCCGGCCGCCCTGCCCAGACGCCTTGGCATTCTTCCGCACCAAGTGCCGCCGCACTCCGGGAACGTCCTCAAACCGGTGACCTACAGGAGGCGGGGGCCAGGGTAAGGCTCCTGCTTTCTCTCCCTCCTGCTCCCACCAGCCCTGGGCTTGGCCCGGCCAGTACTCACTCTTCATGAGGTCTAGGTCAGCGGTGGCCAGTGTCTGGGCCTCACTCTCGTCTGTGGGGACTCGGGGCAGCAGGGCCTGCTCAGCCCCCGTCATGCTCCCAATGCGCCTCCTCTCCTGCAGGTTATAGCTTCGGTGCCCGGGCTGTGCTTTGGTCAGGGGACGCGCCGACGCTCCCCCGTCGTCACCTCCTGCAGTGCCGCTGGCCATAGCCGTCGCTGCCTCCTCCACTGGGACTCTGGAGAGACAGAGCCGCCGTGAGCCAGAGTCAGGCCAGGGGGATGCCGGAGGAACCCGGAGAGGGGACCCCCACCTGGACCCACCTGGATTCGCGGTGGGCGCGCATGGGGACCGCTGAGCCCCCCGCAGGCAGGGGCAGACCTGCGACTGGGCTCTTCACACCGGCTGCCTCAGACCACCAGCCCCTCAACAGCAAAGCAGAGCCGAGGCCAGCCCCCAGGGGCTGGGGGGTGAGGACGGCAACAGCCGCCAGCGCAGGCCCTCCTTCCCCTCTGGCGCACACCCCTCCCCGTGGGCTCAAGATGGTCACGGCTCCCAAGTTTCTAACCAAATGGAAGAAACTCTGAAAGTGCAGGCGGCTCCCATGAACTCGTCCTTACAGGTGCCTACTTTTGCTCCTGGCCCCAAACCGGGATGTCTCCTTCCTCTCAGCCACTGCGCCCAGCCACACCATTCTAAACTGCTCTCCCACAGCTCCAAGCCTGTGTCCCCCATTCACAATGAGAAGAGCCCCCGTCAGGCTTTCTTCCCCTACACCCACCCCCAGTGCTCTCGGTCCTGCTGGCACCCCTGCCCACAGACCCGACCAGCTTTTCCAATGCCAATGCGCTCCCTGAGGCTCCTCCGCCTTTCCCCGGGTCCCTGGGCTGCCCACCAGCGCGAGCTCCCCGCTCGAGCCCCTGCAGACGGCCACCCTGTCTGTCTCCCCAGTGAGTCAGGCAGCCCATGCCCCACCCCCTTCCCTGTAGCCCTTCACGCTGCCTGGCACCCAGGAAACAGCAGGTCCACGATAATGGTGACCTTGAGACCCAGTTCAAAGTGATTTCCTCCAAGAAGACTTCTCTGGCTAACACCCCCAAACTCCAATCTCCCCCTGATGGGACCAAATCTGCCCTTCACCATAGTGACTTTTGTGATGCCACGGTGGACTGGCAGCTCCCCAGGAGTGAAAGGGGGTCTCCCAGTCTTCTCACACCTTTGGGGCCCCATGTTACCAATCGGATGTTATCCAATCCCCAATCCGGCGCTCGATGCCGCCCTACCTGACGTCATAGGTGGGGGAAGAAGTGCAGGGGCTTTGACTGCACACCTGTCCCGTGCCCGAGTAGCCCATGCTGAAACCTTATTTCACACCACTCTTTAATCCCTGCAACCACCTTGTAAGAAAGTTCTATTATTCTTGGTTTACACAAGAGAAGGCTCAGAGAGGTTATACTTGCCCAAAGGGGCAGGGCTCAGATTTGAACCCTGATCTGAGGCTCCCGAGGCTCATGCTTTTTCCCCCACATCACATCACTGACACCAGTAGGGGAGGTCTCTATCTGGGGACACCTACCCAGTCTGGGCCCCTCTGCTGGCCCGGGGAGCTGCCTCCTGGGGGGGCACTGGTGGGGGAGGAGATGGACTGGTCCTTTCTGCCTTTCGGTCAGCACCTTCGTCCTCCTGGAGAAAGAACTGGAACAGGAACCCACGGGGGCAAGTGAGGCCAGGCCAGGGACCCCGAAGAGACACCCCCCCCCTCAGGAGCCCTGCCCCAACTCACTTGCACAGAAGAGGGTGTGGAGGCTGGTGATGGCTGGGTGAGTGCCCGGGACCCCTCGGCCTCACTGGCCGCATCTTCATCTTCCTCCCCCTCCTCAATGGTGGGGGTCTCCCCAGTCGGGGAGGCTCCAGGGCGCCTGCGAGGCTTCCGTCCTGGGCCCTGGGGTGTCTTGCGGCGGCGGGTGTCCGGAGGCAGGTGGGTGGACAGTGGGTGATGGATGTGGTGGGAGGACTGGCGGTGGTCTGCGGGGAGAAGGGACCTGGCTGGAGGCGGGCACAGCTTCCTTCCCTGACATCGGGGTCCTGAGCCCTTCCTACCAGACCCTGGGCCCCTTCCCTGATGGACAGGTGACCCTAAGTACCCTTGCCTCCCCTTCCCCATCGCCCCCTCACATTCAAAGTCTTCCTCTCCATAGCTGCGGCCTGGCTCCTCTCCTCCTCGGGACCCAGCCTCCTGCAGGATCTCCTCGAACCTCTCCACGCCTAGAGTGCGGTGAAGTTCATCTTCCTCCTGCTCAGGGAACCCAGGCGCTCCAGGGCCCAAGCTCTCAGGCTCCGGCTGTGAGGATGCAGGGGTGGGGAGGACACACAGGGGCTCACCAAGAGTTGTACCCTGAAACCCCACCCTGTGCCGTGCTGGAGCTCCAGGACCCCCCCAGCAGCCTTCCCCCCAGATGCCAGGGACCCAGAGGCCCACCCCCACTGGCCCCACTCCCCAAGCAGCCTTCCCCTAGGTTCCAAGACATCTGAACCCTGTTCTAGGTAGGGCAGGAGGAAAATCGCAGGAGGAATCCTGCGTCTCCAGCCCCAAGGTAAGGCGTGGGAACTGGCCAGTTCACATGGCTGACGGTGCACCAATTCCCTCTGCCTGGAGCACAACTACGGGCCTGAAAAGTAACTTCCGGAGGTACCCAAGCCTACTCACCTGAACTCTCCCGAGTCAAACTGAAACCTAGCCCCCAGACAGGAATCAGGAATGCAGCGCTTCCCCTTGTCAGGAATGCCCCCCACACACGGCTGCACCCCACTGGGCCTGGGGCCCCTTGGCTTGCCAGCCCCGCCCCTCACCCCCCCCCACCTGAGTCATACTGCAGAAGAGCGGTGGACTGCGGGCAGTGGTGGCGGCCAGGCAGTGGTGGCGGCCAGCAGCAGGGCTTTGGAGAGCTCAGCCTAGCTAAGCAGCCTGCTGCCTGGCCACAGTCTCTGTCCAGCACACCCCCCCACCCCGCCCCGCCGGTCTCAGCTCCCGGCACCGCCAAATATTTGCTCAAGAGCTTCTGGACCTCAAGGGCATCAGGATCTCCAAGGGCGGGGTATGGAGCCCCCCTCCGTGGCGGTGCCAGTGGCCAGAGCAAGGAAGAGCCAAGGGGAGGAGGGCTAAGAGGAAGGCGGGTCCCTGGGAGACACTGAGGTGGGGACAGGAGCTGGGAATAGGAGCGGCAGGGAGTGGCAGGGATACTGGACACAAGATAAAAGAGTCAGGGGCTCGCTTCCCACCCCCCACTCCTCGCTTTCCACCACCCCCCTGCACCCAGCAGCTCTAGCCCTCTTCCCCAA